>NW_006399873.1:10191379-10202927 GCF_000299155.1 Elephantulus edwardii
TCCTGGATCATTTAACATTCTGCCTAAAGCATCCTTGATTATAGCAACTGGAGATTTGAATTTGCTCTTCAGTTCCTTGAGCTTAAGAAATGCTGAGTGAGTTCGGCCGTTTTGATTTTCTGACTCCAGCTCCTCGCACATTTCATTGTAGTATTTTGCTTTGTCATTCCGTGCTGCCTTTTGGGATCTTCTGTTCAGCTCTTTAGTTTCTTGAATTCTTCCTTGTGCTTTGGCTTCTCTATCTTTTCAGTGCAATCTTCAGGGTTTCTTCGGACATCCATTTTGGTCTTTTCTTCCTCTTCTTTAGAGATTGTATTTTATTTACTACTTAATTCACATTTTGTAAATTAATGCCTGGCGTACAATAAAGGCTCAAAGCATTTTTTTGATAGATTAGTAACTTAATACGTGAACTAAATTAGAAATTAGCAACAAAATCTTTTTGAAAACTATTCCATATTTATCTTTACTTATTTTGCAAAAAAAAGTGGCATATATAAAACAGACTTTAATGTATAATTATTAAATAAATATAATTTACATTTCTACTGGAAACACAAGGTATTACTGTATCAGCTGGTATATTCTAATAATCTTATGTTTTCTATTTATTTATCTTTATTTAATCTATGGATATTAATATTCTAGTTTAACAGTATTTTGTGACAAAGTTTTCTACAACTTAATTAAACAAGTCCCTTTTTAGATTTACATAGGAATGAAAATTAAGACTCTCATTCAAACAGACCAAGGAACAAATTTAAGTACATATCAATTTAACCACCATAAGATAAGACACTGAAGTGTCAAATGTGATAATGGTTACCAGGATGGACAGTGTTGGGTGGAGCTTCCCAATTAAAACAAGCTTGGAAGAAGGAGTGGCATCCTCTTCTAAAATGGCTTGCCTCCAGGAACTCTATGGACAGTGCTCAGGTCTTTTTTTCATAGGATCATTATGAGTCATCAAAGACAGGACAACACTTAACAACAATAGGAGTGACAACATAGAGAAAGCTACATTGGCCTAGTGGACAGAAAGTTATGCTACTAAGTCCAAGATGGCTGATTTTAATCTGCAGCCCTCAGGCCTGGTTTAAATTGGTCTTTTTAACATTCTTCTAAGTGATATAGCATTGGTCTGTGCATTGCTGTACAGAGGTAATTTGTGGTGGCTGTGATGCTAAACACTGTGACACTGATGTGCCAGATGTGATAATGGTTATCCATGGTGGACAGTGTTTAGTGGAACTTCCCAAGATAAACAAGTGGCATCCACTTCCCAGCTTGCTTCCAGAAATTCTATGAACAGTGCTCAGGTCTCTTATTCAAAGGCTCATTATGAGTTGTCTACGACTTGACAGTACTTAACAACAATATAATTTCTTAAATAGAATAAGTTTTTTTAATTTTTTTTCTATTTTCTTATGAGTATCTTGAACCCTTCCTTAACAGTTAAATTTATTTGTTATAGTTCATAATATCGCACAGTCTTCTTTTTTGGCCAACTTACAAAACCAGGTAATGAAATAATAGACGTTGCCTAAATATAAGACAATCAGTCTGGGGAGCTAGAAGTAAGAAACTGCACCTTAATCTCAAAGGCTTGAGGTTTGAATCTACCAGATGATCTGAGAGAGGAAAGTTGCAATCTCCTTCCATGTGATTTATCGTCTCTGCAAACTAGCATTCTGCTAGCTGTGGGTCACTTATGACTCAATTATACATTAAAGCAACAATTAGATAGAGTTACATTATGAACTTGAAAGTGGCTGGTTCAAATCCACCATTTTTATCATAGCTAGTCTATCAGACTTTATGATAAAAATTGTCAGTACATTAAACAACTATAATTTCTTTCAAGAATTATTGTTATATTCCTTGGCTTTAAAAAGTTATTCTGTATTAAAAAGTTGAATTTTTTGAGTAATTATATTCTTCTGGCCTTTGATTCTTGTTAATATTCAACATAATGTATGATATCTTTAAATGCTAGTAACTGTCCCAGTTCATACATAATTCATAAATCTTTCTTTAACACATAATCCATAGGTATTACATTGCCCTTTGACTGAGGAATTAAAGTCAGATAGAACAGTAGAAAGCATTATTGGAAAATAACACAATTTTTTCAATCTTATGAAAATCAACTGATTATATGAAGCTTATATTAACTCTGTGCAAAGGATCAAAAGCTAATAGAGGCACCTTATGGATCCAAATTTCTTTTTTTTTTACATTTTAAAAATATTTTAAGAGACACTACTCTTAATAAATATGCTGTAATATGCAAGATGGATTGTTGAATCATAAAAAGGAAAGAGTTCTATTCATGACAAATGCTATGCTAAAAAGTAAATTTAATAACATACTTCCACCTGCCAGTCAACAAAATATGACTAAGTTCATAGAAATGAAATTATACTTTAAATTGTAAAATTCTTTACATACATGAAAGATTACACCTTTCTTAGACAAAGGTCAACTTTAAAGATAATGAATAAATATCATATGAAGGTACAGAAAGCCCCTCATCTCCGTTTTGGAGACTGGATGACACAGCTTGACTCTGAAAGATGGGCGCTTTTATTTGGTTGAGGGTCCTGTGGAATATTTCCTTGATTTTTTATTTAGCCTCCTGTTTGGAGTCAATAAGACCTACTGGAAGGGCTTCGGGTCTGTAGGCATCTGGCCTTATGTTATTACATTTTGGATGAACATTCTTCTAAGTCACCCAAGACTCTTCTGTCAATTTGCTCTACCAAGGTAACTGAGTTGACTGTAATGCTGAACCTTGTACCACTGAGGTGTTAAATGCCATAACAATTGCCCACGGTGGACAGTGTTTGGTGGAGCTCCCAGTTTAAAGACATGTTTGGAAACAGGAGTGGCATCCACTTCCTAAATCATATGCCTCTGGAAACTTTATGAACTTTGAGAAATGAAGATAGTTATAGAAAGGCTCCGAGACTTTTGTTCGTAGGGTCTCTATGAATTGTGTTTAACCCAACAGCAATCAATGACAACAACAATCTAAAGATGGCCTGGCTGTTCCACTCCTCCAGCCAATCTGTCAGAAAAAAAATGGACAATTTCTACCTGTGTGATTTACAGCCTCTGAAAACCCTTAGGAGCGTCAGTTCCAACTTGGATGTGTTGAGTTTGAGATTTTTTTTTTAAATTGTATTATTTTTATGTGTACCATCAAATCAGATCTTACTGGTACAGGAGGAGATTTCCTCCTCCTTCTCCAGCAGAGGATCTGGTGGATTCGAACCATGTACCTCTGGGAGTGCAGTCCAGCGTCTTGCCACTAGGCCACCAGTGCTCCCTACGTTTGAGATTTTTAATGATAAAATAAAGCCCCGTTTCATTAAAAACAAAAGCATTTCATTCCTGTACATACTTCAGCCAACTTCATCTTCTTTAGTAAACATAACTAGTTATATTTTAAATATATAGTCTATGAAATACATTTGTAAATACAATTACATAAATGAAAATGATAAATGTAATGCTTTATCTAAATTTATAGCTTTTAATTATTAAAACTCAGAGTTATCTCAGTAGGAATTAAAATAAAAACTATGAGATATTATGGTTTTTCATTGACTCTTAAAGATAATAAACAAGAAAATCAACTACTTTGATCTTTACTCTCTATTTCAGTCAAATATACTTGTGTTTGTCAGAATTTTATTAGGGAATCAGAAAGAAGAAAAAATTTCAGTTTTAATCATTACTATTACCTGCAGTGTTAGCCTAAATGATGTCTTATTTTGCTATTTAGTGTCTGGTCTACAACTACCTTAATTGTAGGTACATAGTCTTTTTTTAATTAAAATAAATTTATTTTATCATTGAATGAATTGTAGTGGTGTATGTTTATTTGTGTATATATTGGTATATTCACATATAAGCATATATATATTTGAATAATTTTTATTGAGATTTTAATGAAAATTTATAAAGAACTTAGACATTCATTCATTGTTGTACATTTTCCTCCCTGAACCCTCCCCCAGTCTGTTTTTCTCCTTGGGGAAAAAAAAATCTTTCATTGTTGTACAATTACCCCCTCCCCAAGTCCACTTTACTATGCAGCTCTTATTCTGGACTGTAGTCATGCTAATAATACCTAATTATATATTCCTTTTAAGCAGTTCTTTCCATCATCTGTTTTAATGCACTGTACATTATTTATACCCTCTCTACCCTCTCTTCTTAGTTTCTCCTCAACTCCAATGTCAGTCCTATTTTATAACAGTGGCATTATACATTATTTGTCCTTTTGTGACTGAGATATTTTACTCATCATAATGTCCTCCAAGGTCACAATTTTGATGGCCTTTGTTTTTCAGTGCTACATAGAATTCCATTGTGTTAATATATCACAGCTTCTCTACCCATTATTTTGTTTAGGGGCACTTGGATTGTTTCCATCTCTGCTATTGTGAAGAACACAGCAATAAACATGGGTGAACATATATCTGCTTGGGTGGCAGTTATGGTTTATTTACAGTACATTCACAGTAGTGGAATTGCTGTGTCAAATGGTATTTCTAGTTCCACATTTTTGAGAAAATGCCATACTGCCTTCCAGAGTGGTTGTACCATTTTACACTCCTATCAACAGTGAATAAAGGTTCCAGTTTATCCACAACCTCACCAGTATTTGTTGTTTGCTGCTCTGTTGAAATTTGCTATTCTTACTAGGGTGAGATGATATCCCATAGGTTGTTTTATTTGTGTCTCTCAAAGTTGGGATTTTGAACATTTATTCATGTGTTTGTTTGCCATCTGAATGTCTTCTTTGGTGAAGTCTCTGTTCATACCCTGTGCCCATTTTGTGACTGGTAGGCACATGGTCTTACAAATCAGCATCAATTGTGATACTAAGATAAGTGATGGAGTAGTTCAAATGGCAAATCTTGAGGGGAACAAGGCTTGTGGTAGCAAGATTCTAGTGAGAGTGAGACCCTGGTGGTAGAAACACTATTGCATTGCTGTGGACAAACAGTGGCTAAAATGTGATCTGAAGGCTTATTGCATTTTGTGCTGGCCACACTTGGACTTTGCTGTTCTTCTTTTGATGAGGAAAGGAAGGGGTATTTGCTAAATTGAAACCAAAGCCTGGACTAACAGAGGAGATGTGCCTTGAGACTTTTGAGCTAAAACCTGATCTTATTTTAGGTTATATTGTGATATTCTTTGCCTCTGCTATTCTGCAATTTCCTTCCCTAATAAACACCATTAGTGGTCCCATAACTGTGAGTCTGTAAATCAGTGAAGAATAAAAGACCCTCTGCTTCTGGGGCTCTAGAAGGACCACTGGATTGGGCTACAGACCAGTGATCTGCTTTCCACTCTGGGCTGATGAAGAGCTGTGATATTCTTACTCCTTCTGGTACTTTTGGAAAGATGCTGATGGTCCTTGTGCCTCAATATTCCATTTTCTGTTCCTTTTTAGACATTACCAATGATTTATCAGACCTTATATAGTTATGGGTGGGAGCTGTGGTAGCTCAATGGTAAAGAATTACATTGCCATCCTAAAGGTACTCTAGTAAAATACCAGCTGCTCCATGGGAGAAAAATAGGCAATCTCCTCTCATGCAACTCATAGACTCTGGAAGTCCACTGGAAGATTAGCTGTGAGTTAGTTCTGACTAAATAACATGCCTAATAAATACAACAATTTTAAAAGGTAGCATAGAACAAGATCAAATTATTTTGAAATTCAAGATGTCCTAAATAATGGATGTTACAGAACACAGAAGTATCTGTACAGAGAACAAAAAGCAGTTGTTCAAAAGAAAAAAGTATATTGTATAATTTAAAATCCAAAAAGTTGTGAAACAGGGTTGTATATTTTCACCACACTTTTTCAAACCATATGCGGAACAAATGATCTAGGAAATTAGACTATGTAAACATGAAGTCAGTATCAGGATTGTAGAAAAGCATATTATTAATATATTGTAACTTGTAGATGCTTGAATATTCTGGATTTAAAAGAAGATTTGAAGCACTTACTGATGAAGTTCAAAGTTCAAAGGTATTGATACCTTTGTTGTTGTTCTTGTTGATTGTCTTCAAGTTGAGCATGACTCATAGTGACCCTATGAACAAAAGGTCTGAAGCCCCTCTACAACAATTGACATTTATCAAAGTTCATAGAGTTTCCAGAAGCACATTGTTTAGGAAGTGGTGTCAATTATATTTCAACATAAAGAAAATAAAAATACCCCAAACAGAATCAACAAGCAATATCATGTTGAGTTGAGAGAGTTATATAAAGGATTTTATTCTATTTGTATTTATAATCAATACCTATAAAAACAAGAGCAATAAAGTGAAATAATGTCTTGTGATGGCCAAATTTGTTGCTAAGAACCACTCTAAATCATGAAAGAACAAAATGTGAAAACTTAGGTGTACCTGATCCAATCCATAGACATTCCAAGAGCCTCATATGCATTAAAAATCTTGATACAGAATAATTAATATAAAAAATAATTTGTCAGTCAATTGTTGTTGCTGTTGTCAGGTGCTGTTGGGTGAAATATGACTCATAACAACCCTATGAACAAAAAAGCAGAACTCTGTTCTATCATCCTTACACCTCCTGACAGGTAAGAGTACATGAAGCAATCATTGCATCAATTCACCAGGTTGAATGTCTTCCTCTTCTCCACCCTTCCCAGCATCAGTCATTCAATTTGGACGCCAAAAGAGTATATTGACTATCAACTATGTATATTGTTGTTATGTACTGAAGAGTCAAAACTAACCTATAACTAACCGTCCAGTGGATTTTCAGAGGCACTTAATCACACAGGAGAAGACTCCTCATCTTTCTCCCAAAGAGCAGCTGGCGGCCTTGAACTGCATGCTTTGGGATTGCAACAAAGCTTCTTGCTACTGGACCACCAAGTTAAACTGAATCTAAGAAAATAAAATCAAATCAAATCCACTAGAACCAAAGTTTGACCACTGGAATTAAAAAACCATCTCAAGAACTGGTTTGAGGCCTATAACACTAATGAGCAAACACCATATGAGCTGTGGGAGGATATTAAGAATATCATTCATGAGGAATGCAAAAAGTCATTGCAAAGACAGAGGAGAAAGAAAAGACCAAGATGGATGTAGAAAGATAGTCTGAATATTGTACTAGAGCATCAAGAAACCAAAGGAAAGGAAAGAAATCAAGAAATTTAGGAGCTAAACAGAAGATATCAAAGGGCAGTGCAGGAAGACAAAGCAAAGCATTCTAATGAACTGTGCAAAGAGCTGGAGTTCGAAAATCAAAAGAGACAAACTCACTCAGCATTTTTAAAGCGGAAGAAACTGAAGAACAAATTTAAACTTCAAGTTGCAATATGTAAGAATGCCAAAGGCAGAATATTGAATGGTCCGGGAAACATCAAAAGATGAAGGAAGGAGTACACAGTGGCACTATATATATATATGAAAAAAATAAAATAAAATAAATTGGCTGACACAGAAGAATTTCATGAAATAACATATGATCAAGAAACAATGGTAATGAATAAGGAAGTTAAAGCTACACAGAAGGAATTGACAAAAAAGATCCCCAGCAATTGATGGAAAACTAATTGACATACTTCAGCTAATAAATGCTGCCCTGGACACACTCACCGAATTATATCAAGAAATCTAGAGAACACTTACCTGGCCAAGTGACTGGAAGAGATGTGTATTTATTCTCATTTAAAAAAAAGAGAGGGACTCAACAAAGTGTGAAAATTATCAAGCAATATCATTAAAATCATACACAAGCAAGATCCTGCTGAAAAATATCCAGAAATTACTGGAACAGTAAATCAGCAGAGAATTTCCAGATATGCAGGCTGTGTTTAGGAGAGGTCATGACACTAGGAACGTCATTGCCAAAGTTAGATGGGTCATGGCCAAAAGCAGAGAGTGCCAGAGGAATGTCTTTCTGTGTTTAATTGACCTTATAAAGGCACTTGACAGTGGTGATCATAACAAATTTTGGCTAACACTGAGAAGAATGGGGAACTTAATTGAGATCAAGTGAAACCTATTCTTGGACCAGGAAGCAGTAGTCAGAACAGAACAGGGAAACAATGTGTGGTTCAGGATCAGAAAAGGTGTGAGTCACAGATGCATCCTATCTCCATACTTTTCAGTCTATAGGCAGAAGAAATCATTCAGAAGGCTGGACTTTATGAGGAGGAATAGTCATCAAGGAATGAATGACTCATCAACAACTTGCATTATAAAGATGATTCAACCTTCCTAGCTGAAACTGTGGAGGACCTGAGGCACTTGATACAGAAGGTCAAGAATTGTAGTCTTCTATATGAATTTAAGTTCAACAACAATAAAACAAAGATTCTTATCCCTGGACTAATTGACAGTTTCATGATACACAAGAGATTGAGATTGTTAATAACTTCAGCTCTCTTAGTTCCACAATAAACACTCTTGGCACCAGCATTGCAATGAAAAAAAAATCTGCTCTCAGAGACATCACTCTCTAGAGTACTGAAGAGCAACAATGTTAGTCTGTAGTGTAGAGTGCACCTGATTAAGGCCATGGTCTTTGCAATTAATTACTTGCTATGCATGTGAATTGTTGTTGTTGTTGTTGTTGTTGTTAAGTGCTGTAAAGTCATAGATGACTCATAGTGACCCTATGAATGAAAGACCTGAACACTTGTATAACTTTCATCATTTCCCCAAGTTCATATAGTTTTTGTTGGCAAGCTATTTCTAGGCAAGCTGTATTGGAAATGTATGCAACTCCTGCTTCTAAGCTTGTTTTACTCGAGGAGCTCCACCAAACACTGTCCACCATGGGTAACCATTATCACATTTGACACATCAGTGTCACAGTGTTTAGCATCACAGCAACCATGAGTTATCTCTGTACAGATCAGTGCTATACCACTTAGAAGGATGTTTGACCAAAAACAATTAAAACCAAGCCTGAGGGCCGAGAGCAGGACAATAACTAAGGATGGTAGAAGGATCAACACCTTTGAGTTGGAGTGCTGGATAAGAGTGCTGAATGTACTGTGGTCTGCCAGGAGAACAAACTGCTTTGTCCTGGAGATGGTGAAACCAGCTTCTCTCTGGAGACAAAGATTTTGAATCTGTTTCACATACTTTGGGCACATGGCCAGGAGGGGCCAGTCCCTGGAGGACATCATGCTTGGCAGAGTGGAGGAACAGCATAGGAGAGGAAGACCCAGGATGAGAGAAACTGACTTAGTGACTGGATAAATGGGATTAGATCTGTTGGAGATGATAACATTGGCTCAGGATAAGGCAGGGTTCAGAGCTAATATACAAACACTTATAGGGTCACTATGAGTTGCAGGCCACTCAATGATACTAAATAGCAACAGTATTCTATGAATTATCAGAAAAAAATAGGTAACTTTATGAAGAAACGTATCTAGCATGTTTGAACATGATATTAGTATGCAGCTGGAAAAGGCTATCCTATTTGATAGCCTATCTGTGGAAAACAAGGGAGATCCTCACTAAGACCAATTGGCAATATTTTGTTCTGTTGTATGGATGGATGGTTTTATGAGTTGTAACAAACAGGATGGTACCTAAGACAAACAACAACATAAAATTTTAAATTAAAATAATAAATACAGATTAATGAAGTTGATTTTGAGATAAAAAAGAATTATACTCGGATAGTTTTCTAAGTTCCTCAGCTATGTTTTTGCTTATCTGGAGCTCTGGTAACATAGCCCATAAAAAGTTTTACTGCTACCATAGTAGCCACATTTCTCTGAAGGTTCCACAGGGAAAAAGTTTCCACTTGACACAAAAATTTGAAAACTGAATGAAATGTAAACTGTGATTCCATTTTAATTTGATAAAGCTGAGTCGTTTTTGTTTTCTATGAAGCGTGGCATCAAGATTGGAGGAAGATTCATCAACAATATGCATTTTGCAGATGACACAACCCTGCTTGTTATAACTGAGGAGGACTTGAAGCACTTGCTCCTGAAGGTCAAGGACTGTAGCCTTCAGTATGAATTGAGCTCAATATCAGGAAGACAAAGATTCTCATCACTGGGCCAATTAAGTACATCAGGATGGATGGTCAAGAAACTGAGAGTGTTAACAACTTTAGTTTGCTTGGCTCCACAGTCAACACTCATGAAACCAGTAGCTAGGACATAAAAAAAAATAAAAAAATAAGAAAAAAATCCCAAAAACATGTAGTGACGGGAAAAGTCTGCTGTTAGAAACCTCTCCAAAGTACTGAAGAGCAATGGTGTCACTCTGGAGACTAAGGTGGGCCTGGTACACACCATGGTCTTTGTAATCACTTGCTATGCATCAGAGAGCTGGACAGTGACTAGGGAGAATAGGAGAATTGATGCCTTTGATATGTTGTGTTGGAGAAGAGTTTTGAATACACCATGGACTGCTAAGAAAAAGAACAGGTTCACACTGGAAAGGATTAAACCAGGCTGCTCCTTGGAGGCAAGGATTCTAAAGCTTCGCCTGACATACTTTGGACAGGTTATAAGGAAGGACTAGTTCTTGGAGAAGGACATCGTGCTTGGGAGGGTGGAGAGACAGCACAGGAGAGGAAGAACCTCTGTGAGGTGGATTGATTCAGTGACTGGGGTAATTGGGGTGGGTGTGTCAGAGATAGTGAGAATGGCACAAGATAGAGCAGAGTTTAAGGCTGTTGTACATAGGGTCGTTATGAGTCATAGGCAACTCAACTGCACATAACAGCAACATGTACAAGTTACAAGTTACTTCAAGGTGCAAGACACAAAGTAAAGAACAAAATGAGATACTGGTGCTCAGAAAGTTAATAATAAATGTTGTCATTGTTGTTATATGCCTTCGAGTCACTTGTGATTCATAGTGAATTATGTGCAACAGCTCTGAACCCTTCACTATCTTTAGCCAATGTCATTGTCTCTGACACACCTACTTCCATTACCCCAGTCACTGAGTCAACACTTCTCTTTTAGGGTCTTACTTTCTTGCACTCTACCTCTATCTCTCAAGCATGATATCCCTCTCTTAGGACTCCTTCTTCCTTGAAGGCTACCCAAAGTATGTCAAACAGAGCTTCAAAATCCTTGCCTCCAAGAAGCAGCCTGATATCACCCTCTCCAGGATTAACCTGTTTGTTCTCCTAGTAGTCCATTGAATATTCAGTACTCTTCTCCAGCACCACAACTCAAAGACATCAATTCTTATTTTATCATCCTTAGTCACTTTCTGATGCAAAACAAGTAATTGTGGGGAACATGGCCTGGATCAGTTGCACCTTACTTTTTAGACTGACATCATTGCTTTCCAGCATCTCAATTTGTGGTTGGCTATTGTAAATGATACATTTTTTGTATCATTTGCTAGGAAAACAAACAGATTTGTCCTGGAGAGGGTTAAACCGGGTGGCTTCTTGGAGGCAAGGATTCTGAGGCTCCGTCTAACATACTTTGGACATGTTGTGAGGAGAGACCGGTCCTTAGAGAGGGACATCATGCTTGGGAGGGTG
>NW_006399873.1:10203134-10206413 GCF_000299155.1 Elephantulus edwardii
GCACATAACAACAACAACAACAACAACATTGTAAATGATATTTTCTTGGTTTCCTTATCATGAAAAGTTATACTTGGATAAATTTGAAATCCAGAGGAAATGTATAAATTCCTTGAAACTCATGACTATCCATATAGACTCAAACAGATACAGAATGCTTGAACAGACCAATCACCAAAGAAGAAATTGAACAGATCATAAGAAGACATTCTTATAAGTAAAGTCCTGGACCAGATGGATTCACTGCTGAATCGTACCAAATATTTAGAGAATATCTATCACCAATCTGACTGAAAGTATTTAAAAAAGAAAAAGAAGGAACACTTCCATACCAAACCCAGGCAAACATAGTACCAAAAAAGAAAACTAAAGACCAATATATCTCATGAATATAGATGCAAAAATCCTTAACTAAATCCTAGTCAACAGAATCCAAAAGCACATAAAAAAAAAATCATCATGACCAAGTGGGATTCATAGCAGTTATGTAAGGATGGTTCAACATAAAAAAAAAAAATCCACGCGATTAACCATATTAACAAAGCAAATAACAAGAACTATACGAACTTAGCAATTGATACAGAAAAGACACTTGACAAAATTTCATATCTGATCATGATAAAGACTCTCAGCAAAATTGGAATAGAAGGGATTTTCCAAAACATAGTCAAAAGTATATATGTAAAATCAAGACTCATTATCATTCTCAATGGACAAAGACTAAAAGCATTTCCTTGAGAACAGGGACCAGACAAGGATGTACACTGTCACTACTTCTATTCAATATTGGAAGTGTTTTCTAGGGAAATATGACAAGAGGAGGAAACTTTTAAAAACCAAACATTTAGATCATTAAACATATAGTTAAAATATTGCTCTGTGCAGATGATACAATAGTGTAGACAGAAAACCCCAAGGACTCAACAGAAAAAAGAAAAAAAAAGTGTGGGCTAGTAGACCAGTTTCATAGAGTGGCAGAATACAAGACCAATATCCAGAATTTAGTGGGGCTCCTCTATTAAAGCTTTTTGATTGCATGTTCAATCTATTTCTGACTGCAAATTTGATAGAAATCTTCTATTTCCTCCTCTTTGGGTCTGGTTGTTGGTGCATCTATTTGAGTGATACTGATTTTCACAGGACTTCCTTGTATGAGTATGAATGCTCTCCTTTTATTCACAACGTTTTGTTTCAAGATGGATCTAAAAATAACTGTTTTAACTATGAAAGCAATGCCATTTTTTCTCACCTCTTCCATCTCCCAATAGTAGACCATATAAAAAATGTCCCATGCCAGTCCATCTCATTTCACAAATACCTAGTGTGTCACTATTTATGCTCTCTATTTCTTTCTTGAGAAGGCAGGAGTGTGGTGGTGGGAGTGCAGGAATCGTGGCAAGCTTTTGGAGTCGACTGCTTTTCTGGGAATGTGTTTGACATGCAGGTTTGCTCTGTCCCTGGAGTGAGGCTAGCCAGCCTGGGCCTAGGGTTTGAACCAGGAGGCGGCATTAAGCCCAAAGGGCCCTTGGGCCAGGTTCAAATTGTCTTCCTGTGAAACATTCTTCTAGGTGGTATAGCACTGGTCTGTGCATTGCTGTACAGAGGTAACTCGTGGTTCCTGTGATGCTGAAGCCTGTGACAGTGATGTGCCAATCGTGGTAATGGGCACCCATAGTGGACAGTGTTGGCTGGAGCTTCCCGACTAAATCAAGCCTGGAAGCAGGAGCGGCATCCACTTCCAAAATGGCTTGCCTCCGGAAACTCTATGTACGAACAGTGCTCAGGCTGTTTGTTCATAGGGTCGCTATGAGTCGTCTACGACTCGATGGCATTAAACAACAACAGCATTTCTTTCTTAACAGTGTCTTATTTTCCTACGTTCATGCTTCTCACATTCCACATGTCAATCACTAGTGTTTGCTTACAACTGTTCCTCCTCCTTTATGTTTCTGTATTTGAGGGCTCAGTTTCAGTTATCATATCTTCTCGTCTATGCAAGTACTGTTTTGAAGTGCTGTTATTTCAGAAGTGTATGGTCAATCCTTCTAGTCTGCTTAAATTTGAACGCTCAACTTTAGAACAGTATCTAACAGCATTTCACAGAAAGGAGCAGAAGAAGGACATTTTCGATATAGAAGTAACCAAAAAAGTCAGAGTTGCTCACTCACCTTCGGCACAGGTCTTGACTTATCCCTTTCCCTGCTCCACCAGCCTCCCCTTCCACTCCTGCCTGCCCCATTCAATACCTTTCTCCCATTCTCCTGCCTTTGGTATGATGGCATAGGTCTCAAGCCTTCTTTGCTTCTGTGATGTCTAAGGTTTCACATTACTGCTGGCATCTTACACTCTGGCCAGTCTCTCTCGAGTTTAGGGTATCTAAGACCACATTTCAGGTACTAGTTTTAGGGAAATTTTTTCTATCTCAGATGGTTCTGAGGTAAAGTCCTCTGCTCTGAGTTTCTGCTCACTGACTTCTTGTGACTTAGTGCCTTTTCTCTTTAATTTGCAGCATGCTGCTGTCACAGTAGGAAAATTTCCCAGGAGAATATGTTATCTCTTCTAGATCTGGTATACAAGTGTTGTTTTCTTAGCCCAAGGGCCTATGGCCCTTGAGCTGAAACTACTTTTACACAGGCCCTGTTGTGGCAGAATTCCCTCAATGTCTGCTGAGCTTGAGGGAATTTGCAAGTATCTGTGTTACCTGACTTAGGGAGGATAAGATTAATTCAGATCTTCTCTCAGCCTCAGGAGGCCAGGCTCTAGTTTTAGAAGAGCTATATGTGAAAATGAAAATTCCAGCATTGACTTATATCTCATTACTGCTTTTGTGTACAATCAAGTCAGAACTGACCCATATCTTACCTTCCAGTGGATTTTCAGAGGCATTAAATCACTTAAGAGGAGATTGCCCTTCCTTCTTCCAGCTGGTGGATTCAAATAGTGTACCTTATAAAATCATAAGTCAAAAAATAAACACAAAATCCTCTAACTCATTTCTGTCAATTTGAAAGTGACTCAGAGTTGACCTTCTGTTGGGTATTAGAGGCTATGAAATGCATGTAAGGAACTTGCCCATCTTTCTCTCACAGAGCTACTGGCCATAAATGCCATTCAAATGCCAGAGAGGCATGACCTTGAGTTAGCCATGCAAATGTTAATGGGTTGATCCATTTATATATAATCACATAAGTTAAAATATGCAAAAACAACCTAAATTTATAAAAAAGAAAAAAAAAACAAGAAACACAATGTAACTGAATGAATAAAACACGATGTAAA
>NW_006399873.1:10206933-10208183 GCF_000299155.1 Elephantulus edwardii
ATTATAAATGTGAAAATAATAGCTATATTAATAATATGGAATCATGTCACATCAGAAAATTATGTATCAGGCAAATGCTAAACTCACCTTAAGTGACTGGATTTTTGAAAATACAATATTTCCTTAGAATATATTATCTAACTGTAATAATAATAACTGTCATTGTATCCACTTTGAATCACGCTAATCTTGTGAACAATGGATTTGAACTCTGCCCTATCCTATGCTATTCTCATCATCTCTGACATGTTCTAGTCCACTGTTGCAGTCATTGAGTCACTTAAGCTTACTGAATATTTTACTCTCCTCTGCGGACACTCCACCTTTCCAAGCACAATGTTCTTTTCCAAAGACTGTGCCCTCATAATAAAATGCCTAAAATATATGAGGCAAAGTTTAACAACATTTCTTTTGAAGGAGCACCTTGGCTATTCTTTTTCCAAGACAAATGTGTTTTTCCTTTTGACAGTGCATAGGATATTCAGTACTCTTTTCAAACATCACAATTCAAAGACATCAATTTTTCTGTCATTCTTATTCATTGTTCAGCTCTCAGATGCATGACAAGAAACTGAAAACATCTTGGTTTGGATTAGTTGTACCGTAATCTTTTAAGTGACATCATCACTCTTCAAACAGGTTCCTGACAGCAGACTTGCCCAGTGAAATACATCTTTTGATTTCACGGCTGCTGGTGTCAAGTGTATTGATTGTGGATCAAAACAAGATTAAATCATTAGCAATTTATCTCTCTTCTCCATGTATTATGTGTTGCCTATTGGCCCAGTGGTGATGCTTTTGTTTTCCTGAGGTTGAAATGTAACCTTTATTGAAGGCTGTAATCTTGATCTTTTACAAATGGCAGTAGCATGTTACATATTGACTTTCTTGCCAAAACATAAAAGAAAGCAAAATGTATGACTAGAAAAATTGATCAAATGAATATAAAATAACTAATATTTTAACGAGTAATATTCAGTGTCTGTAAGCAACAGTCTACAATAACTTCCAAATATTCCTTAGTCTACTTTTGTTATCCTAACAATGTTTTTCCTTACTCCCATCTATTTTAATGAACATTTAGATTAAATTATATCATCAACATTACCATCCTTGAATATAATAGAGTGAATAGCACAGACGTAAGGTTCATCTAGTACAAACATTATGGTATGTTGTTGTTGTTGTTATGTGCCATCGAGTCGTTTCTGACTCATAGCGACCCTATGCACAACAGCTCTAAACCCTGC
>NW_006399873.1:10209833-10216846 GCF_000299155.1 Elephantulus edwardii
GCATCAATTCTCCTTCTATCTTCCTTGGTCATGATATAAATTAAAATGGCATATGGTTTTTTAATGTTTTACAAATGTATATCAAAAAGATAAGGTAGTTCCAAGGTAGATTAAGGCATTGACTTTTGTTTTCTTTTTTCTTTTCTACTAGTTTATTTATAAAATTCAAATACAAATTTGAACAAATTCTTTTAATTTTCCTCACCTCCCCCATCAAATTGTACAACCCAATGATTAATCCCCCCTTCCCCCTGCACATCCATATCCCTCTGCTGCCAGCCTTTCCCACCTTCCTGGATAAGGCATTGAATTTTAAGGATGCTCACCTGGTAATGTCACCATATCCAAATGTTAACCTTGAATATTGCTGAATATCTCTCTCAAATAGTATACCTATACCTCCTTTAAAAATTACTCACAAAAGACCAAGGAAAAGCTATAGCACTACTTGATCCTACTATAGAGACTGCTGTGTATAGCTTTCCAAGATGAATCTTCCATACAGATTCATCTTGCAAAGAAGAGACACAATCAATCAATTAATTAAAAATCAGAATTAGAGAGCTCTGGTGATTTCATGATTAGTGGTAAGAATTTGCACTGCCAACCCAAAGGTATATGGTACAAATCCAACAATTATAGGAGAAAGGAAATCAACCCATGAGATTTACTGCCTATGCCTGCTGGAGGGTCAGTTATGAATTGATTACAACTCAATAGTACATAATAACAACAGTTAAGTAATTCTAGTGATGAATTAGATAATATTGCAACATCTCATCCTGCCAACTATCATAAGGTATTAAACTCAAACTCATTGATGTTAATTTGGAACCAACTTCTAGCTGACCCTCCAGTTGTTTTTCTAGAAGTTGAAAATCCCATGGGAGGAAATTACCCATATTTCTCCTGTGAAGTAGTTTAGGATTCAAATTGTCAGAGGAGACACCTTTAAGTTAACAGCCCAACTACCTCCAGACTAAGCCAATATAGCTCCCTGTAAGAATAAAGAATTGAAAGAAAGTTATCATTGATTCTTTTTTCATTAATTAGGACCTCTCTATCTTTGTCTGTTTCTGTGTCTTTCCCTTTCTATCATCTTTAACAGGGTCTTTTTACAGTACATTGATCAGTGTAATGTTTCTTTCAGCTAAACTGCTACTTCCATGTATATTAGGACCAAATAAAATTAAAATCTTGGCAGTTTTTTCAAATTTTTGTCAGCTTTATATTTGAGGTATAATGCATACTGAAGGCTGTGGTATTTGTTTTTCATTCATAAGTGTTTCATGTCCTCCACATATTCAGCAAGCATACTAAAGGATGTAAGAAATATGAACTTCTTACTGTGGTATTAGACATATAGTCTATACTCAGCAAATATTATCTTTATTTTGTTTGTATTATTTATAAGAGAATCAATGTCTTTTAATTGCAGTGTTCACAGAATATTGAATATCTTCTGGACTTTCAAAAACACAAATAAATATATCTTGGAGGAAGTGCATTCAGACTATTTCTTTGACAATGGTAAAACATCATCACACATATTTTTAGCATGTGGTCGGGTGGGACCAGTCCTTGAAAAAAAAGCATTCTGGGAAAGACAAAGATTCAGTGAAAGAGCTAAAGACCCTCAATGAGATGGGTTGACGTAGTGATTACAACAATTTTGGAGATAGTCTAGATGAAACCGAAACTGCCAAGGTGCTGGGCTATTGTTCATTGGTCATCTATGAATCTTGATCAACTATATAGAATCTAACAAGAGAATCTTACATTACTAATGAAGATTTTTCTCTGCTTATTCATTATATTTTCTTATCTCATGTATTTCATAAAAAATAAGTTGTTCTGTGTCTCTCATCTTACCATATTGGCTTGAATTTTTGTGTTAATACACATTTAGAAGGCTTGGGCCCTTTAGTTATCTTAGCAGTAGGAAAAAACAGTACATAAATGTGTGAAAACACAACATTACACACACACACACACACACACACACACACACGAAAGTGATGACATCTAATCAGATCTTCCCTAAACAAACAAAAAACAAAACAAAACAAAAGCCCATTTTCTTTATCAACCAAGATAAATATTGTTTCCTTGAATGACCAAAACTTTTCTTTCCTAGATGTCACAGCTTCTGAGCAAAACTTAAAAATGGCCAGTGGGTCTCTGCAATCTCCCAAAACAGCTTGTCACACATTTTGAGAGAATAGACAATGCAGAATGAAAGTGTTTCATTGTGTGAACTTCAGTACAAACACAGCTGCTGGGGGATGAATGGACCAGCTGCATGTTCAACTCTGAATGACTGCACTGTAATAACACAAAGACACTATAATGACCCAAAACCTTTACAGTAGCACAAATAACCCCTAAATTACTGTCCTCTACTAACCCAAAGACTATTCCATTTCAGCATATTGGATCTGCCAATGGCACCTTGGGAGAGAGATGAGCAATCTTCTCCAATTGTGATTTATAGCCTCGGAAACGTGATACAAGGCTTGCTATGTGTCACAACTGATTTAATGATAGTGTGTTGTTTGTTCTTGTTTTTGAGATAAAAAGAAATTGATTCCTTTCTTGACCTCGCCCTGATTGTTAACTCACTAGCTATATTAATTTTATTATGTTCAACTAAAATAATATCTAATGTAAAATAGATTTCTTCAGTTCCAATAGCTTAATTTTATATACGCAATAATCACATGTGGCTATTGGTCACCATATAGAACAGCAGAGATACAAATATTCTCACAGCCTCAGAACAATCTAATTTGGCAGCATGGATGAATAAATCAGCAGAATACAAAGGTCAAGCTTGAGACCAGTGTCACTTACTATCTCCAAGATTCTATGAGAACTTTTCAATATCAAATTATCTTTCTCCTTTCTACTATTATTTCTTTCCTAAATAAGTTAAAATTTAATATTTGTTTTATTATTATCTGTAAACTTTCAGCTGATTTGATTTACTGTATTTGGCTAACAATGAGCTGTGGGCTGGAAGCCTCCTGTCTAGAGCCACCTCCTGTATGGTGGTCCAGTCTGTGTAGTTAAAAGTCAGTTGTGGTGTTAATTCTGTTTCTAATGAACATTCTACTAAGAGGTAGGTACAGCACTGGTATGTTAATTCACTGTACTGAGGTAACTTGGGTTGCTGTGATATTGAATGCTGTGCCTACAGTTTGTCAGATGCCATAATAGTTACCCATGGTGTACAGTGTTTGGTGGAACTCCCAGATTAAGAGATCCTTGGAAGCAGAAGTGGTAGCCAATTCCTGAACAAAATGTCTCTGGAAACTCTATGGACTTAGTGAAATAACAATAGTTCTTAGCATAGTTCGGGTCTTTTGTTCATAGGGTCTCTATGAATCCTGCTCAACTCCACAACTCTTTACATATATATATATTTTATTATTATTAAATTTTATTAGTTTTAATGAACATTTACAGGGATTTTGGGTTTTCACTCCTTCATTGCTGCACCATTCTCTCCACCCTCCTCCCCAGTTTGTTCTTCTTCCCCCACCATCCGAATGTCTGTTTTAATTGTCCAATTGCCACAGTGCTTGTCAAAGTCAGTTCTGATTAATCTCCTTTGTCGGTGTGTCCTTTGCCATTCCCTATCACTCCTCCCTGAGAGAGACTTCACCCTGATTCATAAGGAAAAGGGGATGGCGTATTCTCTTACCTACTTCCTGCTGAAAAGGGACGCTGTGGGTTTCAGGGTGAAGGTCTTCTCTCACTACTCTAAAGGGCCCCATTGGCAGTAGGAAACACATAGACTATTATTGAGATTGATTTTGGAATTTAGATGCACTGTTATTAATTGTGCTTAGCTGTGCATGTTCATATCCCTGAAGATGTATCATGGGGGGTTGCAACCTAGAAGACACAAATTTAACTAACAAGTTATAAGTACATGAGTCAAAAATTATGGAAAAGTAAAAGAAAAGATTCTTTCATTGTTTTACAAACCCTCCCCCAGGTCCCCTCCACCATGGAGCCATCGCTCTAGACTCCTGTGATGACAGAAATACCTAGTCACATATCTCTTTTAAGCAGTTTTCTCCCTCCTCTGTTTCAGTGCAATATACATTATTGAACCCATCTTACTCAGTCTCTCCCCAACCCCGAGGTTAGTCCTATTCTACAACAGTGGCATCATGTAATATTTGTCCTTTTGTGACTGGGATATTTCACTCAGCATAATGTTCTCCAGAGTCAACCATTTTGAATAATATTGCATGAGTTCCTTGTTTTTCAATGCAGCATAGTATTCCATTGTGCGAATATACCACAGCTTCTCTAGCCATTCGTTTGTTGATGGGCACTTAGGTTGTTTCCAAATCCTTGCTATTGTGAACAAAGCTGCAATAAACATGGGTGTGCATATATCTGCTTGGATGTCAGCTATGGTCTCTTCAAACTCCACAACTCTTAACAACAACGACAACAACAAACTTTCAGGTTACTTTCACTTGTGGAAAACTAACAAGGACATAGTCCAAAAATGGACATTTTGGATCCAGAGGGAAATAGTAATTCATTTTGTATACCATATTGATAATACAACTATTCAATATCCCTAGTGTGAATTTTAAAACACTATTGCTCCTAAAATTTATCTGACTAAATTCCATTCTATTTGCAAATAATTTAAGATTATACTACTATTTTAAATCATCTATTTAAAATTTCACTCTTTCCCTGAAATGCTCCTTATATGTTCATAAGATTTTTTTCACAGTAATAATATCATATAATTAAATAATATAAATATTATTAATAATAATATAAATATAATGTAATATAAATATCCTGTTCTTAATATGAGTATGCTGTCATATCTATTATTATTATTATAAAGATAATTTATGGATTGTAAGACTCTAAGAAGACTCTGTTTCATTTGAAACAGGCCAACTAAACTGTCCCTTTCTAAGTTCTGATAAAAAAAGGCAACCTGAAAGAAGGACTACATCAAATGTTCAGATAAGATTCTGTTCACCAAAGAGAACCAGCTGTTTATACTTGGCAGCATTATCCCATTTGCAAATCTTGGGATATGGAAATGCAGATAAATGTTAGCACTATAAATCATCAAATGTAGCATGAGCTGCATTCTTAGTATTTGGGGTTGGCTTTCAAATTTGTGCACATGGAGCTTTGAAAACGTATTTAGAGATATCACATCTAAGCACGATGGCACATACTACATTTTTAATATGACCAAAGCTGTATTCAAATACGTTCATGCATAATATTACACAAACAGATATATTCGCATTCTACTTGTTTAAAATGTGAATAAGTGTATTCCAGTGGAAATAAGTCCTTTTGGTGGGTGTCTTTTGTAATAAAAGAAGCACATTCTGGCTTCAATTGTCATAGTGTTATTATATGTTATCTACTTTAAACCTACTAATAGCTGACCTTCCAGAGAGTTTTTAAAAACTGTTAATCACACGAGAGGAAATTTTTCCATGATCTTTTGTAGGGCAGCAGGTGGATTTGAACTGCTTGCCTACAAGGTGATGGCACAACTCCTTACCCACTAAGCCACCAGAGCTCGTAATACCTTCAATTCAGAGAAAGAGCTATAGATAAGTAGATGAGGGTGTATTAGCATTTCTTTGATAAATTTGCAAAGTCCACACAATCACATTTTAACTTTCACACACACAAAAATGAGTATATTTAACACTTGGAAGTAAAAAAAAATGAATTCACATGAGATTTGTTCATAAGTTTGTCCACAAATAAGTCAGAAACTTAAAGGGCTAAGAAAAGATATATATATATATATTTTAAAAAGTGGGATTCTATTTTGACCCTGATAATTACTTTTGGCTATGATAATAAATCCTTTTATCCAAAGCAGAAAACAAGGCATAGATTTCATGAATGAACAGTCATTTTTCCATTACCACTAATACCAAAGCAAAGCAAAATATGTTCTTTTCTTTTGAATTTAAGAGGATAAATTCCAGCTCTGTTTATCAATATGTTCTTGCTATAGCCAAAATAATCTTTTAAAATTTCAGATATGATTCCATTAAATTCTTAGTTAAAACCCATAATATTTTTCTAGGGAAAATAATTTAAACCTTTAGCCCTTAACATGGCTTGTCTTCCTTTTCTTTGTATCTTTTATGACACTGTCACAATATCTTACAGAATGTTTATTACACTGAGACACTGAATAAATACTGAATGACTAGATAAACAGGCATTACGGTTTTTCCTCAGGCAACAAGTATTCACAGAAAAGATATAAATGGGCTGTGTAATCTTCCTTGAACAAATTTTATTTTTAAAAAAGCTTCTTTTCTATTTTATCTCTTAACTTAAAAAAAAACACCGTAAATTATTTCTGTTTTACACCTGTTTGTGGACTAAATTGTCTTAATGAAAAAGATGCTTTCTGTTTTGTTGATTGCCATATTCCAAATTACTTCAACAGAATTTATCATAGACTTGTTGTTAAGTGCTTTCCAGTCAAGTACGACTCATCGCAACTATGAACAACAGATTTGAACCCTGTCCTATGTGATAACCTCTCAACTGCTGACACACTCAAGTCTATCACTATAATCACTTTGTCATGAGAGGATCTTCCTCTGTTTTAAACCACTTTTCCAAGAATTATATACCTCTCCAAGAAATAGTCTTTCCTATCAATATGCCGTAAGTATGTGAGGTGAAGCTTCACCATACTCTCATCTAAGGAACACTGTGGCTGTACCTTCTCCAAGATATATGTTTATTCTTTTGGTAATCCCTGGAATATTCGCTTACAAGGAAGTCCAGTGAACACCTCGATCATCCAGATATATGCACCAAAAACCAGAGCCAAAGAAGAAGAAATAGATGATTTCTACCAACTCTTACAGGCAGAGATAGATCGAACATGCAATCAAGATGCATTGATAATAATGGGCGACTGGAACGCAAAAGTTGGGAGCAGGGAAGAAGAATCAGTAGTTGGAAAACAA
>NW_006399873.1:10219261-10239964 GCF_000299155.1 Elephantulus edwardii
AACTACTACTCCAACACCATAATTCAAAACCATCACCTCTTCTCCACCCTTCACCCTCACGTATTATTTATTTCCCATCTTTCAGCAGCATAACAAGTGACTAAAAAGACCATGGCCTGTCACATCTAAGTCTTCAAACTAACATCAATTGCTCCTCAGTAATTTGGACAGATCCACAACTTATAGATAGGTGCTCAATATTTCCTCCATCTTCTTTTGATGCCTCCTAAATTACTCAATATTTTGCCCATTAGCATCCTTAAGTCCTGCAATTTGAGACTTGAATTAGTTTTTCATTTCTTTCAGCTTGAGAAATGTTGAGCTAGGATTCTTTTCCCTTTTTGTCCTTCCATTCTTGACCTGTGCACATTCCATATTAATATTTTGCTTTGACTTCTCAAGCAGCCCTTTGAAATCTTCTTAACTCCTTTATTTCAGCATCTCTTCCTTTTCTTTTAGCTTCTTGAAGCTTCAGTGCAATGTTCATTTTTTTCCTTGTAAAATCTATCCCCCCCTTTCTTTTTGTAGTGCAATTTTTCTTTCTACATGGATTGTATTTGTGATGTCATGCCAAAACTCATCTGGTCTTTGATCTTTTGTGCTTATTCAAACTTATTCTTAATTTTAAAATTCAGAAGGTATAGGTTCAAGATCATATTTTGCTTCTGGTTTGTATATTTTAACTTTCTTCAGTTTTAGTTTAAACTTTCACATCAGTAATTGATGGTCTATACCACCTGAAGTAAATAAACCATCTCAGGAACAGGTTTGAAGCCTTGAACACTAATGAACAAAGACCAGATGAGTTGTGGGAGGATATCAAGAAAATCATCCATGAAGAATGCAAATGGTCATTACAAAGTAAGAATAAAAAGAAAAGAGCAAGACATCTTAGAAAAGACTCTGAATACTGCATTAGAATGCTGATAAGTCAAATCAAAAGGAAAATATCA
The DNA here is from genome assembly GCF_000299155.1 of Elephantulus edwardii. Lineage (NCBI taxonomy): Eukaryota > Metazoa > Chordata > Mammalia > Macroscelidea > Macroscelididae > Elephantulus > Elephantulus edwardii. The sequence continues at coordinate 10,220,215 of NW_006399873.1, forward strand.
GGAAGCTAAGCAACTGAATGTAAGATTTCAAAGGACAGCACTAAAAGACAAAGTATGAAAATGAGATGTGCAAAGAACTGAGTCAGAAAATCAAAGGAGATGAGCTCGCTTCGTGTTTTTTAAATTGAAGGACCTTGTGAGCAAATTCAAGCCTTGATATACAATACTTAAGGAGACTACAGCAGAATATTGAATGATCAAGGAAGCATCAAAAGAGGATAAAGAAATACACAAAGACACTGTACCAACAAGAATTGACTGACACAGAATAATTTAATGAAACAACATATAGTCAAGAGACATGATGAAAGAGAGGAAGTTCAAGTGACTCTGAAAGAATTGACAAAAACAAGGCCCCAAGAATTGATGGAATACTAATTGATATCTTTCAACAGACAGATGTAGCCATGGATGTGCTCACCAGGTTGTGTCAAGAAACCTTGAGGAAAACTACATGGCCAAATGCTTGGACGAGATCCATATTTATTCCTGTTCCTAAAACAGGTGATCGATCCAACAGAGTGTGGAAATTACCGAATATCACTAATTTCATACTCAAGTAAAATCCTGCTGAAGTTCATCCAAAAACAACTGGAATGATACATCAACATTCATCTTTCAGAAAAACAATCTGTGTTTAGAAAAGGCTCTGGTGCTAAGAACATCAAAACCAATCCCAGATATTATATATATACTGAAAGCAGAGAGTACCAGAGGGGTAGAGAAACATCTGTGTTCATTGAGTATGTAAAGGTATTGATCACAACAAATTATGGCTAACCATAAGGAAAATGGAAATCCACGAACTCTTGATTATCATCATGTGAAACCTAAACTTGGTCCAGGAAGCAGTGGTCAGGACACTGCATGGAAACACTGCATATTTCCAAATCAGAAAAGGAGTGAGTCAGGCATGCCTTGTGTCTCCATATCTTTTCCACATAAATGCTGAACAGATAATTTGGGAGGCTGAACTTTATGAGGGGGAATGAGGCATCAGGTTTGGAGGAAAATGACAACTTCGCTGTTTGAAACTGAGGAGAACCTGAAGCATTTATTGTATAAGGTCAAGGAATGTAGGCCTCAATATGGATTGAAGCTCAACACCAAGAAAACACAGATTCTCACCACTGGGACAATAGGCAGCTCATGATAGATGGAGAAGAGATCGAGCTTGTTTACAATTTCAACTTGCTTGGTTCAAGAATCAACACCAGTAGTAAGGCAATCGGAAGATGAATTGGATTAGGAAAATTTACTGTCAGGGACCTCTCCAAAGTGATAAAAAAAACAATATCAATCTAGAGACTAAGGTGTGCCTAGTCCATAGTCTTAGTAATTACTTGTTATCTACAGAGAACTGGACAATGAATAATGATTGCAGAAGAAGAATCAATGTCTTTGAGTTGTGTTGTTGAAAAAGATAATTGAACATACCAAGGACTACCAAAAGAACAAACAAAATCTCCCCTGGTGAGGATGAAACCAAATTCTTTCTTGGAGGCATTTGAAACTCCATCTCTTTGAAACTCCATGTGCATATTGCCAAGGAGACCAATCATTGGAGGACATCATGCTTGGAAGGGTGGAGGGACAATGCAGAAAAAGACGACCCAAGATGAGATGAATTGACACAATATCTGGGGTGACAGTGGTAGGTATGTCAGAGACAATGTGCTTGGCTATTGTTAGGGCAGGGTTCAGAGCTATTGTGGATGGGCTGACTAGGAGTCACAGGCAATTCAAAGGCACAAAACAATTGATGGCCTGTTCCACAGGTACCTGTCCTAATTTAGACTGCTGATATAGAGTGTCTCCAATTATTTATTCCACAGCTGTAGTTAATTTTCTTCCTGTGCAGTAATAGTCAATCAGATTCCTATGCAGTTTATCTGGTGAGATCTATATGTAAAGTAACCATTTGTATTTTTAAAAATATGTTTATGAAGAATAAAGTATTGAATGTACAAAATTCAATCATTATACAGATGACCGAACCCTGCTCTATTACTGAAAGTAGAGAAGTCCTGAAGTGCTTGCTACAGAAAGTCAAATATTGTAGCTTTCAATATAGACTGTATCTCAACATCAGTAAAACAAAATCCTCACCTTTGTGCTGATAGGCAACATCATGATGTTGATGTTGATGTTGATTGTCATTGAGTTGAGGTCAAATCATAGTGACTCTATGAGCAAAAGATCTAATGCCTTTCCATAGCTATCATTGTTCTCCAAGTTCATAGGGTTTCCAGAGGCATGCGGTTTAGGAAGTGGATGCGACTCCTGTTTCTAAACCTGTTTTACAACTGGGAGCTCCACCAAACACTGTCCACAATGGAAAACTGTTCTGGTATTTGATATTCTCATGGCATCACAGCAAACCATATTACTTCATGCAGCACATTGACAAAGAGTGATGTGCAAAGTGGGAAAATGTTCCTCCAGATATAACAGCACTAGCCTCATTTAGCAGTGGTTAAGTGTCATTGAGTCAAACACAACTCAGAGTAAGCTTTGCATGAAAGACCTGAACTCTGTTCTATAATTAACATAACTTCTCCACATTTATAAGAGAGTTTGTAGAGTTTCCAGAGGTTTCTAGTTTAGGAAGTGGATGTCACTCCTGCTTCCCAATATGAGTCAATCCGGAAGCTCATCCAATCATTGTCCATAATGGGTAGCCACTATGGTATTTGACGCAACAATGGAATAGTGTTCAGTGTCACAGCAACTCCAAGTTGTACAGTACAGCAAATAGACAAATGTTTGCTGTGTCTTTCAAAGAATACTCATTCTAAAATTAAGTCTAAGGCTCAAGGGCTACCCCCTTTTGAGGGGGAAATAAGAACTGTAGCACACAACAAACAAGACCCCAGAAAATTCCCTTACATGACTTCCATCCAGAGACTGCCATCGAGATATTAGCTAGCCAGCCAACTCCTAGAGTGGAGGAAGAGAGATGGAAAAAAAGAATGAAACTGTCAATGACTTCATTTTATTTAGACCTATAATCAATACACTTCGTACCAGCCATCAGATTAGGAAATATATACAGCTGGGAACATCTGCAATCAAGTACTTCTTAAAATTATTGGGGCATTCCTCTGTAACATTCATTTTGCTTTTTGATGTCAGTTTGAGAACTAAGATACACTTAAGTCAGGCCACGGTTTTCTCAGTCATTTGCTATGAATTTATGAGTCAGGCAATGAATAATGATGACATATTTGATGCATTTGAACTGTGATGTTGGGGAAGAATACTGACTATCCCATGGGCTGCCCAAAGAACAAACATATCTGTCTTGAAGAAGGTGCAGCCATAATACTCCTTTGAGGCAAAGATGATAAATCTTTGTTTCACGTATTTTTAGCATGTTTCTAGGAAAGACTATTTGTTTGAGAGGGTCACCATGCTTGGGAAGGTGGAGGGTTGGTGAAGGAGAGAAATATCCTCAACCAAGTGGATTGGCACAATGACTGTAATTATGGTCTCAAGTGGGATGAGATTGCCTCTTCTTCTCCCTGTAGCAGCTGGTGGGTTTGGACGATGTGCTGTTGGTATTGCAATGCCACTTTTTATCACCAGGCCACCAGAGTTCCCTATTTGTTAAATGATGACAGAAATTATTTAACAAGGCCATCTTGCCTTCTGTTGCTCTTATGCCCTGCCTCATCATTCTACTTTCCAAGATAAGCATTGACTGGCTTGGCTTGTTTAAAAGCTTCACTGTTATCTATTGACCTTAAGATGATGCCCAAAATATTTAAAATAACTTTATTATGTGGAGCATTATTATATGTCCCCCATTAACATCTCTAATTAATTAATTAACAGTTGTTAATAGATTAATTAATTGTTAATTAATAGATTAATCTTTTCACTGATTTTGGTGAAACATTCTTCTAAGTCTTGTAACCCTTGTATGTCTACTTGCTGTACAGAGGTAACTCGTGGTTGCTGTGAAGCCAGACACTGCGACACTGATGAGTCAACCCATGGTGGAGAGTGTTTGGTGGAGCTCCCCAATTAAAGTAAGCTTGGAAGCAGGAATGGCATCTACTTCCACAATAGCTTGCCTCTGGAAACCCTGTGAACCTGGAGAAAGGACAAAAGTTATAGAGGATGTGTCCAGGACTTACATTCATAGGGTCGCTGTGAGTTGCCTGTGACTCGACTGCACTTAACAACAACAATATTAACATCTCTAATGAGGACCTCCCTATGAACCTGGAAAGAGGATTAAAGACACCCAAACATTGAGGACAGGACTCTCCTTCATAAGGTTGTTATGAGTTGCCTTGCAACTCGACAACACTTAACAACAATAACATCAACGTAGAGAGATCAGCTGGCTCAGTGGACAGAGAGCGATGCTACCAAGCCAAAAGGTGGGTGACTTTTAATATGTGGCCCTCAGGCCTGTCTTTTACTGGTTTTGTTCAGACATTCCTCTAGGTCGTATAGCCCTGGTGTAGAAGTTGCTGTACAGCAGTCACTTGTGGTTGCTGTGAGGCTGAACACTGTGACACTAATGTGTCAAGTGTGTTAATGGCTGGTTACCCAATGCGGACAGAGAGTGGGGTGGAGCTTCCCGATTAAAACAAGCTTGGAAGGAGGAGTGGCATTCACTTCCGTAATAGCTTGCCTCTGGAAACCCAATGAGACTGGAGAGAGGATGAAAGACACCTTTCAAGGACTCTCCTTCACAGGGTCACTATGAGATGCAGGCAATTCGACGGCACTTAACAACAACAACAACAATGAGGTCCTCGGCTGCTTTAGTCCATAGCATGTTTTGTTACTAATTTAAAACATCCACACAGCTCAGGAAGCTCAAATGAAAATATAGACAGGCTTCTTCTGTAAGATTTACAGCTTCTATAACCTATGAGTTAGAACTACCAATCATAGTCCTTCCTTCCACCATCATATTTAACATGTTACAGGTAGATTGGCTATCTCTGACGTCCTCAAATGCATCATATTCTCTCTTGCTTTCATGTTTTTGCATAAACTGATTCTTCTTGCTATTCTTCTTTGCCTCTAATCCTTTCATTTGGCTAAATTCATATTTTTCATGCAGTTTAATGTCTTAATACTGTTTTACTTTCTGAAAAAACTTCTCTGTATCTTACATATTGAACAAAGAGCTCCCATTTTGTGTTCTTCTAGTGCATGCTGCTTTCCACATTATAGCACTGTGATTATTGTTGGGTGCTATTGAGTCATATCTTGACTTGTGGTTATCTCATGAAAAATGAGACTATACATTTATGATCAATAGGGGTTTGGTCAGCGTTTTTCAAAGAAGTATATTTATAAAACCTATGTGATAATGCGCAGGAGAGGCTCTGCATGACCACCACTAACTTCACAAGGGGGGAAAATCTCAATTAACAGCCTCAATAGCACAAAACCAATTCTAAGGAAGTCAGACAGGCCTTCACATGCCACATTTTTCACAGTTCTAATATCAACTGTCCCCTCCTCCATGGTTTTAATCCTTTCTCTACTCTGTTTGAAAATTTACTACAATCACTCAACAAAATTCACCAAAAATAATCACAATTTGTGAGCTCTAGTATCCAGTGCGTAAAAAATTGCACTGTTACCACAAAGGCAGATATTTTGAATTCACTAGCTGCTCTGTGGGAGAAAGGTGGATAATTTCCTCTTGTGTTGTTTGCAGCCTCTTAAAAGCTACTGGACTGTCAGCTGTCAGTTTGCTCTGGCTCAATGACAATGAAAGTTAGTCTAAAGTTTCAATACAGGAACACTGAGGATACTAACATCAGGACTTCTTCCTTAGATGTGCTCACAGGCAGGCCTCTGACCCTTGGCCTCAGCGTCTAGGTCTCTCCTCTGTTCAGTCAATGCAGCAAAACTCCTTAATTACCAACTATCATGTGAAAGGAGCAGTCTCACCCACCCAGTAAACCTTCTATAGCTCCGTGTACTGAAAGTCCACAGCTTTGTCTCATATCAGTCTCTATTGTTGTTGCTGCTGCCACTGTCACCCCTACCATCCTCTGGTGTACCATTTCAAATACTATCTTTGCTTCCTGTCATCATCACTATCTCATACTGTATCACCAACTCTTCTTTTCTAATTTATGTAGATATATCTGACCCAAGGGACACACATAACACTGGTTCTTTCCTCATTTTCCTTCTTTTTATTTATTTAACAAGGAAGATACTTTCAATTAATCCCTTGGTTACACATTCGCTCACTTAATCTCCTAAATATTCATAACATTGTTACCCATTTTAGATTAGAAAGAGAAGGCAATTTGCTCAAATACACCCAGTCAATAGTGGTGGAGCCAGAACTTAGAACAAGGTTTCTAGAACTCCAGAGTCCAGAGCTATAATGGTATCCTCTTTCTGCTACATTAACTATAATTTGCACAGCTTTCCAAGGGTCGCTGCCCTCAATAGGTCTACTATTTCACCTCTTGGATAGAACAACTAATGGGAGGTGGAAGATTTAGCCCAGCTTGTTTTGGCAGTATTCACTTTGGGCTTCCTGGATTGAGACACATTCATCCTTTGCTCTTGCTTCTCCTAGGATCCCCTACTTGGCCTGATGTAGATGAATTCAATTTAAGAAAGGCAGGAATGTAAAATAAACAATCTCCAGGTTAGTGTTTTATGCATTTTATTTGGATAATCCCATCTGAAAGATGCCATTTACTGTACTTTGATTATTATTGTGCTATTATAGGTCAAAATTGCTTCACATTTGCATGATTTTACCCAGTCAAGTGATCAAAGTAACAGGAAATAATTCAGAAGGGCAGAATTAAATAAATTGAGACAGAATCACAATGTTAATCCTTTTGTTCTAGTCTATTAAAGTATTTTTAAATAAGAGGTATGGTATTTAGAAAAGTAGTATGCATATGTGTGTGTATGTGTGTGTTCCGCTAGCCAAGGATTAAAGAGTTTTGCTGTTATTATGCATTATGTGTTAGTCTTGCTAACCAAAACTCAGCTAAACAAGCCCTCCAGATGCTTCAATGGAGAAAGATTTGTAGTTTGCCCTCCTAAATATTTGTAGACTCAGAAATCTGATAGATGTATATGTGTCAAATTCAGCTCAATGACAATGAGTTTATTGGGTTTTGTTTGCTTTGCTTTGCTTTCCTATGTTTGAACCAATCATATGAATTTAATTAGGCAAAGAAACCACAAAAACACCTTTAGATTTTTGAACTACAACATCCCGACTCTTTGACAGATGGTGCAATAATGAAGATGTAAAATATGTGTTATGAAGGGGAAGTATTATTGAAAGTACAGATTAAATTCCTTGGATTTAAACTTTTCCTACAGGGTAAAAAGGCCAACCACAATTGGGAAAAAGTATTAATTACATGTCTGATAAGGGTCTTATATTTAGAATTTATAGAATACTCGAGCACCAAACAAAATAAAGGCAAACAACTCAATCACAAAATGGGCACAGGATGTGAACAGATATTTCACCAAAGAAGACATTCAAATGGCCAACAAACACATGAAGGAATGTTCAAAATCCATAGTTCTGAGATGTAAATCAAAACAACTATGAGATATCATCTCACACAAGTAAGAATAGAAAAAATTAACAAAGCAGCAAACAGCAAATGCTGGCAAGGTTGTGGAGAAACTGGAACCCTTATTCACTGTTGATGGGAGTATAAAATAGTGCAACCATTCTGGAAGGCAGTATGGCACTTCCTCAAAAAGTTGGAAATAGAAATAGCAATTGACCCAGAAATTCCACTAATGAGAATATGCCCTAAATAAATCAGAACTGCCACCCAAGTAGATTTATGCACACCCATGTGTACTGTTGTGTTGTTCACAATAGCAAACAGATGGAAATAAAACAAGTGCCTATCAACAAACAGATAGAGAAGCTGTGGTATATTCACACAATGGAATACCATGAAGCACTGAAAAACAAGAAGCTCATGAAATATTATACAAAATGGAAGATCCTTGAGGACCTTATACTGAATGAAATATCTCAATCACAAAAGGACAAATACTGCATAATTCCACTGTTATAAAACAGGACTGACATGGGGGTAAAGGGCATAGTAACAAAGGAAGGGATAAATAATGTACACTGTACTGAAACAGATGAAGGATAGAGTGGCTTAAAAGGAATATATAATTAGCTATTATTTGCATAACAACAATCCAGAATAATAGTTGCATAGTTAAGTGGTCTGGGCTGGGAGGAAAATGTGCAACAATGAATGAATGGAAATACAAGTTCTCTGTAAACTTTCATTAAAATCTCAATTAAAAAATTACTAAAAAATAGTTTGACTTCTTATGTTAGAGAAGAGTACTAACTGCCTTATGGACTGCCAAGAGAACAAACAAATCTGTTCTAGAGAAAATTAAACAAGAATGATCCTTGGAGGAAAGACTAGTGAAATTTCATCTCATATGTTTTGAGTATCATTAGAAGACACTATTTCTTTCAAAGGGGCACATGATTGAGAAGGTAGAAGGATGGTAAAGAAAGGAGGACCCTCAACAAGATGGATTAACACAGTGACTATTAATATTTTCAAATATTTAAAAAATGATAGAGAGTGAAGAGACTGAGATTGTTAACAGCTTCAGCTTGCTTGGCTCTATCATCAACATTCTTGGTACCAGCAGCCAGAAAATTAAAAGATGAATTGCATTGGAAAAGTCTGTTGTTAGAAACCTCTCCAAAGTACTGAAGAACAACAATGTCGGTCTGGAGACCATGGTCTTTGCAATTACTTGCTATGCATCAGAATGCTCAACAATGACTAAGGATAATATAAAGCAAATTGATGTCTTTGAGCTGTGGTGCTGGAGAAGAGTATTGAATATACCATGTACTGCTAAGAAAAGAAATAAGTTAATCCTGGAGAGAGTGAAGCCAGATTGCTCCTTGGAGGCAAGGATTCTGAAGCTCTGTCTGACATACTTCAGGCATGTTACAAGGTGGGATCAGTCCTTAGAAAGGGACGTCATGCTTGGGAGGGTGGAGGGACATCACAAGAGAGGAAGACCCTCAATGAGATAGATTGATTCAGTGACTATGATAATGAGGGTAGGTGTATTTGAGACAATACAATTGGCACAGGACAGAGCAGGGTTTAGGGCTGTTGTACATAGGGTTACTATGAGTGACAGGTGACTCCATGGCCCATAACAACAACAACATGTTAGAGATGGTGAGGATGACACAGGATAGGACAGATTTCAGATCTGTTATTCATAGGCTTGCTATGAGTTGTAGTCAACTTGACAATACCTAATGACAGCAACAGTAACTTGTTTAATAATATTTGAAAATCACTGATTCCGTTAGCAAAATACCTGCACTTATAAAGAAAGGTAGACAAATTCATATTCCTTAAAGTATACATCGATAGTTACCCATTATGCTCTACTTAGAACATGTATTTAACATTTATAGTCTTGAAATAATGAGTAATTCAGCTTAAGAATTTATAAAGAATACAACTACTACATTTTTATAAAACTCTATAAACTTTATTGATCAATAACAAGTTCATGTTAGAAATAGCAACTATGATCCTTCTCTCAGCTTTATCGCTTTTTATGTTATTGCTATTTCAGAAATTTAATTGCCTATATTTATATAATGCAAGCCACCTAAAAAAATGTATGTTGCAATATATCCCAACATTGCCTTCATTTACAAAGATCCAGATGCTATAATGATCAATGTGGTATACTCAAATTAATTTTATTTCAGGGAAGAGTATGTAAAAATTATCCTTAAATTGAGATAGACAATATTCTAAAAGTTTATATGAAGCTGCAAAATGCATGCTCTCTAAGAGTCTAAATACTATTTCCAATGTTTGAATTCCATAGGAAAGCACACTTGTTTTCCAAACATAAAACAGAATACCCACAGACATAGAAAAAGTGCCTATTGTTTAGCTCTTTAGCTCACTTTCCCTAGAAATGCAGAAAATGTTGAGTCAATTGTAAAATTAGATTTGACATGTTACACACTGATAATTGTGTTGCTTGTTATTTGTGGCTTCTTCTTTGTGGACTAAAGTGAAGCTTGCAGCAAACACACCATGAAGGTACTGTAACTGTCAGGAACCTCTGTCATCAAACCTTCAATTTAATGAATAATTAAACTTATTGCTGTATCTTTTCAGTATTGCAATCACCTCCTACTATCACATATAAAGCATGTTATTCTACTTTTGAAATGGTTTGTTTAAATTCTAATATTTGTAACAAGAGATCAATAATATATATTATTAATGTTACATTTTATTTAGTGTCAACAACTGTATGTTGTTTTGGTGGTTTTTGATTTCCATTGATTCGAACATGACTCATCGTTAACTATGAACAAAAGACCTGAAGTCTTTCTAAAGCTATCATCATTTCTCAAAGTTTATAGTGTCATTTCTCAAAGTTTATAGTGATGTTGAGAGGTCTTTGGTAGGAAGAAGACGTTGTTGTGCTCTAGGATGGCTCCAGCTGTGCCCTTTGGTCAAGGTAACTTAATCCCATAGTAATGTTATAGAGAGTGAATTTTTCTATATCTACATAATTATCTTTATGGTATTTAGCATAGAATTGTACTTTTTACTGCAAGTCAAATTTAAAAGTTATGCAGTAAGTGTTAATTGAATGAATTCTACAATTGTTTAAAAATCTATGAGGGTATGAATGTATATCCTAGAATTTTCATTTTGGAAATTTGAAAATATTTTGTTTTAAATTAGCCACTGAGATGAATTGGCATGTGACATTTTGAATCTCACGATTATATGATCTATTATGCTGGAGATGAAAAGATGAGAAAAAATAGGGTTACTTTCATAGTTAAAAATGCCATTTCTAGATCCACCTTGAAATACAATAGTGTGAGTGATAGGATAATATCTATCTGCAAACATGGAAGACCTGTTAGTACCACTTTCATTCATATTTATGCACCTACAACCAAAGCCAAGAGGAAATAGATGATTTCTATCAACTGTTGTAGTCAGAAATAGAAAGAATGTGTAACCAAGATGCATTAATAATAGTGGGTGACTAGAATGCAAAAGTTGAGAACTAGAAAGAAGGATCAGTAATTAGAAAATATGGTCTTGGTAACAGAACTGAGACTGGGGATAAGAAGATAGGATTCTTTACAATAAATTATTTATTCATAGCAAATACCTTTTATAAGAAACATAAACACAGGCTATACTCATGGATTTCACCTAATGGGATGCACAGGAGTCAGAGTGATTACATCTGTGGAAGGAACTGTTGGAGAAGTTCAATATCAGCAGCAAAATCTAGACCAGGTGCTGATTGTGGAACAGACCATCAACTGCTCATATGCAAGTTCAAATTAAAACTAAAGAAGATTAAATTATATCCATAGGAATAAAAAAATGACCTTGAGTCTAATCCCCACGAAATTAAAAACCAACTCAGAAATAGGATTGAGGCCATAAACCGTACTGAAGGAAGACCAGATAAGCTGTGGGAAGATTTTAAGAATATCGTTCATGAAGAATGTTTAAAGTAGTTGCGAAGAAGGAAAAAGAAGAAAAGACCAAAATGGCTGTCAGAAGAGACTCTCAATATTTGCTAGAGCACCAAGAATCCAAAACAAAAGGAAGAAATTAAGATATTAGGGAGCTAAATAGAAGATTTCAAAAAGTAGCTGGAGAAGACAAGACAAAATATAATGAAATGTGAAAAGAAGTAGCGTCACAAAGTTAAAATGGCCAAACTCACTCAATATTTCTTAAGTTGAAGGAATTGAAAAACAAATTCAAGCCTAATCCAAGCAGTGGTCTTCTAAAATACTTGTTATGCTTCAGAGAGCTGAACAATGACCAAGGATGACAGAAAGAGAGTAAATGCCTTAAAGTTGTGGTGTTGGAGAAGACTCTTGAACGTACCACAGGCTACCAAGAGAAAACAATTCAGACTGTCTTGGAGAGGGTGAAATCAAGTCTCTCTTGGGAGGCTAGGATTTTGAAGCTATATCTTATATACTTTTGGCACATGAACAGGAGAGACTGGTCCTTGAAGAAGGACATCATGCTTGAAAAGGTGCAGGGACAGCACAGGAGAGGAAGACACTGGGTGAGATGGATTGATACAATATCTGAGACAATGGGGATTGGTGTGTCAGGATTATTGAGACGGGCTCAGGACAGTCAAGGGTTCAGAGCAGCTGTACATTGGGTCGCTATAAGTCATAGGTGACTCAATGACACATAACAACAACATACTATATTGGGTTTTTTTTTAATTTAAGCCTCTCTTTTTTAGAGTCAATAAGACCTCAAGAAGGGCCTTTGTAATTAAATGATGGTTATTATTATATTTTGGAAGAACATTCTTCTAAGTGGTACAGCTCTCTTCTGTCAATATGCTGTACTAAGGTAACCTGGGCTTGCTGTGAGGCTGAACCATGTACCATTAAGTTGTCAAATTCCATAAAAATTATCCATGGTTGACACTGTTTGGTGGGGCTCCCAGCTTAAGATAAGATTGAAAGAAAGATAGGCATACACTTCCTAAACAACATGCCTCTGGAAACTTTATGAACTTTGATAAACATCAATAGGCTTCAGGCCTTTTCTTCATCAGGTCACTATGATGTGACAGCAAGCAGCAGCAACAACGACAAAATTCATAATCAATTTCAATTAAAAAGGAGATAAGTTCAAAAATGGATAGACACCTTTGGGATGTGGTCTTGGAGAAGAGTACTGACCATCTCATAGACAGCCAAGAGAATGAATAGAATAGATAATCTTTGAGAAGGTACAGCCCGAATGTGCTTTGGAGTGAAGAATGATGAGGTTTTACCTCACACACTTTGGACATATTGCTAGGACGTGCTATTCATTGGAGAGGGAAATGATTTTGGGGAGGGAGGAGGGTCGGTGAGGGTGAGGAAGACCCTCAACCAGGTGGATTGACACAGTGACTGTTTCATTGGGCTTTTGTGTGTCAGAAAGTGTGAGGATGGCGCGGGACAGGATTAGATTTAGATCTTTTGTTCATAGGGTCTTGTGAGTCATACCTGACTCAATGGCACCTCACAACAACAACATCTTCAGGAATTAAAGCTAATCTAAAATTATGCATTCAAACTTACAGAGAATATTTCTGATTTGTATACCTATTTCAAATAGTATCATTTTTTTCACTTTTAACTTTAATGCCATGTTCCTTTTAAGCAGTGATTACTTTTAAGCAGTAAAAGAAAGTTTTTGTTCTTTTTTTAACAAAATTTAGATAAACATACCTTTCTTAAATAATTTTACAGTAATAAAGAAATGCTGTATACAGGTATCATTTCAAACAAGAACATTTCCTTTGATACATACCAACATTTGTTGAGTCAGAACCAACCCACAGCTGATCCTCTAGGCGTTTATTCACACAGAGAAGATTGGTAATTCTTCTCCTATGGAGCTGCTAGTGGCCTTGAACCATGTGCTTTTGGGATTGCAATACAGTTTCTTGCCACTAGGCCATCAGAGATCTGTATACCAACATAACGTATCATCAATATAACCAAGATGCCTTGAATTAGGAAAGTCGACTGTCAAGGTCTTTTCAAAAATACAAAGGAGGAATAATGACAGTTAAAAGACTAAAATGTGCCTAATTTGGGCCATGGTCTTTGCAATCACTTTCTATGCATCTGACATCTTGGAAATGAATAAGGATAACAGGAGAAGGATCTATGCCTTTGAGACGTGGTGTTAGAGGAAAGTGCTGAATATCTCATAGACTGCAAAAAGTAATGAACATATATGTCTTGGAGAAAGTGCAGAATGATGAAGCTTTATATCACTTATTTTAGGTGTTTTGGGAAGGATCTGTACCTTTGAAAGGGGCATCACAATGGAACAGTGGAAGGTCAGGAGAAGAAGTCCCTAAACAAGATGGGTTGACACAGTGACTGCTGTAATAGACTCATGTATGTCAGAAATGATAAGAATGTCACAGGATAGAACAGAGTTCAGAACTGTTGTTCATAAAGTCACTATTAGTCATATTTAACTCATTGATACCTGTTATGTCAGAACCCTTAACTATTAGCTTTTAGCACTTGGTGGCCAAGTGGCAAGAAGCTGCACTACAGTCCTGAAGGCATGTGGTTCAAATTCACCAGATGCTGTGTGTGAGGAGACTCAATCTCCTCTCATGTGAATAACTTAACTCTAAAAACCTGCCAGAGTGTCAGCTATGGGTCAGTTTCAACTGCATGGTATACAATAACAACAACAGCTATTGTGTTGGTTTCCAGCTACCCGAACTGTGAACATATGATTTTGCAAGTGATCAAGAGCAATGAGGCCACTATAAGAGAGTACTTTCCACACTGTAAGAGATGTTGGAGAAATGATGAAGCGGTTTTGGCACTGCTGTGAAGAGACCGTGGCAAGATGTAATCAGAGAAAACCTAGAGATACAGGCCATTGTAAAATGTTTTACTTACTGGATTATTGAAGGAAATGATTGACTTTTAACTGCTCTGAGATAAAGGCCACAGTTAAAAGTTTTGTTTGATTATGATTGAAAGAAAAACTGATTTCTAACTGTTCTGAGTTAAAGTTTGCTAGAGGATTAAGGAAACCAGATGCTTCTTGCATTTGTGCTGTTGAACCAAATATAGACTTTCACTAATTGAGAAATTGTGCCTTTTTAATTTTAATTTGAACTGTTGGGTAAATCTGGACTTTCATAGTGAGATATTCTTAACTTCTTCCATCCTCCAATCTATTTCCCTAATGAACTCCACAACTGTGACTAAAGTCTGTGAGTCTTGCAATAGACAACAGACACAATAATTGCTAGAAATAGGTTCAGGATCATGGTGAGGGATCATGACTATGTGGCTATTTGTATGATGCTGGTGAAGTGTGGGGCAATATCATCCAACAAAAAAAGGAAAATGTCATTATAGAAACAGAGGAGAAAGAAAAACTCAAAATGGATTTCAGAAGAGACTCTAAAAATTGCACTAGAGAATTGAGAAGCCAAAACAAAGGAAACGATGCCAAAGTAAAAGAATTCAACAGAAGATTTCAAAGGGCAGCTCAGGAGGATAAAGTATTATAATAGAATGTGCAGATAGCTGAATTTGGAGAATAAAAAGGGGAAAACTCACTCTGCATTTCTCAAGTTGAGAGAACTGAAAAAAAAATTTATGCCACCACTACAATATTGAAAGTTACTATGAAAGATACTGTTAGGAAGCTGTACTGCAATCCCAAAGGTGCATGGATCAAGGCCGCCAGCTGCTCCACAGGAGAAGGATGGGCAATATCCTCCGATGAAATTAACGGACTCTGAAAACCTGCCAGAGGGTCAGCTGTGGGTCGGTTCTTACCCTATGGTACACAACAACAACAACATGAGCAATATATTGAATGACCCAAAAAGCATCAAAAAAAGATGGAAGAACTACATAGAATCATTATACAAAAAGAACTGATTGAAACTGAAAAATTTCAGGAACTTTCTTATAAACAGGTTTCCAAGAAAATGGAACCTGCATTGAAGGCGTTGGCAAAAACTAAGGCCCCAGGAATTGATAGAATACCAATTAATGTGTTTAAATTAACAGATGCAGCCTGAATCAGGTTCACCTTAGTCCTGAAATTGATATTATTACTCCTCAATAATTTGACAAGGTCTCTAACTGCAAATTTTACAAGTGCAATGCATCTCCTTATTTCCTTACTGCTGGTTCCAAGGGTGTTCATTGTCTATCCAAGCAAGATGAAGTTGCTGCAGTTTCAGTCCCCACTTCATCCATCATTATGCTGCCTACAGGTCCAGTGGTAAGAATCTTTGTTTTCCTAACACTGAGGTGCAATTCATACTGAAGGCTGCATTCCTTGATCTTCTGTAACAAGTGCTTCAAGTGCTCCTCACTTTCAATAAGTAAGGTTATATCATCTGCATAATACAGGTTATTGATGCATATCCTCCAAACCTGATGCCACACACCTCCTCATAGAGTCCAGCTTCTTGGATAATATGTTCAGCATATAGATTGAATAGTTATGGAGTAAGGCTACAACTCTGGCACACTTCCCTCCCAATTCCAAACCAGGCAGTGATCCCCTGCTCCATTCACATAACAGACTTCAGGCATAGGTTCTGAATGAGTATAGTCATTCTTCTCAGTGTCAGCCATAACTTGTTATGATCCACACTATCAAATATGTTTGCATAATCAATAAAGTAAAAAATAAACATTCTTCTGGTATTCCTTACTTTTAGCCAGGATCTATCTGACATCATCAGTGATATCCCCGGTATCATGGCCTCTTCTAAATATTACTTGAAAACTTCTGCCAGTGCTCTATCTATGAACTGTTCCAGCCATTTTTAAATAATGTTCAGCAGTATTTTGCTTGAATGTGATATTAATAGTATTGTTCAATAGTTTCCACATTCAGTTGGATTACCTTTATTGGGAATAGGAACAAATAATGGACCTCTTTCAATCCATTGGTCAGACAGATGTCCTCATATTTCCAGACTGATGAGTTCATCCAAGGTTGCATCCGTTAATCAAAATAAGTCAATTGGTAGCTCATTGATTCCTGGAGCTTTATTTTTTCCCCAAAGTCTTCAATGCAGCTTCTACTTCGTCCTTCATTACCATTGCCAACTAAGCCAATTATCCGAGAAGATAGACTCTATAAACAATAATGTAGCATCAGGAGTGGAGGGATAACCTCCATCAATAACCTGCCATTAAGCAGACGACACAACCTTGCTTGCTAAAAGTGAGGAGGACTTGAAACACATGTTGCAGAAATCAAAGAATGAAGCCTTTGGTATGGATTGCATATTAATGGCAACAAAACAAAGATTCTTACCACTGACAGATAGGCAGCATAATGATGGATGGAGAGGAGATAGAAAGTCTCAACAGCTTCATCTTGCTTGGATATACAACTAACACCCTTGGTACCAGCAGTTAAGAAATAAGGAGATACATTGAATTTGGAAAATCTGCATTTAGAGACCTTGCCAATTTGCTGAGGAGTAATGACGTCAATTTCAGGACTAAGGTGCATTTGACTCAGGCCATTGTCTTCCAATCACATGCATCTGAGCGCTGGACAATTAATAAGGATGAAAGATAAAGAATTGATGCCTTTGAGCTTTGGTGTTGGAGAAGAACACTGAACATTCCATGGATGGCAAAAAAACCCCCAAACAGGTACCTCTTGAAGAGGGTACAACTGGAGTCAAGAATAAAGAGGATTTGTCTCACATAATTTGAGCATGTTACTAGGAAGGAACTTCCTTGGAAAGGGAAAAGATGTGTGGAAGAATGGAGGGTAAGCGAAGAAAAAGACGACCCTCAACCAGGTAGATTGCCTCGGTGACTGCTGCAATGGGATTTTGTGTGTCAGGAAGCGTGAGGATGACACAGGATAGAACAGGGTTCAGATCTTTCATTCATAAAGTTGCTAAGAGTCATATTCGAGTCAACAATATGGATGTTACTGATGGAAACAGTTCCCCTTTTTGATACAAATAGAAATCATACTCAGGCCTCCTCATGTTACCACCACTCCTTTTGTAACACCTATCAACAATTTAACCAAAATAAGGCTTCTCTACTGAAAACACTAAGCCAAGCAATGAAAATATTCCAAATACTGGGATGAATGATTAAGATTATCTGAGAGAAGAGGGTTTCAATTTCTGAATCATAAAATAGCAGCAGTATGTAAGAAGCAAGTGAATGATTTCTTTTGCAAAGATGCTGAAATTTTATCTCACATACTTTTAGGTATACTGCCAAGAGGGCTCAACACTTGGGAAAATATACCATGCTAGGAAAGGAAAGGTGTCAGCAAAAGAGAGGAAGATCCACAATAAGTTGGATTGGCACAGTGACTAAACAATGGTATTGAGTATTGCTGAGATCATGATGGTGGTGCAAAATAGGGCAAGGGTTTGATGTGTTGCTCATAGGTCCCTAGTCATCATAGTTGACTTACAAGGAACTAACAAAAATGAGACCACAAAACTACTGTTATCCATCAGTTCTCTTTTGCATTTCTCCTTCTAAGTACTAATGGATGAAATAGTACTTATTATAGTAGGAGCGTAGTATTAATAGTACTAAAATTTATCATTTACTAATTACAACTATATGCTTGGAATTGGTTTAAGTGTGTTATATCCTTCAGATATATTGAAATTTGTATGATTTGGAAGTGATTAAATTAGAAAGGAGTTTTGAACCATAAGTATATTTGTGTCTAAAATGTGCATCTTTACATAAAGTGTTTTAAAGTAAATGTATAGCTATATGTTTTATTTTAAGAATCAAAAAGAAACAAAAAAAATCACCAAAAATCGCACTTCAATGAATTCCATTCTGACTGATAGAGACCCTCCACTAGAATTCTGAAGTCGTAAATCCTAGGAGATTTAAATCCTACGAGTAGTAAATCCTAGAGACTGTTTCTTTTTTCTTCCGTGGAGCGGCTTATAAGTTTCAACTGCTGAACTTTCAGTTAGCAGTCCAATAATTAATCTACTACTGCACTACTAGGTTTCCATAGTCTTAAATCTCACCAAAGAGACAGGAAGTTGATTAAAATTTAATAAGGACCATTATAATCTAATTTGCACAGAGCAATATATTTTTCTTAATTTTGTCAAGAATTTATATAATCCAATACTGAGTGTAATAATATTCCTCCCGTCTTAGTAAATGTTTAACTTTCAGTATTGTCACATAAAATAAGGTTAAGCCATTACAGGAATAGTACATGGCTAGAATTCAAGCAAGTGGTAAAAATCATAGAACTAGAAAGAGGGCAAGAATCCATGTTTATAGAAATATTTTTCTAGTTCACAAAACTAGCAAGAAATTAGTTAATAGAATTACAAGAAAATCAGCTCATAAAACTAGAAAGTCAGGAATTTAGAACTGGGTGTCAAGATTGTAAAAAACAGACTATATTATTTTGAAGAAAGTATTAAATGTTAGTAACTAAAACTTGATGTTCTCAATTTCTCAGATAAACGTGAAGTTTTGGTTATTTAAGTATTTACCTACTAGACAAAATATTTTAGAGATAAGCTTGCTTACTAATGATAGTACTAAATCAAGAAGGATGATGTTTTTCTGTAGATAATGTGGCTGCTCTATTATACAGAGGCTAGGTGATGACACTTGGCAATAATTAAAAATTTAACATTTTATCAAATGTGGTAGAAGAGTCCAAACACACACACACACAAAAAGGTGGGATAAAGCAGACAACTAAGATCACAACTTTTTTTTTACAAGTTCTTGACTAATCCATAAGATAATGCAAAAATTTCAATTCAAAAAACATGAGTGAGTAAGATGTGGCCAAACACGCTAAATTATTAAAGGGAACTGCAAAGTCTGCGTATGAAAAGATTCACATGAACCTTGAAAGTGCTTTTGTTGCATTATTTAGAATAGTTGTAAATGTCAGGTTACAGCTAGTGGTACTGCTCTTAAAAGTGGCATTTGCAAAATAATATTTGGCAAAGTTCATGTGACTATTTCTGTAAAAATCACAAACTTTCTTTCACACAAAGTTCTATGTTGACTTAATAAAGATGCTATAACTGATACTGTTGAAGTGAGTTTTGTTTTTTTAAAAATAGATTTACATAAGTATATGCATAGAATATTGTAAATACATTATTTCAGATTTTT
>NW_006399873.1:10244582-10249935 GCF_000299155.1 Elephantulus edwardii
GGGGCCTTATTTTTTTGCTATTTCCTTCAAATCAGCTTGAACTTCTTCCTTCATCACCCTAGGCTCTATCTCATGTTATTTCATAAAATTCTTCTGTATCTGCCAATTCCTTTTGATACAATGACTCAGTATATTCCTTCCATCTTCTTTTAATACTGCCTGGATCATATATTTGAATAATAGTTTTATAATCAGGTATTCCTTGAATGCTAATGGATAATACACTCACAACATTGTATTTCAGAAAAGAAATGAAAGTTGATGTTTTGACAATTAATGAAACATTATTCTTCTTCATTCCCAGTATAGTAGAAATCCAATTCTGTTTCATAAATTAGTTAATTTAATTTTACTAATGCTTTGAATGCTTATGTTCATGCACACCCATTTCATTTTTCACAAGTTCTAGTTTTCCAACATTCACACTACATACATTCAATGTTCCAATTATTAAAGGATGCTTGCCATTAATTAAGTTTTTTCATTTCTACTGATTTCTAATCTGGGACCTACCACTATATTCATACTGTAACTCTCCACGTTTCTCTACTGTTCATAGAGTTTTGAAAGAACTGTAATCTCAGAAGTGAATAGTCAATCCTGCTTCCTAGTCTGTCTAAATCTGGGAGCTCTACTAAAACCTGTCCCTAAGGGTTACCCTTGTGGCATTTGACACATTAATGGCTTAGCTTTCAGATGGATGCTTCCTGAAAGTAAGAAATACCAGAAGAATGTCTATTTATGCTTTATTTACTAGGAGAAAGCATTTGACTGTGTAGATCATAACAAGTTACGACTACCATGAGGAAGAAAGGGAATACCAGAACACTTAATAGTGCTCATGTGAAAACTATACCTAGACCCGGACGTTGTTGTATGAACAGAAAAAGGGAATTCTACATGGCTTATGATTAAGAAGGAAGTGTGTCAGGGTTGTAGTTTCCCTCCATGTATATTCAATCTGTATGCTCAGTAAATGATTAGAGAAACTAAATTCTATGAAGAAAACTGTGGCATCAAGATCTGAGGAAGAATCATCAATAACCTGTTTTATGCAGAGGACACAATCTTGCTTGCTGAAAATGAAGAGGATTTAAATCACTTTTTACAGAAAATCAAAGAATACAGCTTTCAATATAGACTGCATTTAAACATCAAGAAAACAAAAATTCTTACCACTAGACTAATAGGCAACATCATGATTGATGGAGAAGATTGAAACTGTCATCAACTTCATTTTACTTGGATCCAAAATAAACAACCTTGGTACTAGTAGTCAGGGAATCAGAAGATGGATGTACTGCACTGAGAAAGTCTGCAGTTAGGGACCTCTTCAAAGTATTGAGGAATAATGATGTTGATTTGAGGACTAAGGTGTCCTTGATTTAGGCGATGACCTTTCTGATCACTTGCTATGCATCTGAGAGCTGGATAATGAATAAAGATGACAGAAGAGGAACTGATAACTTTGACCTACGGTGTTAGAGAACAATAGTGAACATCCCTTGGACTGCCAAAAGAACAAACAAATGTGTCTTGGGGAAAATAGAGCCAGAGTGCTTTTTTGGAGGCAATTTGGTAAAGTTTTGCCTCACATACTTTGGCCAAGTTGCTAGGATGGGTTATTCCTTGGAGAGACGTGAAACACAGAAAGTCAGAGAGTTAGCGAAGCAGAGGAAGACCCTCAACCAGGTGGAACAACACAGTGACTGCCACAATGGGCTCCAGTTTGTAAAAAAGTATGAGGTTGACACAAACTAGGACAGGGTTTCAGATCTGTTGTTCATTCCGTGGCTAAGGTTATGTAACTAGATGGCTCCTAAGAAAGTAATTGACAAAAAAATAGGGCTAAAAAATTAACGTAATTTCAAATAAGTTATTTCAATATGTGTAGGCATTACTAAAATATACTTAACTGTTTATGCCAAGAACTTTGGAAAACAGGTACCAGGTCAATTGCATGGGAAAAATTCATATAATGTGACAATTTTCCCATATACATTCTCCCCAAAAGAAATCCAATAAGATTAAGATATTGTAAAATATATTAGTAATATTACCTTTAAAATATTTTTGAAGTATATTAAAAATTAGCTAGAGTAATAAATTATAGTGAAATTACAGAAATTTAAGCTTGATTAAGAAGAGGCTATGGAACAAAGAATATTATTGTTAATGTCAGATGAGTCTTGATTAAAAGCACAGATTATCAGAAAGATATTTGTGTTTTATTGCAAAGGTAAATTAAGAATAATGTGAATTTCAGAACACTTAATTGTGCTAATATAGAAACTGTGTGGAACAAAAGTAGCCATTCAAACAAAATTTGGGCATATTGCATGTATTAAAATCAGGATAGTTATGAGTCATGGCTGTATCTTTTCACAGCATCAATCTATATGCTGAACAATAATTTGAGAAACTGGGATATATGACAATACATGTTACATTAGCATTGAAGGAAGACTCTACAAAAGTCTACAATATTCAGATGATGAAAACTTCTAAATAGAAATCAAGAAGACTTAAAACAATGTTAAAGTTCTAAAACTGTTTTGTTTTCAATTAACAACAACAGAGAAAAGATTAAAATTGTCAAGGATTTAGCTTTCATTGGATCCATCATCAACATTCATGGAAGCAACAGTCAAGACATCAAACAATACTTTCAACTGCCTAAGTCTGCCAAAACCTTTTTAAAGTGCTAAAGAGCAACAGTGTCTCTTTCAAGACTAATGCATGTCTGCCCCAAACTGCAACATTTTTCTGTTATTTCATATGCATATGGAAGACTGAAGAAGGAAGAATTGATGCTTTTGAATTAGGATATTTAAAATAATTCTACTATGTTTAGAAAAGCAAATATGTCTTGGAAGAAGTGCAACAAAAGTCCTCTTTTAATACTGGTACCTTTGTGTGCATATGGAAAAGCATAATTTGATCTTCCACACCCCACACTACCGAACACCCTGTCAGCTGCTGGGACTCAGCAGAGCCCTGTAGGGGGTTCAGCCCACCCTCCTTGGTCTGAAGAACGCCCACAGCTGAAACCCACTTTCCACAGCCATGCTGGATCTTTTTGCATCCACAAGTTAGGCCCAAAAAAGAGATATCACCAATATCCAAAATCTTTTCTCAAGATATTACCTGAAACTAATATAAGAGTGGACTGAAAGACCTGCCACTGAACTGTGTCACAGAGTAGAGAAGAGAGCTACTTTGGCTTCGAACACTGCTGTCTACTTATATAAAATTTCTTAAGAACAAGCATAAAAGGTCAGGAAGACCTGTGGGCTTAGAGGGCAATAGTCTTCCCACATTGGGAAAACATGAGGGGAGAACCAATATAAAGGTTCTTCACATAAAATTGCCATACCCTGGAGTATTATATAGTTAAAATAACATTTACTAAGAAAAGACTCACATCATGTCAACAAAGTCAACTATAATCATCATGAAAAAACAAAATAACCCTTCTAAAAAAGCAGATCCAATGAATACCGCAGATAAACAAGGAGAAAATGTTGATGTGATGTTATTTGAACAGCTATAGAAGATGTAAATGTTAGAAGAAACAATGGAAAACTTTAAGAGAGTAAATACCTCAGAAACAGCAATCCAGAAGAAATATATTGTTCGGAACAACCTGAACAGCCACAGAAGAAAATGCAAAAGATGGAAGAAAAAAATTGATAGTATAGATAAAAAGGTTTACGAACTTAAAAAAAAATCATCACAAGACAGGGTAAAGTGAACACGGCATTAGAAATAACAGAAAAGCACAAAAATGCAATCCAGAATTTTAATACCAAAATAAGTGTCCAATATACTGGCTTAAAAAAAAAAGGAGAACTTAGATGGAACAGAGTCAGTGACCTAGAAATCAAGAGCCTCACTGAAAACATTGTTGTTGTTGTTGTTGTTGTAATGTTCCTTTGACTTGTAGGCGACTCATAGTGATCCTATGAACAAAAGTTCTCAATCCTTGAGTGACTTTCATCCTTTTTCCAAGTTCATAGGGTTTTCTGAGGCAAGCTATTTATGGAAATGGATGCCATGCCTTCTTCCAAGCTTATTTTAACCGAGGAGCTCCACCCAACACTGTCCACCATTGGTAACCATTATCGCATTTGACATGTCAGTGTCACAGTGTTCAGCTTCACAGAGACCACAAGTTACCTCTGTAAAGTACATGGACACTAGGGCCATACAACGTAGAAGAATGTTTCACCAAAAACACTTAAAGACAGGCTTTACCCACGTTTGGCTTGGTAGCACCACTTTTGGTTCACTAGGCCAACTGGTCTCTCTCTATGTTGTTAAGTGCCATTGAGTCATAGGCGACTCATAGTGACCTTATGAATGAAAGTCCTCGATACTGAAAACATACTAGAAGAAAAATCAGAGATGAGACATAAAGAAAATGAAGAAAACATTAGAATCATGTAAAATAACATCATATGGAACAACATACATATGATTGGAATTCCAGAACACAGGAGTGATAGGGAAACCACTAAAAATATTGTGGAAGAAGTACTAGAGGAAAAATTCCCGGGTATTATGAAGAACAGGGAAATCCACATTCAAGAAGCAGTGAGCACCAAATAGACAAGGACAAAAAAGAAAAAAAACATCAAGACATATCATAGTTAAATACTTCAAATTAAAGATAAGGATTGAATACTAAAAGTAGCATGAGAAAAACAATCACCTAAAAGGGGGAAACAAGATTAAGTCCTGTTTTCTCAGCAAAAACCATATGAGATAACATGTAAAGAAAATTGAAAGAAAGCAATTGCCAGCAAAGGATGCTATATCCACCAAAGCTCTCCATCAAATATGAAGGAGAAATTAGACCCTTTGCTGAAAAGAAGGAACTTCAGGAATATGTGAAAACAAGACCAAAACTAGGAGAAATTTTAATTGTAGTGCTTCACATAGAGAAGCCAAAGGAAAGTGCATAGATTATAGTAACCATAAACAACAGAAAAAGAAGCACAGCAAAATGGCAATGACAAATCCTGGCCTAATATTAATCACACTTAATATGAAAGGACTGAATGTACCAATTAAAAGGAAAAAAAATAGCAGAATGGATTAAAAAAACCAAAGCCCAGCAATATGTTACCTACAATAGACATATCTAAAAAATGAGAAAGACAGACTGAAAATCAAAGGCTAGAAAAAAAATACGAAGCAAATGACAACAATAGAAAATCATGAATGGCAATACTAATCTCTGATAAAACAAACTTCAGAATGAAAACCACCATAAAAGATAAGGAAAGGCATTAAATACTGATTAAAGGCAAAATATATCAAGAAGACATAACCCTGGTCAACATTTTTT
>NW_006399873.1:10250156-10251410 GCF_000299155.1 Elephantulus edwardii
AATATGTAATTAAGTGAGTAAATATTATAAAAATAGTAGGTCCAGAATAGATATTTATACCTAAAAGATATGATTAATATTAATAAATCGATTCAAGATTTCTGTCAGCTTTTTTGTATCCCTTCTACCTTCTTTTGCTGCTTCCTGAGTCATTAAATATAATGTCCATAACATCTTTCAATATTGTGATTTGAGGCTTAAACTTGTTTTTTTAGTTCTCTAAGCTTGATAAATGCATGGAGAATTCTCCCATTTTATTTCCTAATTCCAGCCTTCTGCCATTTGAAATCTTCTGTTTAACTTTTTCACCATTTTCCCCTTCTTTTGATTTCTCAATGTCTTAGTTTAATTTTCAGAGTCTTTTCTGACATCCATTTAATTATTTTCTTTCTTCTCCATGTTTATAATGACCTTTCTTCATAGACAATATTTTGGCTATTATCCACAACTCATTTGGTCTTTGACCATTGCTTGAAACTTATTCTTAGGATGATTTTGAAATACAGATGGAATAGATTGAAAATTATGTTTTGGTTTTCAGTGACTTGTTTTAATTTTCTTCAGCCAATTTGGCTTTGCACGTGAATGAATGATGGTCTGACCCAGTCTGTCCCAACAAGTTTTGATTGCTGATATCGAGTTTCTCCAAAGATTTCTTCCACAGTTAGAGTCAAATTGATTCTTATGCAGCTCATCAGACGAAATCCATGTGTAAAGTCACCAATTGTGCTTTTTTAAAAGGTACATGCAATAAATAATTGAAAAGATAAAATCCAATCATTCTATTTCCACCCACATTCTATGACCAAGATAGAATATCTTCACCAATATCACCATATTTTCAACTACTATTCCTTCTTCATTACTATCAGGTTTTGCATTCCATTCACTAATTATCATTAGCACATGTTGAACACATGATTGGTTAATTTCAGAAAGCAGAATTTGACAAAAATTTCAATTTCTTCCTTTTTGGTCATATATGTAGTTGTTGTTGTTGTTGGTGTTGTTGTTATGTACTGTCGAGTCGCTTGCAACACATAGCGACCCTATGTACAACAGCCCTAAACTCTGCTCTGTCCTGTGCCAGTTGCACTGTCTCTAACACTCCCATCCCTATTATCCCAGTCACTAAATCAATCCACTTCATAGAGGGCCTTCCCCTCCTGTGTTGTCCCTCCACCCTCCCAAGCATGATGTCCTTCTCCAAGGACCGGTCTCTCCTCACAACATGTCCAAAGTATGTTAGACAGA
>NW_006399873.1:10256611-10257934 GCF_000299155.1 Elephantulus edwardii
AACTCCTTGCTATTGTGAACAAAGCTGCAATAAACATGGGTGTGCATATATCTGCTTGGGTGCCAGTTATGGTCTCTTCGGGGTATATTCCCAGTAGTGGTATTGCGGGGTCAACCAGAAAAATACATAAAATAACAATTAACAGAATTGAAGCAAGAAAAATGGACAATTACAATAGTGATAGGAGATTTCAACACAACTTTATCACCAAAGGATAAGCCAACTCAAAATCAACTTACAAAAGGAGTAGAAGATCTAAATTATATAATCAGCCAACCCCAACTTGTAGATATATTCTGAGCAATGCACCCAACTAAAACTTAATTCACTTTCTTCTCAAGTGTACATGGTACATTTTCCAAAATCACTCATATATGAGAACACAAAGCAAGCCTCAACAAATTAAAAAATGCTGAAATAATATAAAGTAACTACTCAGGACACAGTGTCATAAAGCTAGAAATTAACTACAGGAAGGTAAAACTTACAAAACCATCCATGTGGAAGCTAAGTAACTCTCTGCTAGAACATGATTGGGTTATAAAAGAAACAATGAAATGTACAATTCTTTGAAACAAATGAAAATATAACACTTTAAAACCTCTAGGATGCAAAAAAAGCAGTCCTCAAAGGGTAGTTCATAGCAATAGGCACACCTAAAAAGAAGAAAGAAAGAAGAAAAATCAATTATCTAACTCAACACTTTCATCAAATAAAAAAAGAATAATAATCTAATATTATAGCCTCCAGAAGAAAGGAAATTATACGGACAAGAGATGAAATCAATGAGAGAGAAAACAGAAAAACAATTGAAACCATCAATAAGAACAGAAGCAGGTTTTTTTAAAGAGTCAATAAAGTTGACAAACTGCTGGCAAACTTAACAAAAGAAAAGACACAACTCAATTAAGAAATTATAGAGGTGACATCACAACAGAACCAGCTGAAATTAAATCAATAATAGTGGCATACTGTGAAAAACTATACTCTGATAAATTAAAAATCCTGGAGGAAATGTGCAAATTCCTTAAGACTCATGCCTTATCAAGATTGACTTTAACAGATATAGAACACTTGAACAGACCCATCACAAAAGAAGAAACTGAACAAGTCATAAAAATGAATTTCCCTTGTTGCACCCTTCTCCCCGCACAAACCCCTCCCCTCTCCCCCACACCTGTTTGCTCCTCTCCTTGAAAAGCAAAAGAAAAACTTCCTTATTGGTACACAACCCCCCCACACACCTCCCCAAACCTCACCCCCTACCCCCAAATATAATCCACTCTGCAACCCTCATTGCATACTCCTACGATAAAAATAATG
>NW_006399873.1:10258734-10259591 GCF_000299155.1 Elephantulus edwardii
ATGAATATAGATGCAAAAACACTTAACTAAATCCTAGCAAATAGAATCCAAATCACATTAAAAAAAATAATTCATCATTACCAAGTGTGATTCATAATAGGTATTTAAGAATGGTTCAACATAAGAAAAACAGTTAACATAATTCACCACATTAACAAAGCAAAGAGTAAGAATCATATGATCTTAGCAATTGATGTAGAAAAACGCATCTGACAAAATCCAACACCCCTTCCTTATAAAGACACTCAGCAAAATTGGAATAAAAGTGAATTTCTTTAACAGAGTGAAAAGTATATATGTAAAACTAAGAGTCAATGTCATTCTCAACAGAGAAAGACTAAAAGCAAATAGGTGATAGACAAGGATGTCCACTGTCAACACTTCTATTCAATATTGTATTGGAATTACTTTCTAGGGGAATATGACATCCAGGGCAAAGTGCATCCAGATCAGCAAAGATATAGTTATACTATCACTATATGCAAATAATATGATAGTGTATTCAGAAAACCCCAAGGGTTCAACAAATAAATTGTTAGAAGAAGTAGACCAATTTAGTAGAGTGGCAAGATATAAGATCAATATCCCAAAATCAGTGAAAATCATCTACAGTAAAAAAGAGAGCTCAGAGAAGAAAACCAAGACAACAGAATTGAGATAATTGAAAGTTTATCTAACTAAAACTCTATGAACCTCAAGAAATGGTGATAGTTATAGAAAGGCTTCAGGCCTTTTGTGTGTATGTGTGTGTGTGTGTGTGTATATATATTTATATATTTAAGGTGCACCTGATCCGGGATATAGTCTTCGCAATTGCTATGCATCAGAGAGTTGGACAGTGAATAGGGATGATAGAA
>NW_006399873.1:10259691-10277505 GCF_000299155.1 Elephantulus edwardii
ATTTATCTTTATATTTATACTTTATTTAAATATCAGTTGGGCCTGAGGGGTCTCATGTTATTTTTGGAGGAACATTCTTCAAAATTTTGGAGCACTCCTCTGTCAATTTGCTCCAATGAGGTAATGTGGGTCTTCTGTGCCATTGGGAGACAATTGCCATAATGGCTACCCAAGGTAGACAGTGTTTGTTAGAGCTCACAGTTTAAGGGCAGGTTTAGAAACATGAGTCACATCCGCTTCCTAAACCACATGCTTCTGGAAACTCTTTGAACTGGGAGAAGCAGGGAGGGATAGATATAGAAAGGTTTCATGCTTTTTGTTCATAGGTTTGCTATGAGCTGTGCTCAACTTGATGGCATTGTGCAACATCTAAAAAAAGCTTTTGGTCACCACTATGGGGCTGAAATCCAGGTAGGAAAGTCATCTGGAACAGCCATTCTATAGAAGTTTCTTTTCTAGTTCTCTTGAGGATTAGGGTGGAATGATTACTGATCATTGTGTGTGAGTTGATTGTATTCAGCCTCCAATTAGAAAATAAATTCAGGTCTTTTGTTCATAGGTCACTATGAGTCACCTACAACTCAACAGCAGTTAACAATAACAATGAGAGAGCTCAGTTGGCCTACAGGACAGAAAGTGATGCTACCAAATGTGGGTGATTTTAATCTGCAGCCCTCAGGCCTGGTTTTTAATTATTTTTGGTCAAACGTTCTTCTAAGTGGTATAGCAATGATCTGTAAATTTACGCTACAGAAGTAACTCATGGTGGCTGTGATGCTAAACACTGTGACACTGATGTGCCAAATTAGATAATGGTTGCCCATGGTGGACAGTATTTAGTGGAGCTCCCCAATCAAAACAAGCTTGGAAGCAGGAGTGGCATCCACTTCTGAAATAGCTTGTCTCCAGAAACCCTATGAATTTGGAGAAATGATGAAAGTTATATAAGCTGCCTACAGCTCAACAACAATTAAGAACAACCTAACTCGAGATACAAAATACCTGTACAAAGAAAACCACAGAACACTTCTGCAAGACATAATAAAAGATCTAAAGAAATGGGAAAATGCCCTTTGTTCATGGATAGGAATACTCAATACTGTGAAATTGACAATCCTATCAAAAGCAATCTCTATGTTCAATCACAATACAGATACCATATTCATTTTTCAAGGACATCTAACGGGAAATCATCAAGGGTTTTTGTGAGTAAAGATACCCTGAATAAGGAAAGTATTTCTGAAAAACAAAAATGAAGTGGGAGGCATAGCACTCCCTGATCTTAAAACAGACTACACAGTGATAACAACCAAAACAGCATGGTGCTAATATAATGACAGGCATAGAGGTCAATAGAACAGAATTGAGAACCCAGGAATGGACCCAGTTATTTGTTATCAACATATTCAGAAAGGAAATCAAACCTATCAAATGGGGAAATGACAACCTCTTCAATAAATGGAGCTGGCACCTGGGCTGCTACCTGAAGAAAGCCAGAACAAGATCCCTATCTCTCACCATACAATAAAATCA
The DNA here is from genome assembly GCF_000299155.1 of Elephantulus edwardii. NCBI lineage: Eukaryota > Metazoa > Chordata > Mammalia > Macroscelidea > Macroscelididae > Elephantulus > Elephantulus edwardii. Next base: position 10,261,225 of record NW_006399873.1, read on the forward strand.
GCTGAAGGTGGATGAAAGTCCTTGGGAAAGCTCAAAACTATGAAGTTTATCAGAGATAAACTAGAATCAAAGGTAAACAGTTTAGTATATGGTATGAAGAGACTACCAAATACAGTCAGAAATGCACAATCAGGAGACTATAAAATTGATGAATAGGATTTTCTAAAGATTAAATCCCTGTGTGCAAAAAAACCTTTCTCTAACAGGGTGAAAAGAAAACATACTGATTGGGGAAAAACATTTGGCAGTACCATTTCAGACAAAGATTTCATATCAAAAGCTTACTGAATTTTATAGGTCCTCCACAAGAAAAAGACTGATAACATAATTACAAAATAGGCAAAAGACAGAGGAAGATATTAGAATGGCCAACAGACACATGAAGACATGCTCAAAACCACTGGTAATAGGAGAGATAAAAATCAAAACCACAATGACATGCCATCTCACTCCAGTACCTGTGGCAACATTTAATAGGACAGCATGTAATAAATGTTTGAGAGGATGATAGGAACTCTTATACAGTATTTATGGAATTGTAACATCATACAACCACTCTAGAAGTCAGTTTGGCATTTCCTCAGATTTCTGAACATAGAAACTCCATATGACCCAGCTATTCCACTGCTTGGAATATGTTGTTGTTGTTGTTGTTGTTGTTGTTGTTGTTGTTATGTGCCATTGAGTAGCTTGCAACTCATAGCAACCCTATGTACAACAGCTCTAAACTCTGCTCTGTCCTGTGCCAATCTCATTGTCTCTGACACACTCATCCCAATTGCCCCAGTCACCGAATCAATCCATCTCCCAGAGGGCCTTCCCCTCCTGTGCCTGCCCTCCACCCTCCCAAGCATGATGTCCTTCTGCAAGGACCTGTCTCTCCTTACAACATGACCAAAGTATGTCAGACGAAGCCTTAGAATCTTTGCCTCCAAAGAGCAGCCCAGTGTAACCCTTTTCAGGATAAATCTTTTTTTTTCTTTCTTAACAGTCCATAGCACCCTCAGCACTCTTCTCCAACCCCAAAGCTCAAAAGCATCAATTCTCCTTCTATCCTCCCTGGTCATTGTCCAGCTCTTTTATGCATAACAAGTGATTGCAAAGACCATGGCCTGTACCAGAAGCACCTTAGTCTCTAGAGACACACCGTTGCTCTTGAGTACTTTGGAGAGGTCCCTAACAGCAGACTTTCCCAACTCAATACGTCTTTTAATTTCCTGGATGCCTGTGCCAAGAGTGTTGATTGTGGAGCCAAGCAGATTAAAGCTGTGAACAATCTCTATCTCTTCATCATCAATCCTGATGCTACCAATTGGTCCAGTGGTGAGAATCTTTGTCTTCTTGACATTGAGCCTCAATCCATATTGGAGGCTGCAGTCCCTGACCATCTGCAGCAAGCACTTCAGGTCCTCCTCAGTTTCAGCAAGCAGGGTTGTGTCATTTGCATAACACAGATTGTTGATAGATCTTCCAACAATCCATCACATTTGTCCTCATAGAGCCCAGACTCCTGGCTGATATGTTCTGCATACAAGTTGAAAAGATATGGAGACAGGACACATCCCTGGCGTAAGCCCTTCCCAATTTTGAACCATGCAGTGTTTCCTTGCTCTTTCTGACTACTGCCTCTTGATTCAAGTATAAGTTTCACATTAGCACAATTAAATGTTCTGGGATTCCCATTCTTCTCAGAGTCAGCCACAGTTTGTTATGGTCCACACAGTCAAATGCCTTTGCATAATCAATGAAGCACAGATAGACATTCCTCTGGTACTCTCTGCTTTCAGCCAATATCCATCTAACATTAGCTACAATATCCTTAGTACCACGACCCCTTCTAAACCAAGCCTGGATTCTGGCAGTTTTCTGCTGATGCTGTTCCAGTTGTTTTTGGATAATCTTCAGAAGAATCTTGCTTGCATGTGAAATCAGCGATATTGTTCTATAGTTTCCACATTCTGTTGGGTCACCTTTCTTTGGAATGGGAACAAATATAGATCTCTTCCCGTCAGTTGGCCAAGTGGTTGTTCTCCAGATTTCTGAAGGCACAAATGGAGAGTTGTACACCAATTTTCATAGCAGGACTATTCACCATTGCAAGAACATTAAAACAACCCAAATGTCCAACCACAATCAAATGAATTAAGAAATTATGGTACATTCACACTTTGGAATACTACAGCTTGCAGAAGTGATGGTTTTATAAATCACTTCTCAAACTTGGAGGGACTAGAGAGCATAATGGTAAGCTACCTAACTCAGTCCTATAAGGACAAATACTGTGTAAGACCATGATTGTAGAAATTGATAACTAGTACAACATGTATAAGTGTCCAAGGGAAGTATGACAGTACCACAGGAGTATAATCATAGAGTAGCACAATTTGATGGGTAGAAGAAAGGGTGCATTAAGGAAATTGGAAATATTTCCTTTGAAAAACAAGGTATACAAATTTTGTAAGAAAACCAGTATAAAATAAAAAAGAAATAAACTTAATAAAAACCAAAACAAACAATAGAAGTCACCTCGTTATTATGTAAAATGCTGAAATTATGTCAATAAAGTCTGATTGCTGTAAACTTATTAAGGACAGAAACTGTTTTGCCCATCTTTATATGAACTTCTGCAAATAAATAAATGTCTTTCTATTTACTGATTAGAAGATAAAATGAACAAATGGGATTCTCATTATATTTAAACCAAAAATAATCTATCAGAAGGTTTAGCTCCCATCTGTGTTGTTTATTATTATTTAAAATGTATATTAGATACGAATAATTTTTCATATGATCTTAGATAATAATAACAGATAATTGCTGCATGGTGCCACTGTTATAAAACAGGACGGACATCAGAATTGGGGAAATTAGGAAGAGAGGGGATAAATAATATACACTGCATTGAAACAGATGAGGGATAGAACTGTTTGGAGGGAATATATGATTAGGTATTATTTGCAAGACAGGAGACCAGAATAAGACAAATGTCCAGAATGAAAGTTGCATAGTGGAGTGGACTGGAGGGTGGGTGGGAAGGGGGCGGAGATTGTACAACAATGAAAGATTTTTTTTTATTTTTTATTTTTTTTTTAATTTTCAAAAAGAAAAATGAACTGGGGGGGTGGGTGAACAGGGAAGAAAGTGTACAACAATTAATGAAAGGAAATCCATTGTCTCTGTAAACTTTCATTAAAATAAATTATAGAAAAAGAACAGTTTCACACAGATTGTCACATCAACCAGTAATACTGTCATTTGATCACATTAATAGGTAAACTTTGTTTTTATTATTTTCTTGATTTTAAACCTGTTTTGTTCAGGTCATAGAGCTTTGGTGGCCTAATTTCATCATATGAGGAGTTGTACGGCTAAGCCACACATGGCACATTTCTGCCAGTTTTAATACAACAGTGGATACTAAGAAGTAAAATGGATAATCTCCCATGCAATTTACAGCCTCCAAAAACCTGCTGGCAGGTCAACTATAAGTCAATTCTAGTAAACTCCAATATTCTGAGTGAATATTTGCAAACAAAGAAGCTGCAAGCAAACTTTTATTTTAGCCTTTCTGCTTTAAGGTTAGATAACATTTAATCTAACATTTTGGCTAAAAAATCTAAATATTTGTTGTACAAATTAAAATACAGTTGGTTTTCTGTTAGTGAAAGATTGTTACTTGCCACTGGAAAGGATATGTTAGTAGAATAATACATACAGACATTAAATAAAACTTTGACAATAAACTGTTATACATTTTGATTCTATGTTTCACATAAAGACCAAACAATATGCTAATAGTACAGTGGTTCAGTTTTGGGTGATCTAATCCTTAAAAGCACAACTTTATACACTGGGGGGGGGGTGTGGAAGTATTTATTTAATGAACCAGAAAAAAATATTTTAGTTTTGTAGGAATTTGTCTATATCAGGTCTACAAAATATTAGCCTAGAATGTAACTTATCATTTGTTCAATGTATAGATATTTTACGTGACTTTCCTGTCCTTAACAGAAGTGTTTCTCCTAGAAAGCCAATTTTATCCCATCCCCATTAATATTATGTAGTGTCATTTCATAGGTCATCATTAACTTCAAGAAGCACCTCTGTCAGAAAGGCCTTTTCTCAGGAGTTCCACTCAGGGTTTTGGCCTTGTATGACTGTGCTTAGCATACTTAGAAGAAACACTCCTCTCTGCCTGTTTAATAAGTCAGAGACGATGCCCTCTCATTTAGCACATCACGGTTAGTAATTACTAAATGACTATGGAGGAAGTTTGATGCCCTTTCTGTAACCTACCTCACTCATATTTTTGGCCTTGTAGTCAAGAGTGACATAATTTTAAATATAATCACTGTTTCCCAAAGAGTTATTATTCCATTTGCTTGCTTATTTTATTTGTTCTATTTAATCACTACTTATAAAAGTGACAACTTATTGAGCAAATTATGAAATTATATAAAACATAATAAGCCCCACATTTGTCACTTCTAATTATCTGCAAATGCCAATGCTTCTTCCTATCTACTTTTCTTCCTATTTAAGTACACATACTTTGGACATCTTTTGTTAAATTATATCCATTATGAGAAACAGCTGTAGTAAGATACCCTCTTTAAATGCTTATTTGATCACATCCTCCACACTATTTGGCTACTCCTCAACATGCTAAATTAACATATTATATGTACTTATTTACACACTTGTTTTTCACTTTACTTCACGTAGACATTGTTATTATTAGATGTATATCCCAATACTAAAAAGAAAAAAAAAGATGCAAGAATATGTTCATCAATACATTGTCTCCCTACAGCATGGCTTTCTAGTCAATTCTGACTCATTGTGACAATCAGCTTCCACAACTAAAAAGCTTTACAGTAGGAAGTGATCTATCTTTCCCCTCACGAGTAGATTTGAACTACTGACCTTTCCATTAACTGACCAGCATGTAACTTACTATAGATGAACTATCCTTCAAATAGGACATCAATAAAAAAAGAATGTATGAACAAATACTCGAAGCAAGTAGTTGGAATAGTTTACTAGTTGTGTTATTCCAAGAGCACAGCTGCAAACTCCAGATCAAGTAAGGAAAATTCACTCCACCATGACCCTCACCCTTGTGTTGTCCCCCCCCCTTTTATCCAGGTTTCACTGCAGTTTTGGAAGATTTCTGATTTGGTGGAAATTTAATGCTTTTTTTTTTCTTTAATTGAATATCTTTGGTAAGTTTGTCTTGTATTTTCATCTATTTTCTCTCTCTGTTAGATGTGAAGCAGAGAGTGTTCAACTCACAGTCTTCCTGACAACTTCACAGCTCTATTTTTAATGCTTGCAACAGAGTTGGAGACACATGGTAACTTTTTTTTACATTTATTATTATAAATTTCAAAAATGATTACAAAGAAAGGGTTGATCTAATCAGAATTACTCTCATTAATTTTACATAATCAGTAATTTGCCATCAGTGCAGCTTTTTGGTTTCTTACATTTTGTTTTCCTCTGCTGAAAGCCAAATCTATACCTTTGTGATTTTATACTTCTAACTGTAGTGGGATCTACTTTTGAGATACTAAGAATTTACAACTTTGGAGTGACCATATAAAAGATACTGAAATCGATAGCCAAATGCACTGCCATCAGTGCCAATTCTGACCCATAGTGATGTTACCTTAGTTTTCTAAGTGAATATGTACACGTGTGTAGAAGACAAAACTGTCCATCATATTCAGAAAAATAGTCCCACAGAGTCTATCGTCAATTATAACTACTATAAAAGCAAGCCTTTATCTTAATGCAACACACGAGGCAGATCATGCCATCAGAATTCCTCATATGCAACAAGAGAAATATTTTTTTTGGAATTGTTGTTGTTGATGATTGCCTTTGAATCAATCATGATTCATAGCGAACCTATGAACAAAACGCCTGAAGCCTCCCTACAACTATTAGCATTTATCAAAGTTCATAGTGTTTCCAGAGCCCTGTTGTTTAGGAAGTGGATGCCATTCCTGCTTCCAAACCTGTCGTAGTATGTTATTGTTATTGGGGTTTTTCTTTTGTATTAAGGTTGTTTAAAAGTATTATAAGTCTCTTCTTCGTGTCATTCGTTTTGTTTCCTGGTAAGATCAGTTACTTGCTATATTACCAACATGACATAAAGTAAACTGCAGTACCTGACAGATTTGGTTAAGTTTACTTTTTGTAATTGGACTTAAAAAGTTGCTTTTGGCCATTTGTCTGGAACCTTTCACTTTCCTCAAGCTTCTGAAATCATCAATCTTACATATATCACTTTGAGAGCTAGCTTGACAGCTTTGATGGACCATTATTGTAGTTTAAATTTCACTTTTGGAAGATTCTATTTGACATTTCAGACTTATTATGCTACCTTGAAAGCTGGAGTTCCATAGAGCTCTGTCTTTGATCGCAGGTCATTATTAGTTAATGATAATGATCTGTAGCAAACTCTTTTGTGAGAACAGCAACTACAAAAAGTTGCAAAGTATCATTTCCGTTTGGCTTTCCCCTCCCCCCATTTGTAACTATATTGGACAGCTTGAGACTAGATTGCACATATTATAGTAATACTTTCAATATAAAATCATTAATTTTAGGTGAATAATAATTAGAAATTACAATTGTGTTTGATTAAGGATAAATCATAAAGTTATGATTAAAGTGATTTTTTTATAATAATACAAGTGAGGGAACAAAAATATAGCTACAGAAACCTTTTCATTATTTCTAGTTGAACACCACTAGAAATGATTACTATACCTTACATGAGTCTGACTAATTAATACTTTTATGATATTGTTGTTGTCATGTGGTGAAGAGATTGAGATTGTTAACGGCTTTAGTTTGCTTCTCTCCACAGACAACATTCTTGGAACCAGCAGCCAGGAAATTAAAAGATGCATTGCAATGGGAAAATCTGCTGTTAGGAACCTCTCCAAAGTACTAAAGAACAATGGTGTCACTCTAGAGACTAAGGTGCACCTGATACAGGCCACAGTCTTTGCAATAACTTGCTATGTGTCAGAGAGCTGGACAATGACGAGGGAGGATAGAAGGAGCATTAATGTCTTTGAGCTGTGGTGTTGAAGAAGAGTATTGAATATACGATGGACTGTTAAGAAAATGAACAAGTTTGTCCTGGGGAGGGTTAAACCAGGCTGTTCCTTGGAGGCAAAAATTCCGAAGCTTTGTCTGACATACTTTGGATATGTTGTAAAGATGGACCAGTCCTTGGAGAAGGACATCATGCTTGGGAGGGTGGAGGGATAGCACAGGAGGGGAAGACCCTCTATGAAGTGGATTTATCCAGTGACAGGGTTAATGGGGGTAGGTGTGTCGGAGACAGTGAGATCAGCACAGGGTAGAACAGGGTTTAGGGCTGTTTGGGGTCATTATAAGTCACAGACAACTTGATGGCACATAACAACAACAACAACATGTTCTGTACCATAGAGTCTGAAGCAACTCATAGTTGACCCTCCTGTTTGTTTTCAGAGGCAGTTAATCTCATGGGAGATTGTCCATCCTTCTTCAGTGGAGCACCTAGTGGCCTCAAACCTCATGCCTTCAGGATTGCAGCACATCTTCTTGACACTAGGCTGCAGAGATCCATGGGTTTTTTTCTTGTTCGTTTTTTTCTGTCATCAAAACAATTCATACACTATTACATAAAGCTAACAGGTTAACCTTATTTTCAGTATAATGTTGTTGGTGAATACCATCAAGTCAGAACCTACACAAAGATGTCCCTCCTGCTTGTTTTCAAAGGCAGTACATAGGATGGGAGAAGATTGCCCATTATTCACCTATGGAACAACTGGTGGATTTGAACTCCATGCCTTCAGGATTGTAGCACGGCTTCTTACTACTAGACCATCAGACAGACTCAGTAAATAATATGTTTTAAAAAAAAACAAAAAAAAAAAACCAAACAGAGGCAAATGATCATTTTAATAATGTAGTCACAAACAGTATTTCTGCTCAAATATGTTTTTTAATGTTTGGAAAAGATTAACTGGCTCTCCAAGTGCATTTATATACTTAGAAATAATGTAAAGTATTGCATATATTATTCAGTATTTACTAAGTAACAATGTTTTTTAAATATTTCAAAAAAGAGGAACTCTACTGTAGTGAGAAGCAACAATGTCAGTCTAGAGACTTAGGGGCAGCTGATTCGGGCGATGGTCTTTGCAATTACTTGCTATGCATCCGAGAGCTGGACAATATCTAACGATGAGAGTAAAATTGATTGATGCCTTTGAGTTGTGGTTCTGGAGAAGAGGCTTGAACATGGACTGCCAAGAAAACAAGTAGGTCTGCCTTAGAGAGGGTAGAACCAAGATTTTCCTTGAAGGCTAGCATTTTGAAGGTCCATCTCATATATTTTGAAAATATGGCCATGAGGGATCGATCCTTGGAGAAGAATATCATGCTCAGAGGGTGGCGAGACAGAGCAGGAGAAGACCCCAGATGAGATGGATTGATACAATAACTAGGGTAATAGGGGTAGGTGTGTCAGAATCAGTGAGACTGGCTCAAGACGGGGCAGGCTTCAGAACTGTTGTACAAAGGGTCACGATGAATCACAGGTGACTTGACGGCACATAATAACAACAGTGAAATGACCTTGTGGTAAGAAACTGTGCTGCAGTTACAAAAGGGTATTGTTAAAATCCACTAGCTTCTCAGAGAGAAGGATGGGAAACCTCCTTCTATGTAATTAAATGCCTCTGAAAACTCAAAGGAGGGTTAGTTATAGGTCCGTTAGTTCTGACTCAACAGTACACAACATTCTAAGGTGATATTTTGCCTTCCACAATGTAGAAATCATTACTCTTATATATCTTTTATTGTTTCACTTTTAAATTTTAATGCACTCAGATTTCTCTCAGATTTGGGTTCATTGGGTAGGTAGATACTTTCTTTAGGATATCTGACTTAACGAAATTGCATAGACAGTTGCTTTGTAGTGGTATCTTTCAGGTATTGGAAGTAGTTTATATCTAATAATCTCCAAATCATAGTATTTCTCTAGTATTTCTTCTACTTATACATATTTGTTTTATAATTCACCAATCTGTAATAATAGTTAGGGAATTCATGTGGCTCAGTAGTAAGGATTAGCACTGCAAACTCAAACCTATATGGCTCAACTTCAAAAGCTGCTCCACCAGAAAAATGGACAACTTCCTCCCATGCAGTTTACTGCTTCTGAAAACCCACTGGCAGGTCTACTATGAGTCAATTCCTAATCAATGGTACATGACAACATAAGGCTGCCTAAAGTGCCCCTTATAATGCCAAGAAGAATTGCATTAGGGAAATCCACTGTCAGGGACATCTTCAGAGTACTAAAGACAAGGATGTCAGTCTAGGGACTAAGGTATGCCTGATCCAGGCCATGGATTTTGCAATTGCTTGCTTATGAGAGAGCTCATAATGACCAAAGATTACAGAAGAATTGACGCCTTTGAGTTGTGGTGCTGGAGAAGCATATTGAACATACCACAGACTGCAAAAAGAACAAACAAGTTCATTATAGAGATGGTGAAACCAAACTGCTTCTTTGAGGCAAGGATTTTGAGACATTGTCTCACATACTTTGGGCATGTAGTGGGGAAGGGCCAGTCTTTGGAGAAAGAGATACTACTTGGAAGGGTTAACAGAAAGTGCAGGGGAAGAAGACCCTGGAAGAGATGGATTGACACAACTGAGGTATTGAAGATAAGTTTGTCAGAGACAATGAAATTGGCTCAGGATAGAGCATAGTTCAGAGCTATCATGCATGAGCTATCATGCATGAGCTATCATGCATAGAGTCTCTATGAGTCAAAGTCGACTCAACAGCACACAATAGCTGGGTTGCAGCTTGGAGGAAAGGATTCTAAAGCTTCATCTTACACACTTTGGACATGTTGCAAGGAGGGACCAGTCCTTGGAGAGGGACGTCATGCTTGGGAGGCTGGAGGGACAGTGCAAGAGAGGAAGACCCTCAATGAGATGGATTGATTCAGTGACTTGGGTAGTGGGGGTAGGTATGTCGGAGATGGTGAGATTGGCACAGGATAGGACAGAGTTTAGGGCTGTCATACATAGGGTCACTATGAGTCGCAGGCAACTCAATAACTCATCATAACACCACCACCACCACCACCATGTTAACTCTTTCCCGCTACCTTAAACTTCTGTCATACTTTTTCCATTATACCTATTTGTGACATGGTTGTTTTTCAGAACACAGTATAAATGACAGAGAGTTGCAGTGGAAGAAACAATATATTATAACTACTTTCTGCTCAATGGCCAGTCGAGTGTTTAACTGTGAGCATTTGCAGAGTAAAATACTCTGGCTCACTGGAGAAACAGATACAATCGGAACATTGCACCACTTGTCCTGGTTTAAAAATGTGTAATAACATCCATCACATAAGATATAATAAGAGGGGGAAAAAAGAAAACAACAGAGAAGGAACCATAATAAATAATATGTGTGCCTGGTTTGTTAATGTAGTTTACATAAAAATAACAAATCCAGCATTCATGAATTGGAGTTCATCTTGTGCATTTAAGACTCAACAAGTAACAACTACAGAATAAATAAAAAAGTTTGGCCAAAACCAACAACAACAAAAAGACTCAACAAGTTTGCAGAACTCAGATGGATTTAAATTATAAGGAAACTCCTACTCTGTTTTCTCTCCTTCTACTTTCAACAACATTTTTTATGTGCTAATTAACTACTGGGGGACTACATTTCCCTCCGATTGTCTTTTGATCATATGAGAAAGAGATTTACAGAACATATTGATATTAGCAGAATCCCATTACAACAAAATGTTAAAGTGTGACCACATGAGATTGCTTATTTTTTAAATTCTGTTGTTAAATATATCTTCTTATTACACTTTAAGATGTAAAGGCAGCTTTAGAGAATGTAATCAATAAAGAGTATTATAGAAATTAGTACAATTCTGTTTCAATTAACTTCAGAAGAAATAAACAACATTTAATCATAGGCAACATTTACTAAAATGGGAAACTCCCAAAAAATTGCAAAAAGTAACATTCTGCTGAAAAGTTTGGAGATGTTCTTTTTTTGTTGTTGTTGTTGATGTCAAACTCCAATGATTACATTTCTTCAATGATAGTCCAAACTTCCAACTTTAAATATTTAACTTCACACATTTTACACCTTTAACTTCATATATATATTCTTTTATGGGTAAAGTAGGGAAGAAAAAGGAGTACTACACATATTCGTGGGGTCTGCAGTGTCACAAATGACTTAAATGCACAGCCCACTGCTGAGAACTGGCCACACACACAGCCTGGATAGAAGGCGAGTCCTTGCTGACTGACGCTCTTTCCCAGCACCAACCGTACTGTAACAGTGACGTCGTGCAGTTCTGATGAATTGTTAGTCATCTCTGCCCAGTCTTACCTTTGGTATAAACCAGAGCCCTAACTTATCCTCTATAAAATAAAGCAGCGCTTTGAGAAGCAATAAGGCACACCGAGCATTTTACTTGCATGTAGAAGAATCTGTTCACTATTTAAGTGGCTTGTTGACATAGTGACTGTGGTGATGGTTTCAAGTATGTCGGAGATGGTGAGGTTGGGTCAGGACAGGGCAAGCTTCAAAGCCATTGCTCATAAGTTCACTCTGAGTAGTAGTCAGCTCGATAGTACATAACAAGTTCTGGAACAGAGAAGTCGTTGGTTTCATTATACTTAGAGTCACCTTGATGCCCAGGGAAGCAACAATCAAGAAGTTAGATAACGTTGCTTAGGGTGTATCTCCTATAAAAGACACATTTATAGTGTTAAAAAGCAAAGACGTCATTTTGAGAACTAAGGTACCCTAGAATTTCTTCTAGGTCATGTAACCCTGTTGTGTCCACTTGCTGTACAGAGGTAGCTCGTGGTTGCTGTGAAGCCGAATATTGGTACCCATGGTGGACAGTGTTTGGTGAAGGCTCCCCAGTTAAAATAAGTTTGGAAGTAGGAGTGGTATCACTTCCACAGTAGCTTGCCTCTGGAAACCCTATGAACCTGGAGAGAGGACCAAAGTTCAAAGTTCATAGGGTCACTATGAGTCGCCTGTGACTCAACGGCACTTAACAACAACAACAACAACAACATATTCTTTCACTTATTTTACATATTTAACTTTCACATATATTCTTCACATATTTTACATATTCTTTGAGAAAAGTTAATGACTTCCCAGAACATTTACTTTCTTTTCACCTTTATTCTTTCAAAGGAGTAACACTTTTTTGTGAGGAATTTTTCCTCATGAACAGAATAGGCAAATGAGTTAGACATCAGCTATTACAGACTACACCTTTTTGAACACATTGATCAGTAAGTAGTATAGACACGCCAGAACAGCAAAACCCTCCCTAGACTTTACTATCAACAAATGATAAAGTGATTCCTACTCCCATTGGACCAGTTATCTTAAGAAAAAGGTAATATAAGGTTATAGATAGCTCTTTGCCTGACAGTTTTGTCAATAACATTATTACATGAGACAAAAACTAACTCTATGCAAAGAGAAGAGGCATTATTTGAACTTGTAAATCCAAGAAAGTCATTAGTTGTTAGGTGCCCTCAAGTCAAGTCTGACCCATAGCGACTGGAAAAAGAACTCATCTGAACCCTATCCTATCATGTGCCACCCTCCCACTTCTTGACACACTCGCACTCACTGCAACAGTAACTGTGTCAAGCCACATATTTGATTGTCTTCCTCTCTTTCACCAACCCTACATCTTTCTAAAGATGATGTCCTTCTCTGGGGAATAGCCTCTCCTAGCAACATGACTGAAATGTGGGCAATGAAACCCCAGCTCTTTGCCTTCAAGGAGTTAATGAGATGTTTAGTACTATTCTCCAACATAAAAACTCAAAACTTCTATGTTCATCCTTATTCATTGTCCAGCTCTCAGATGCATAGCTAATGATCAAGATGACATTATATGGCCTGAATCAGACACACATTAGTCTTCAAACTGACATCACTGCTACTCAATATTTTGGAGAAGTTCTGCAGACTTACCCAGTGCAATATGTCTCCTGATATCTTAACTGCTAGTACCAAGGGTGCTAATTGTAGATCCAAGTAAGATGAAATCATTGATAACTTCATTTTTCCCCCTCCATCTATCATAATGTTGCCTGTTGGCCCAGTGGTAAGAAAGTTTGTTGTCTTGACATTGAGACACAGTCTGCATTGTTTGATCTTCTGCAACAAGTCTTTCAAGTCCTTTTAACTTTCAGCAAACAAGCTTGTGTCATATGCATAATGCAGAATAGTGATGAGTCTCCCTCCGATCCTGAAGCTGTACTCCTCATAGTCAAGCTTCTCAAATAATTTGCTCAGCATACAAATGAAATAGGTGTGGAGAGAGAAATGACCCTGACACACTGCCTTCTTAATTTTGAACCATGCAGTTTCTCCTGTTCTATTCACACATCAGCCTCCTAATTCAGGTATAGATTCTGCGTGAGCATAATTATGTACTCCCAATTCTTCTCAATGTCAGCCACTTGTTATGATCCACAGTCAAATGATTTTAAATAGTCAGTAAAGCACAAATAAACATTCTTCTGTTATTTTTTGCTTTTATCCATCTGACTTCAGCAATGATATCCCTGGAGCCATAGCCTCTTCTAAATCCTGCTTGAACTTCCAGCAGTTCCTTATCTGTGGACTCTTCTAGCAGTTTTTGAAAGATCTTTAGCAGTATTTTGCTTGTATGTGATATTAATGCTATTGTTTGATAGTTTCCACATTCTGTGGAATCATCTTTCTTGAAAATGGAAATAAATAATGGGACTCTTCCAATATATTGGCCAGAAAAGTGTCTTCAAAAAGTCCTGGTGAGTGCATCTAGGGGTGCATCCAAAGATGTCAATCAGTGTCCATTGATTTCTGAGCTGTATTTTTTTTGCCAGTGCCTTCAGTGTAGCTTCAACATCATTCTTCATTTCTATTGATTACTGTTCATATCATAAATGCTCAAATTGTTAATGTCAATTATTTCTTTTTGGTACAGTGACTCTATGTATTTCCTCCATCTTCTGTTGAGGCTTCCTGGGTCATTCAACATATTGACATTGCATCTTTCAATACTGTGACTTGAGGCTTAAATTTGTTTTTCAGTTCTCTCAGCTTGAGAAATGCAGAGCCAGTTCTTCCCTTTTTATTTTCCAATTCCGGCTCTCTACACACTCCATTATAATACTTTGCTTTGTATTCTCGAGCTACTTTTTGAAATCTGCATAGAAATCAGACTGACTACATTTGTGGAAGTAATCATTAGAGAAGCCCAATATCAGCAGTGAAAACTGGGTCAGCAGTTGACTGTGTAAGAGACCATAAATTACTGATGTACAAGTTCAAATTGAGGCTGAAGAAAATTAAAACAAGTCCATGAGAGCCAAACTATGATCTAGGGTCTATTCTACTTAAATTTCAAAATCATCATAAAAATGTGTTTGAAACATTGGAGGCCAATGTTTGAATATCAGATGAATTGTGGAATGACATCAAGTATATAATCAAGGAAAAGAACATAAGGTTATTACAAAGACAGGTATGAAAGAAAAAAACCAAAATAGGTGTCATAACAGACTCTGAAAATTGCTCTAGAGTATTATGAAGCCAAAACAAAGGGAAAATGGTGCTGAAGTAATAGAGCTGGACAGAAGAAGAAGAGCAGAAGGAAAATCCAAGGCTATTTAAAATTTATGTTTTAGGTAACCCACCTAATCAGTTATATGACTTGAAAAATTACCTCTTCCCTAGTTTGAATAATTTTCCCCCTCTTTTTTGATTAAAAGATCTGTAGCTAATATATAGGGGCACACACATTTGAATATAATATCATGTAACACATTTCAGCTTGAAAGTATGATTTAAAAAGAGAGTTAAGGTCCTGAACTTTAGCCTAAGACAATGAGTAGGTATGAGAAGGTAAATAACATGGTATACTGTTAATCAGTATATAATTTCTTAGAAAGTACATGTCATACAGTTTTCTCTCCTGTTATATTCTAATTTTTTTATTGTGCTAACAGGGATGAGTCCTATCTCCATACTTTTTCAATCTATATGCAGAACAGATTATCCGGGAGGCTAGGCTCTCTGAGGATAAACGTAGCATCAGGATTGGAGGAAACTCATCAATAATCTGTGCTATGCTGATGACACAACCCTACTTGCTGAAACTGAAGAGGACCCTGAAACACTTGTTGCAGAAGGTCAAGGACTGTAGCCTTCAATATGGATTGAAAGTCAATAACAAGAAAAAAAAAAGATTCTTACCACTGGGCCGATTGGCAGCATCATGATGGATGGTGAAGAGATTGAGATTGTAAACAGCTTTAGTTTATTTGGCTCCACAGTCAACAAACACTCTTGGCATCAGCATCCAGGAAATTAAAAAACAAATTACATTGGGGAAGTCTTTTATTAGAGACCTCTCCAAGATACTGAAGAGCAATGATCATAGTTCAGAGACTAAAGTGTGCCATGGTGTTTGCCTTCACTTGCTATGCACCAGAGAACTGAACAATAACTAGAGATAATAGAAGGAGAATTGAGCTGTGGCTTTGGAGAAGACTACTGATCATACCATTGACTGCTAAAAGAACAAACATGTTCACTCTAGAGAGAGTTAAACCAGACTGCTCCTTGGAGGCAAGGAATCTGAAGCTTCGTCTGACATGCTTTGTACATGTTGCAAGGAGAGACCTGCCTTGGAGAAGGACATCATTCTTGGGAAGGAGGAGGGACGGTTCAGGAGTGGAAGCCCCTCGATGAGATGGATTGATTCAGAGACTGGAGTCATGAGGGTAGGTGTGTCAGAGACAATAAAGTAGAGCAGGGTTTATGGTTGTTGTCCATAGGGTTGCTATGAGTTGCAGGTGACTCGATGGCATATAACAACAAAAACAAGAACAACAGCTAAGACTACAAAACCAGGTTCCAAACCCAAATTATATTTTTTCTTCTTAGTTTTTATTTTATGTAGGTTTGCATAAAAAATATTCATATACATTGCATTTTACACTATCTTTCATTCACACTGTGCAGTAATGTGACTTTTTTGACAGTCAAATCCATTCATCAGCATCTTTCAAGGAATATTTTTTCTTTCTTTAAATAATTTTAATGAACATTTACAGAGATTTTGGATTTCCATTCATTCATTGTTGCACTTCTCTCCCCGCCCAGCCCTCGCCCCC
>NW_006399873.1:10279421-10280765 GCF_000299155.1 Elephantulus edwardii
TCTTATTTCCTTCTCTTGTCTTATTTCTAAGACTTCCAATACAATATTCAATAAGAGAGGTGAGAGTGGGCATCCTTGCCTAGTTCCTGTTCTTAAAGGGAATGCCTTTAACCTCTCTCCGTTGAGAATGATGTTGGCTTTTGCAAACCCAAATTATTAATATTGATTTAAATCTGCTCCACAGTTGGCTTCACCGTAACTTATATACTTCTTATCTGGTCTAACTAACCAGTATGTGTTGTTGTTGTTGTTGTGTCATGTAGCATCGAGTTGCTACTGACCCATAGCTGACCCTTCAACAGATTTTTAGAGGAAGTAATTCTCATGGAAGCAAATTGATGATCTTTCTTCCATGGAGCAACTGGTGGATTTGAACTGTCTACCTTTGGATTAGCAGTGCAATTCCTTACCACTAAGCTGCCAGAACTCCCTGACCAATATGGAGTCAACAGGAATTATTTTGAATTGTTATTAAATACTTTCAATCAACAATAACACGTATCAATCCTATGAACCAGAGATGCAAATACTGCACCATCCACATGTTCTTTAGCATTCTAAAGCCCACTGACACTGTCACTTTGTCAATCCAGATCCTTAAGAGTCTTTGCCTCTTTCTACAGTCTACCTTGTTCAGTATGATGCTGTTTTTCCAAGAACTACCTCTTCCTGATAATGTGTCCAAAGTATGTTAGACAAAGTTTCATAACCCTTGTCTTTAAGGAGTACCCATTTCACAGTACTTACTCCTATTCAAATAAACCTATTACCTTCAATACCTTTCTTCAGGCTTTTCCCGTGATATAAAACTGCCTTATTTGTTTGAGAAAATAGCATTATGGGATACCTCATTACCAGAATATTTAACAATAAGTTGTCCTTTTGACATCATGCTTAAAGGTAGAAGTGAGATCCGGAGTGAATGTAGACATGTTGGAATGGAAAGCACATGGTATAACATCCTTTGAAAAATGCATAATTTTCTCTTATTTAAGTGAATGATGATTGGATTAATTTCATAACTCTCTTAAGAAAGATGTGGCAACCTACTTTTAAAAATATCAGTCATTAAAACTCTGTGCTGCATAAGTTTTACCCTGGGACATGTAGTGTCTCCATGAGTCAGATTTAGCTCAATGGCAAAAGTTTATATGTTTGAAATCCCTATTGTTGTTGTTGTTTTTGTTGTTGTTGTTATGTGCCATCGAGTCGCTTGCGACTCATAGCGACCCTATGTACAAGAGCTCTAAATGCTGTTCTATCCTGTGCCAACCTAGCCATTTCAAACACACTCATTCCCACCGCTCCAGTCACAGAATCAATCCATCTCACCAAAGGTCTTCC
>NW_006399873.1:10281980-10298732 GCF_000299155.1 Elephantulus edwardii
TCAATGGGCCAG
This sequence comes from Elephantulus edwardii, assembly GCF_000299155.1. Lineage (NCBI taxonomy): Eukaryota > Metazoa > Chordata > Mammalia > Macroscelidea > Macroscelididae > Elephantulus > Elephantulus edwardii. The sequence goes on from NW_006399873.1 coordinate 10,281,993, forward strand.
CTGGCCGTTCTCCAAATTTCTTGGCACAACGTAGTGAGCACATCCAGGCCAGCGTCTGTTTGTTGAAATGTGTCAATTGGTATGCCGTCAACTCATGGAGCCTTGTTTCTTGCCAATTCCTTCAGAGCAATTTGAACTTCCTCTTTCATCGCCATAGGCTCTTGCTCATATGTCATTTCATGAAATTCTTTTGTGTCAGCCAATTCCTTCTGATACAGTGACTTTGTGTATTCCTTCGCATAAGTATTGACATACTAGGTTTAGGCGAAATGAGATGGCTTGGCATGGGACATTTTGAATTATACGATTATATGATTTACTATGCTGGGGATGAAAAAGTGAGAAAAAATGGGGTTGGTTTCATAATTTAAAAAGTCATTTCTAGATCCATCCTGAAATACAGTGTGGTGAGTGATAGGATAATTTCCATACGCATACAAGGAAGTCCAGTGAATACCGCTATCATTCAAATATATGCACCAACAACTAGAGCCAAAGAGGAGGAAATAGAAGATTTCTACCAACTTTTGCAGTCAGAAGTTGATCAAACATGCAATCAAGATGCATTGATAATAATGGGTGACTGGAACGCAAACGTTGGGAACAGAGAAGAAGGTTCAGTAGCTGGAAAATACGGGCTCGGTAAGAGAAATGAGGCTGGAGATAGAATGATAGAGTTCTGCACATTCAATGATTTATTCATTGCAAATACCTTTTATAAGAAATATAAATGCAGGCTATACACATGGATCTCACCTGATGGTATGCATAGGAATCAAATAGATTATATTTGTGGAAAGACTCGGTGGAGAAGCTCAATATCAGCAGTGAAAACCAGGTCGGGTGCTGATTGTGGGACAGACCACCAGCTACTCATATGCAAGTTCAAACTGAAGTTGAGGAAAATTAAATCAAGTCCATGGGAACCAAAATTTGACCTTCAGTCTATCCCACTCGAATTCCAAAACAATCTCAGGAACAGGTTTGAGGCCTTGAGCACCAATGAGCATAGACCAAATGAGCTCTGGGAGGATATCAAGAAAATCGTACATGAAGAATGCAAAAGATGAAAGGATGAAAAAGAAGAAAAGACCAAGATGGATGTCAGATCAGACTGAATATTGCATTAGAGCGCCGAGAAGCCAAAGCTAAAGGAAAAAACCAAGAAATCAAAGTACTAAACAGAAAATTTCAAGACAGCCCGGGACGATACAACAAGATATTATAATGAAATGTGCAGAGAGCTGGAGTCAGAAAATTAAAAGGGCCGAACTCGCTCAGCGTTTCTTAAGCTGAAGGAGCTGAAAAACAAATTCAAACCACGGGTGGCAATACTTAAGGATACTTTGGGCAGTATATTAAATGATCCAGAAAGTATCAAGAGAAGATGGAAGGAATACACAGAGTCACTGTATCAGAAGGAATTGACTGAAATCCCTATACATCAGTAAAAAAAGAGAAAAAAGAAAATTCAACACAGAATCTGAGGCTATGTTGTAATCCATTATGGTAAGAAATAGAAGAGGAGATTCTGATATTTTAAAAAAGAACATTTTAGTTACCTGGTATTGATTTTGTTTGATTCCAGACCAATTGTGACTATGAATTAGCTACATTAAGTAGGAATCAAACTCATATTTCCTGCCTGGAAGGCCAGAATTATACCATTGAGCTACCAATGAAGTCTAACAATAATGAAAATCTACTAGTATGTACCAGTCCTTACTGTATCTGCCTAAAATTTTCCCAACTTTTTAAACCTTTGTTTCTTTACTGGAGATATTTTTTCTCTCCGAGAAGTTGTTGAAAAAAGTTAATGTCCTCCACCATAAAAATCTCCAAATGCCTAATTGCAAGATGTAACGTACTAAAGCCTCATGTTTGTGACATTGTTAATAGAATAACTGAATTGCTATAGCATGAAAGTGTTTTCCTTTAGTAAATCCAAATGAGAGATTGACACAATGACAAAAATATTAGATTAAGCAAAGCTGAGATCACGAGGATGGTGAAGAAAAGGGAGAATTTTCAGTCCAGTTTTTATAGGGACTTAACAGCATCTAATAAGAACAGCAAAATAAACAAAACTGATTTACTTATAACTTGTCACGGTGGTATCTTGAATATTTTCTAAGAAAGAAAACAAAAATTAAATCTCTCCAGTAACAAAACCAGAAGATTGCATGGACAAAATGCATATTCGAAATGAGAAAAGTGTGTGTCAGTATTCTATTCTCTCTCTATACCTATTCAATCTGTATGCTGAACAAATTATCTGATAAACTGGACTCTCTGAGGGGGAGTGTGGCATCAGGATTGGAGGGAGACTCGTCAATTACTTGCCTTATGTATATGGCATAACCTTCCTTGCTGAAAGTAAGAAGGATTTGAAACATTAGTCGCAGAAGATAAAGAAATGCAGCCTTCTGTATGGATTGCATTTCAATATCAAGAAAACAAAGATTCTAACCACTGGACTTATAGACAGTGTCATGATGGATAGAGATTAGATTGTAACTGTCAACAATCCAACTGTTATTGGATTAATAATTAACACTATTGGTACCAGAAGTCAGAAAATAAGGAAAAAAATTGGAAAATCTGCAGTTAGGGACCTCCAAATTCTTGAGGAGTTATGATGTCTGTTTGAGGACTAAGGTGCTTCTGATTCAGGCCATTGTCTTTCTGATCACTTGCTATGTATCTGAGAGCTAACCATTGAATAAGGATGAGCTGTGGTGTTGAAGAAGAGCACTAAACATCCCATGGACGGTGAAGAGGATAAACAGATATGTTTTGGGGAGGGTGCAACTGGAATGCTCTTTGGAGGCAAGAATAAAGAAACTTCACTTCATGTACTTTGTGCTCGTTGCTAGGAGGTGCTATGATGCTGGGAAGGGTGTAAGGTCAGTGAAGAAGAGGAAGACCCTCAACCAGGTGGATTGACATGGTGACTGCTACAATAGGTTTGTGTGCCAGAAAGTGTGAGGGTAGAGTATCATAGAGCAGGGTTCAGATCTTTTGTTCATAGGATCACTATGTGCCATACTTGATTTGATGGCACCTAACAACAATAGTATGTTCAATATTTCCCACTAACATCACTTTCAAAGCAGCAGTTCTTTTTGGATCTTTTTCATTTCTATCCACATTTTGTCCATGCAATCAATCCTCCAGTGTTGTTACTGGAGGCTTTATTTTTTATAAATATTATTTTTATTTTAAACAATTCTTAAACCTGGTTAACAGACTGAAGGGGATTTGTTTTTCTTCAAACCCTTCTAAAAAATATTACCCAACAGAATGTAAAATTATTAAGGAATATCTCTAATATCATAGACTGGCAACATCTTATTAAAGATAAAGCTGGATTAAGAAGAGGCTACATTGGAGTTATCTGATGTACTTGTCCATTTTTCTTTCCCTGAGAAACTGACAGACAATTTGAGTAGGTATAAAAAGAGAATAACCAGGTAGTTGTCTTCAGTGTTTTTTGCACGCACTAGTGAACATGTCCAGGGCTACATCTATTGAAAAACCTCAATTGGTATTTCACTAATTTCTCAGGCCTTACTTTTGCCAATACTTTTAGGGAAAGTTGTGTTTTTCCCTTTAGTATAGTTGGATCTTGATCATATGCTGTTTCCTGAAATGGCTAATTGTCAATCAATTCCTTCTGGTACAGTGACTCTCCACTTGATGTTTCCTGTATCAATTAGTATTTTAGTCACAATATCCTTTAGTTTGCAAGTGAAGCCTTGATTTTGTTTTTCAGTTCATTCAGTTTAAGAATTTTTGACTGTGTTCTTTTCTTTTAGTTTTCTAACTTCAGCTTGTTGCACATTTCATTATACTACTTTGAAATCCCCTGCTTATTTCCTTACTTCAGCATTTTGTCCCTTTGTTTTCAAATGAAAAGATCAAAGTAGCTGTCAGAAGAGACTTTGAAACTTATATTGGAATATAGAAAGGCCAAAATAAGAGGGAAAAGTACAAAAACAGCTTATGTTATTCGCTTTTCTAAATTGTTCGTTATTTCACTCTCATTTTCTCAATGAATGTTGAGCTGAATATAAAATTTTTCAATGCTTCAGTTCTTTTAATTATCAGTTTTTATATTTTTGGTGTTAGAAAATGTTCTAAGTTTTAATATTTTAAGTATATAAAAGCACTTTTTATTCAATAATTTTAATTTATATATTTTAAAATTCTTTTTCTTTTTCATTTTTTGGTTAAAGATAATTTCTAAGCATAAGAAATCAAGATATTCTTCAATTTCAGAAAATTCTCAGTCAGTAATTATATCATTAATATTATTACTTTTTCCTCTGTACAATTTTTCTTGTCAAGCTGAAAATGATAAAATTGTTACATTTATTCTCCAAGTACCTTATTTTGTGTGTTATGCAATAGTAATTTTCTTTGTGTTTCATAAAATCATTCATACACATTATATATTACATCGTTAATTACTATTGATGTATACCATTGCACCATTTTTAGTCCCCATTGAAATTTTTCTATTCTTTCACCTCTTTATCCACCCACTAAACTCTACTATACCAGTGATTTACCCTTTCTCCTTTTCTGCCCCTTTCATTGTTTCCCCTTTCCATTTCTCCTTCATTTGTGTATCTAAACACATATTATATTATCTTTCTATTTAAAAATAATGATTTTATTCAGTATTTGTCATTATGAGACTGAGTTAGTTCATTCAGAATATTTTAGATATTGTTATTCCTAAGGGCAGTGTAGTATTCCATTGTGTAAATGTACAATTTATTAAGCTTTTAGTTTGCTGATGGGCATTTGTACTATTTCTGATTTCTTGCTACTAAAGACATGTTATGAACATAGAGTTGTATGCAATTGAAGTGGAACTGACCCATAGCTGACCTTCCAATAAGTCATCAAATGCAATCAATTTCATGTAAGGAGATTGCCTATCCTCCTGAAGAGCAACTGGGGGATTCGAAATGCATGCCTTTGGGATTCCAGTGCAGCTTCTTACCACTAAACAGCCAGAACTCCTTATGAGTACGATTCTCTGTTCATACCTCAATTTTAATTTCTTCCAAGTATATTTCTAGCAGTGAACTATCTGGGTCATATAGAATTTCTATGTTCAGCTTTCTGACAAAATGCCAAACTGCCTTCCAGAGAGATTGTAACAGTTTAAAGTCCCTCCAAAAGTGCTTGAGAGTTCCAATTTCTCCACATCCTCTCCAACACTTATTGTTCGCTCTCCTCTTAAATATTACCCCTGATATTAGGGAACACTGGTGGCCTACTGGCAAAGGTACATGGTTTGAATCTACGAGCTACTCCACAAAAGAAGATTAACTGCTTCTGAAAACCCACTCTATGGTATACAACAACAAACTAGGGTGACATAGTATTTTTTGTTATTTTTTTAATTTTTGCTTTATATTGGTTTGCTTAGAAAGCTGGTATACATTGTGTTTCATGCTACTCTTCATTCAAATTGTTTCATACAATTTTTCCCACACAGTATGTTTTATATAATCAATCAACACTGGACCTTGCCCATCATTTTGCTGTCTTTTCAGGTCCCCACCATGTCTTTCTGGTTATCTGTATTCTCTCCCTCCACCACCAAATTGTGCAACCTTGTGATTTATCCATACCTATCTTCAACATTCTACTCTCACAGCTCTCCCCATTGGTTGCCAACATATGTTTTACTACTTATTCTTCTATTTTTACAATAATGATTATATGCAGTATTTGTCCTTATAAGACTAAGTTAGTTCACTCAGCATAATGCTCTCCAGTCTATCTCAAGTTATGTAGTAATTTTCAAAATCATTGCCTCTGAAAGATTTGTAGTATTCCATGTGTGAATATACCAATGTTTCTCAATCCTTTGGATTGTGGTTGGAAGTGTGGGCTGTTTCCATGTCTTGAAATGGTGAATTATGCTGCTATGAACATTAGTGTACAAAACTCTATTTGTGTGTCAGTTCTAATTTCCTTGGGGTAAATTCCTAGTAGTGCACTAGCTGAGTCATATGTAATTGCTACGTTTAACTTATCGAGGAATAGCAGAACTGCCTGCCAGAGCACTTGTATCATTTTACAATCCCATCCACAGTATATGAGAGTTCCTACATATCCACATCCATTCCTACATTTCTAGCTTGTTTTACTGTTAAACTTTGTCAGTGCTACTGGATTGAGATGCTATCTCATTGTGGTTTTGATTTCTATTTCTCTAATTGACAGTGCTTTTGAGCATTTCTTCATGTATATGTGTTGGACATCCAAATGTCTTCCTGTGTGAAAAGACTTTCCATATCTTTTGACCATTTTGTAATTGGGCTATCAATCTTTTCCTTCTGGAGGCCCAGTAGTATTCTATAAACTTCTGTTATATCCACTTGTATTCTGTAAACTTTTGTTGTGAGTTCCTTGTCTGAGATGGTATTACCAAATATATTTTTCCCAGGGAGTAGGTTTTCTTTTTATCCTGTTGGGAAAAGTTTTTGATGAGCACAGAGATTTAATTTTTAGAATATTTCATTTATCAATTTCATCCTCTCCAGACTATGCATTTTTGGCTATATCTGTCAGCCTCTTTATGCCATAGGCTAGGCTTTCTAAGCTTTGTCTCAGATTGTCTCTTATGAACTTTATGGTTTTAAGCTTTATGCACAGGTCTCTGATCCATCTTTAATTGGTTATTGTGTATGATGTGAGATATAGATTTTGTTTCCGTTTTCTTCAAATAGCAGTCAAGTTTTACCAACACCATTTGTTGAAGACATTGTCTTTTTCCCTATTTGATAGGTTTTATTTTCTTGTTGAATACCAGTTGGCCATAGATCTAGAGGTCCATTTCTGGGTTCTTGATTCTGTTCCATTGGTCTATGTGTCTGTCATTGTACCAGTACCATGTTATCTTGGTTAACATAACTGTATAGGTTTTGAGGTCACATAGTGCTCTGCCTTCCATGTCCTTTTCTGTTTTTCAGAAGTGTTTTGCTTACTCAGGGTGTCTTTCCTTTACAAATAAAACTTGAGAATTTCCTTTTCGGTCTCCTTAAAAAATGAATTTGGTGTCTGTACTAGAATTGCACTGAACATGTAGATGGCTTTTGGTAGGAGTGTCATTTTCATTATATTGTGTCTTTCTATTCGTGAAAAGGGAATATTTTCCCATTTTGTAGGTATTTTATTGTTTCTTGAAGAAATGTTTGATAGTTTTCCTTGTACAATATAGTGGGGTGTTTTTTCTCTAGTTAGATTTATTCCCAAGTGTCTCAGTTTGTGGTTGTCAAGCATAACATTATCCAAAAATTACTGAAAAAGCACATCAACAAAGTGGCCATATGTGCAGGCTGAATTTAGAAGAGGCCATGTCTATCTGTGTTTCATTGATTATGCAAAGGCATTTGACTGTGTGGATCATAACAAACTGTGGCTGACTCTGAGAAGAATGGGAATCCCAGAACATTTAATCGTGCTGATGAGAAACCTATACTTGAACCAAGAGGCAGTCGTTAGAACAGAGCAAGGTAACACCACATGGTTAAAAATTGGGAAGGGTGTACACCAAGGATGTGTCCTGTCTCGCTACCTTTTCAAACGGTATGCAGAGCAGATTATCCCAGAAGCAGGGCTCTATGAGGAGAACTGTGGCATCAGGATTGGTGGAAGATCTATTAAAAATCTGCGTTATGCAGATGACATAACCCTGCTTGCCGAAACTGAGGAGGACCTCATGCACTTACTGCAGAGGGTCAAGGACTGCAGCCTTCAATATGGACTGAGACTCAATGTCAAGAAGACAAAGATTCACACCACTGGGCCAATTGGTAACATCAGGATAGATGGCGAAGAGATTGTGATTGTTCACAGATTCAGTTTGCTCGGCTCCACAGTCAACACTCTTGGCACCAGCAGTCAGGAAATTAAAAAAAATATTGCGATGTGAAAGTCTGCTGTTAGGGACCTCTCTAAAGTACTCAAGAGCAACAGTGCCCCTCTGGAGACTAAGGTGCGCCTGATACAGGCCATGGTCTTTGCAATGACTTGTTATGCATCAGGGAGTTGGACAATGACTAGGGAAGATAGAAGGAGAATTGATGCCTTTGAGCTGTGGTGCTGGAGAAAAGAACTGAAAGTGCCCTGGACTGCCAAGAAAACAAACAGATTCAACCTGGAGAGGATTACACCAGACTACCCCTTGGAGGCAAGGATTCTGGGGCTTCGTCTGACATACTTTGGACATGTTGCAAGGAGAGACAGGTCTTTGGAGAGGGACATCATGCTTGGTAAGGTGGAGGGACAGTGCAGGAGGGGAGACCCTCTATGAAGTGGATTGATTCAGTGACTGGGGTAATCGGGATGGGTGTGTCAGAGGCCATGCGATTGACACAGGATAGAGCAGGGTTTAGGGCTGTTGTACATAGGGTCTCTATGAGTCGCAAATGACTGGACGTCACATAACAACAACAACAACAATGGTATAAGGGATATGATAGTTAATGTTAGATGGTTCTTGGTTGAAAGCATAGAATTCCAGAGGAATGTCTGTCTATCTGTGTTTGACTATGCAAAACCATTTTTCTGTGTGAGTCACAACAAACTGTGGCTAAATCTGAGAAAAAAATGAGATATCCAGAATACTTGATTGCATTTATTTGAAATCTATATTTGGACAAGTAATCATTCTTTAGAACAAAAGAAGAAAACACTGTGTGGTTCAAATTCAGGAAAGGAATATGCTAGGGATGCATGCTATCCCCACACCATTTCAATCTATATGCAAAATAGAAAATCTGGGAGGCTTGGTTCTATGAGGAAGAATGTGACGCTAGTATTAGAGGAAGGCTCACAAACAATGTATGTTATGCAGATGAAAAAAATCTTGCTTGCTGAAACTGAGGAGGGCCTGAAGCATTTGCAACAGAAAGTCAAGGACTGCAGCCTGAAATACTGATTGAAGTTCAACATCAAGAAAAGGAAGATTCCACCACAACAAGATAAAAGTACATAACCCAGTTGAAAAATGGGCACAGGATAGGAACAGACACTTCACCAAAGACAATCAGATGCCAAACAAATACATGAAGAAATATTCAAAATCCCAAGGTCTAAGAGAGATGCAAATCAAAACATCTATGAGATATCATCTCACCCCAGTAACAATAGAAAATTCAACAGTAAACGGCAAATGCTGACGAGGTTGTGAACAAACTGGAACCCTTATATATTGTTGGTTGGAGTGTAAACTGGTGCAATCACTATGGAAGGAAGTATGGTGCTTTCTCAAAAATCTGGGAATAGAAATACCATTTGACCTGGACCATAACTGCCAGGCACCCAGCAGATATATGCACACCCATATTTATTGAAGCTTTGTTCACAATAGCAAAGAGCTGGAAACAACGCAAATGCCCATCAATAAATGAATGGACAGAGAAGCTCTGGTATATTCACACAATGGAATACTCTGCAGTATTGAAAAACAAGGAACTAATGAAATATTATGCAACATGGATGACCTTGGAGGTCATTATGCTGAGTGAAATATCTCAGTCACAAAAGGATAAATATTGCAGAGGGCTACTGTTGTAAAACGGGACTGATATTGGAGTTGAGGGAAAACAGAAAAGGAGGGGAGGAATGATGTATATTGCATTGAAACAGATGAAGGAGAGACCTGTTTAAAATGGACATATAAATGGGTATTCTTGTCATTACAGAAGTCAAGAATGAAGATTACATAATGGACTGGAGGTGGGGAGGGGAGGGATTGCATAACAATGAAACAGTTTTTCTTTTCAAGGATAAGAGTGAATTGTGAGGAGGTGATGGGTAGGGAGAGTACAACAATAAATGACTGGAAACCGTAAGTCTCTGTAAACTTTCATGAAAATTAATTTTTAAAAAATAAAAAGAGGATTCTCATGACTAGGCCAATTGACAGAATCATGATACTTGGTGAAGAGATTGAGACTGTTAACAGATATAGTTTGCTTGGCTCCAGAATCAACACTCTTGGTACCAGTATAAAGGAAATCTAAAGTAACATTGCATTGGGAAAAATCTACTGTCAGGGACCTCTCCAGAGTACTAAAGAGCATCGATGTCAGTATGTAGACTAAGGTGCATATGATCTAGGCCATGGCCTTCACTATTACTAGCTATGCATCAGAAAGCTGGATAATGACTAAGGATGAAAGGAGAATATTTTTGAGTTGTGGTGCTAGGGTAGGGTAGTGAATACACCGTTGACTGACATGAGAACAAACAGATGTGACCCAAAGAGGGTGAAACTAGGCTTCTCCTTGGAGACAAGTATTCTGAAGTTCCATTTGAGATACTCTCGACATATTGCAAGGAGGGACCAGTTGGGAAAGGGATAAAATGCTTGGCAGGGTGTAGGGACAAGACAAGAGAGGAACATCCTGGATGAGACGGATTGACTCAACCACTGGGGTAATGAGGTTGAGTGTATCGGAGACAATGAGGTGGCACAGGACAGAGTTCAGAGCTATTGTACATAGGGTCACTATGAGTCTCAAGTGACTCCATGGTATTTAACAAAATATTGATTTTAAATAGTATTTCTTTCTTAGTTTTCTTCTCCGAATTCTCTTTGTTACTGTAGAAAAATCCCACTGACTTTTGGATATTGATCTTGTATCCTACCATTCTACTAAACTGGTTCAGTAGCACTAGCTCTAACAGGTTTTTTTTGATGTTGAGTCCTTGGTATTTTCCAGAATTTCTCAATCATATAATCTGCATGTAGCAAATGTTTAATTATCTCTTTGCTGATCTCTTTACCTATTATTTCCTTCTCATATCATATTGCTATAACAAGTACTTCTAGTACAATACAGACTAGATGTGGTAACAGTGGGCATCCTTTTCTGGTCTCTGTTCACAAGGAAAATGCATTTAGTCTTTCTCCATTGAAAATGATAATAGCTCTTGTTTTTGCATACATACTTTTCATTAAGTTGAGGAAATTCCCTTCCATTCTTATTTTGCTGAGTATCTTAATCAGAAAGCAGTGTTTGATTTTGTCAAATGCTTTTCCTACATCAATTGCTAGGATAATAGGTTTATTGTTATTTGTTTGTTAATGTAGTGAATTACTTTACTTTTCTTATGTTGAATCATCATGATTAATTTTTTTATGTGGTGTTGGATTCTATTGGCTTATATTTTGTTACGGACATTGCATCTATGTTCATGATAGATATGAATCTGTAGCTTTCTTTTTTTGGTAATATCTTTGCCTGGTTTTGGTATTAGGCTTATGCTTGCTTTATAGACTGTCTCTGAGAATGTTACTTATTTTTCTATTTTAAAAAATAATTTAAATAGAATTGGAGATAGATCTTTCTGAATGTTTAGTAGAATGAAGCCATGAATTTGATCATATTATGGCACAAAGCAAACCTCAACAAATAAACAACACTGAAATAACACAAAGTGTCTTTTCAGACCACAAAACCATAAAACTAGAAATTAATTACAAGAGGATAAAGCTTACCAAAACATCACTGTGGAAGCTAAGTAATTCTCTGTTAGAACACAATTAGGCTATAGGATAAGTAAAGAATGAAACAAAACAGTTCCTCACAACAAATGTTAATTAAAAGACAATGTACCAAAACCTCTGGGATACAAGTAAAAGTGGTCCTTAGGGGTTAATTCATAGCAATAGGTATAAAAAAAATAATAAAGAAACAAAATTAAGGATCTAATTCAATACCTTCATAAAACAGGAAAAAAAATAACAATTTAACCCCGTAGCTTCTAGGGTGAAAAGGGACATTATAAGAACCAAAGCTGAAATCTGTGAGATAAAAACCAGGGGGAAAAAAAACAATTGAAACCATCAACAAAAGCAAGAGCTGGATTTTCCAAAGAGTCAATAATATTGACAATCATTAGCAAGCTTCACAAAAGAAAAAAGAAGACACAAATAACTCAATTATGGAATGATAGACGTGACATCACATCAAAAGCAGAGAAAATTAAATCTATAATATTGGAATATTAGGGAAAGTTCTAATATGATAAAATTGAAAACGTGGAGGAAAAGGACAAATTTCTTGAAACACATATCCTACCCAGATTGACATGGAAAGGTGTAGAACACTTGAACAGAGCTATCACAAAAGAAGAAATTGAGATGTTATCTTATTTTTGTCTGTATTTGCATCTCTCTGATTGCCAGTTATTTTGAGCATTTCTTCACGTATCTGTCGGCTGTCTGGAAGGCTTTCTTTGTGGAAAATTTTTTCATGTATTTTTGCACATCTTGTTATTGAATTATCAGTCTTTTTTTTTCTTGTGGATGCCTTTTAGTATTCTATAAACTCGTGTTATAAAACCTTTCTATGAGTTGTCATTGTCAAGTGTTTTTTCCCCCTAGTCTGTAGGTTTTCTTCACACAGTATTGTAAAAGAATTTTTATTTTGTCAAAGATCTTTTCTGCATCATTCTCAATGGAGAAAGACTAAAAGCATTTTTTTGTGATCAAAGATGAGATAAGAATGCCCACTGTCACCATTTCTATTCAATATTGAATTGAAACTACTTGCTAGGACAGTACAAAAAGAAAAGGAAATATAAAGTGTTCTGAATGGCAAAGAGATGGTTAAACTGTCACTATATGGAGATGATATGATAGTGTACACAAAAGTCAGTGGGATTATTCTACAGTAACAAAGAAAATACAGAAAAAGGAAACAAAGGAAACAATACCATTTAAACAGTCAACCACAAATTGAGATACTTAAGAATAAGCCTCACTAGAGACACAAACAACAAACAAACAAAAACTACAAAAAACTTGGGCAAAAGCACTAATTGACCTAAATAAATTGAAAAATATTCCGTTTATGGATGTTGTTGCTATTGTTATGTGTGTCAAGTCACCTGTGACTCATAGCAACCTTATCTACAGCAACTCTAAAGCCTGCCTTGTCATGAGTCAGTCTCACAGACAGGAAGACTCAATATAGTGAAAATGGCACTCCTAACAAAAGCAATCTACATGTTTAACACAATCCCAATACAGATACAAATAAATTTTTCTAAGAGACAGAAAAGGCAATTGGCAGGTTTATTTGGTGGGGAAAAAGACAATGAATAAGAAAAACACTTCTGAAAAACAAAAATGAAGTGAGAGACATAGAACTCCCTGATTTCAAAAGCTACCACACACTTGTAATAAACAAAACTGTATGGTACTGGTACAATGATGGACAAATAGATCAATGGAACAAAATCAAGAACCTGAAAGCTAACTCATCTTTCTATGGTCAACTGATATTTGACAAAGGAAACAAAACTTAATCAAATCGGGAAATGACAACTCTTTAAAAAATCGTGCTGGCAAAAAATGAACCAGAAATCTGAAAAGTGAAGCAAGATCCACACATCTCATCATAGACAAAAACCAACATACGATGGATCAGAGACCTATATGTAAAGCCTCAAATCATAAAAATCAAAAGAGACGAAGAGAGACCAAGTGAAGAAAGCGTAGCTTATGGCAAAAGAGGCTGAGAAATACAGCCAGAAATACACAGGCCGGAGAGGATTATTGAATCCCTGTGCTCATTAAAAACTTTTTTCCAATATGGTGAAAAGAAAACCTGACAATTGAGAAAAAATACTTGACAATACCATCTCAGACAAGGGATTCATAACAAAAGTTTACAGAAAATTACTGGGCCTCCAGAAGAAAAAGACTGATAACTCAATTACAAAATGTTCAAAAGACATAGAAAGAGTTTTCACATATTAAGACTTTTGGATGGCTAACTCACACTTGAAGAAATGTTCAAAAGCTCTGGCAATTAGAGAGATGTAAGTCAAAACCATAGATACCATCTCACCACAGTAGCAGTGGCAAAATTTAGCAGGACAGCAAGCAAAAAATGGAGAATATGTGGAGAGGTTGGAACTCTCATATTCTGTAGATGGGATTGCAAAATGATACAACCACTCTGGAAGGTAGTTTGGGGATTCCTCACTAAGTTAAGCATAGAAATTGCATATACTCAGCTATTACACTGATAGGAATATACCCCAAGGAAATTAAAATTGAGACACAAATGGAGATCTGTATGCCAATGTTCATAGCAGTGTTATGCACAATTGCAAGAACATAGAAACAGCTCACACTTCAAACACAATCAAATGGATGGAGAAATTGTGATACATTCACACAATGGAATGAAATGCAGCTCTCAGGAGCAATGATTTGGAAATTACTGCATAACTTAGGAGAGACTGGAGAGCATTATGCTTAGAGAACTAACACAATGTCACAAGGACAAATAGTGCATAAGAACATTATTGTAAAAATAAAAGAATAACTAGTAAAACTTAAACTGGGGTTCAAGAGGTAAAGGAGTCAAGGAGAGGATAAAGATGAGCAGAGGGGAGATCACAGAGTCGCACAATTTGGTGGGTGAAGTGAAGGGGTAAAGGAAACAGGAAAGATCTGGGAATAACTGAAAAGAGAGGCAATGTTGGGTATAGTTCAATCAATGGTGATCAGTTTTACAAGATGCAATGAATGGGAATGAAACACAATGTGAGTGAATAGTGTTAAAAACAATGCCTATAAAATTTGTATGCTCACTATTATAAAATTTAAAAAATTAAAAACATATTTTGATGTACACAGGGACTTAATTTTTAGAAGATCTCATTTTTTAATTTTATTCTATCATGATTGCACATTTCTGGCTATAATTGCATGCTTAATATGCAATAAGTTAGTGCTTCCAAGTTTGATCCCATTTTATCTCTATGATCCTTATGGTTTTGGATTTTCACAGTAAGTCTTTGATTCATCTTGAGTTGACTTTTTGTTAATGATATGAGGTATGGCTCTTATTTTGGTATTATGCAAGGAGATGTCCAGTTTTGCCAGCATCAATTGTTGAAGTGTCTATTGTTTACCTATTCAATAGATTTTGATTCTTTGCCAAGTACCATTTGATTATAGGTGAATATTTTAATTCCTGGGTTCTTGATTCTATTCCATTAGTTTATGTGTTTGATGTAGTACCACCAACATGCTATCTTGGTTACTACAACAATGTAATAGGTTTTGAGATCAGGGAGTGCTATGCCTCCCACTCCATTTTTCTTTTTCAAATGCGTTCAGAGTCTTTTTTTTTCCTTTTCCAAATAAACTTGCCAAATTCCTTTTCTATCTCTTTGAAAAAAATGAGTTTGGTATCTCTATTAGGATTGCATTGAATATGTAATTTTCTTTTAGTAAGACTTTTGTTTTCACAGTATTGAGTCTTCCTGTCCATGAATAGAGAATATTTGTTTTGTTTTGTTTTGTTTAGGTAACTCTGTTATTGTTTCTTTTAGAAGTGTTTTATAATTTTCCTTTTAAAGGTATCTGTGTCTCACGTTAGGGTTATTCCCAAGAATTTCATCCTGTGCTTGGCCATTGTAAATAACATTACTTTCTTAGTTTCATTTTGTCTGTTTTCATTGTTGCAGTACAGAAATCCCATTACTTTTTGTCTATTGATTTTACATCCTGCCACTCTATTAATTTGATCTACTTGATCTAGGAGTTTTCTAGTGGTGGTAGTTGTTAAGTCTTTGGGGTTCCCTGTGTAGAATATCATACATCTGCATAGAGCAAAAATTTTACCATTCCCTGCTAATTGGAATATCTTTTACTTCTTTCTCTTGTCTTTTTGCCCTAGCAAGCACTTCCAATACAATACTGAATAGCAATGGTGACAGTAGGAATCCTTGTCTGGTTCTTGTTCACAAGAGATATGCCTTTGGTGTTTATTCATTGAGAATGATTTGGCTCTTGGTTTGGCATACATACTTTTCAAAATGTTGAAGAAATCCCTTTCTATTCTTATTTTGATGAATATTTTAATCAGGAAGGGATGTTGGATTTTGTCAAAGGCCTTTTCTGTATCAGTTGATAGGATTGTATGCTTCTTGCTATTTGCTATGTCAATGTAATGAATTATATTAATAGTGTTACTTATGTTAAAGCATCCTTGCATACCTGTTATGGATTCCACTTAGTCATGATGAATTATTTTTATTTACTGTTGGATTCTATTGGCCAGGATTTGCACCTATATTCATGAGAGATATTGGTCTCTCTGTGGTTTTCTTTTTAAGTAATGTCTTTGCCTAGCTTGGTGTTAGGGTCTTATTTGCTTCATAGCATGACTCTGAGTATGTATCTTATTTTCCTATGGTTTTTTAATAATTTAAATGGAATTGATGATAGTTCATTACTGAATGTTTGGAAGATTTCTCCTGTGAGACCATTTGGGCCAAGAACTTTTTAGGAAGACACTTTTTATCACCTACTAAATTTCTTCTTTGTAATGAGTTTGTTTAAGTGTTATACATCTTTTTTTTTTGTCTGAGTCAATCTGTGTAAGATGTGTATTTCTATGAATTTGTCAATATCCTCTTGGTTTTCAAATTTATTGAATATATCTTTCCATAATACACTACAATTATAAATTTCATTTCAATTAGTTCAGTTATAATGTCACATTTAAAAAATTATAAAAATATTATATCATATATGCTGCATTCAAAAACAAGGAACTCATACAATATTATTCAAAATGGGTGAACCTGGAGGATATTATGCTGAGTGAGGTATCTCAGTCACAAAGGGACAAATGCTATATGGTGCCACTGTTGTAGAATGTGGCTGGCATTGGG
>NW_006399873.1:10298877-10310899 GCF_000299155.1 Elephantulus edwardii
GGGGGGTTGTGCGGGGAGAAGGGTGCAACAATGAATGAATGGAATCCCAAAATCTCTGTAAATGTTCATTGAAATGAAAAATAACCTAAATTAAAAAAAATATTATATCAATTTGAATACAAAATTTATATTCATTGTACTTCACACTTCATTGATACAATTATTCTCATACATTTTGTTTTATAAAGCTAATTGAAATATGCCCCCCATTACCTCATCTTTTCAGGTCCCTTCTGGATCTTTATAATTTCCTTTACCCCTCCCCTCTACCCACCAAATTGTGTGACCCTGTGATTTTCCCCTGCTCACCCTCAGCCCTCTATTTCTTTTCATTCTTGTCTTAATCTCCCATAAACATTGTATTAGTTATCCTCCTATTTTTTAAATAATTGTATTATGCTGTAATTGTTCTCAAAGGCTGAGTTAGTTCACTCAGCATAATGTTTTGTAGTCATTCTCAAGTTATGTAGTAATTTTCAAAATCATTGCTCCTGTGTACTGCATAGTATTCCATTGTGGGAATATACCAAAATATCTCAATCCATTTGGTTATGGTTGTACATTTGGGCTGATTTCATATTCTTGTTATGGTGAATAAATATTACTATGAACTTTGGTGTAGAAGCTGACAAATACAGCCAGAAATGTAAAACAGAATAGGATAAAATTGATGAATAGGACCTTCTAAAGATTAAATTTTTGTGTGCACCAAAATCTTTTTTCCAATATGGTGAAAGAAAATCTAGTGACTGTGAAAACGTATTTGGCAATACCATATCAGACAAGGATTTTATAATAATTCAGGGCCTCTACAAGGAAAAGACTGGTAATCAAATTACAAAATGGACAAAAGACATAGAAAGACCTTTCACAGAGTATGACAGTCACACAACAAAATGAAGAAATACTGAAAATCACTGGCAATAAGGGAGATGCAAATCAAAACAAAAGTGAGATGCCATCTCATCTCAGAAACAGTGGCAAAGTTTAACAGGGCTGCAAGTAATAAATGTTGGACAGTATGTGAAGAGATTGGAACTCTCATGTACTATTGTGAGGATTGCAAAATGGTAGGCAGTTTGGTGTTCTCTCAAAATGCTGAACATAGAAATTCCATATGACCCAGCTATTCCACTGCTAGCAATATACCATAAGGAAATTAGAAAGGATGCTATGAGTTAGCTGTGTCTTCTCTTTCTTTCCTTTTGTTAAGTGTGCTAATAGCATATCTATTTTACTGCTCTTTTTAAAGACCCAGTTCCAGGTCTTGCTCTAGGTTTCAGCTGTTTTTCTGTTGTCTTTATAATTTCCTTTCTTCTAGAGGCTGTGGGATTAGTTTGTTATTCTTTTTCTATTTAATGGAGGTGTTAAGTCATTAATTTTTCTTTCTTCCTTTATAATGTGTTTATTGTTAAAAGTTTCTCTTTGAGTTCTGCCTTAGCTGTATCTCAGAGGTTTTGATATGTTATATTATAATCGTCGTTTGTTTAGAGAAAATTTTTTTATTTTACTTTTTTATGTCTTCTATAACCCAATATAACCTAAGCATGGTGTTATTCAGCTTTCATATGAGTAGGTTTTTATCTTTTGCTCTCTTGTTGTTAATTTCTAGTTTACGGTTTTGGGATCTAAGAAGATACTTTGTATTATTTCAATGTTGTTGGTAATTTGTTGAGATTTGTTTTGTATCCTAATACATGATCAATTCTGGAAAACGTATTACATGCACTTGAAAAGTAATTGAACTTTTAATTGAGGCAATATTTTTTCACTCACAAGGCTGAGTTCACTGATTGGATAGTTTAGTTCTTCTGCATCTTTAGTGAGTTTGTATTGAGCTGACCTATCCTTTGTTGAGAGTGGTATGTTAAAATCTCCTATTTCTATGTTGTTCTGTATATTTCTTTCTTCAACTCTGTTAACCGTTGCTTTATGTGATTTCAAGATCTATCATTTGGTGCATAGATGTTGGCTAAGTTTATGTCTTCTTGATTTATTAATCATTATTATTATTATTATTATATTAATGCCTCTTCTTATCTTTAATGATGATTTACATCCTGAAGTCTATTTTATCAGAGATTAATATTGTCAATATTGCTTTTTCTGTGGGTGTCATTTGCTTGTTATGTAATATTCTTATAGCCTTTAATTTTCAGTCTTTTCCCTTATTTTTTAAATGTGTCTCTTATAGACAACATATTGATGGGCTTTTGCTTTTTAAATTATTCTATTTTTCCTTTCTTCTTATTTGGTATGTTTAAGCCATCTACATTAAGCATAATTATTGACAGACCAAGATTTATGGTTATCATTTTTCTTAATTTATTTCAATTATTTTTGTTTACTTTGGGGCATCTACTCACCAGCATTCTGGAAAATTCTTTCATTTCAGTTTTGATATTCTGGATTGTATTTTCATGCATTTCTGTTATTTCCAGTGTAGCCTTTATTTTACTATCTCTGCCTTATAATGATGTTTTAAATTATTATACCTTTTTACTGTGGTTTCAATTCTTCCATAATGTTTAACTTCATTAATAGCTGTTCTGGTAATTCCATTAAGATATATTTCTTTTGCCTCCCTGTCTCTGGAGTATGTTTTGGGTGTGCAGATCTGTTTGGGGGGTTTTGTGGTTTATTTTTTTGATAAGATTTGCTTCATTTTTTATGATGTTTGAAGCTGCCTGATGCTTTTGTGGTGGAAAATGTCCATTGTGTCTGCATAGGTTATTGACAGTTCCTTATCTTTATGATGGTATTGATAAGTTACGATTAAAGTGTTGCCTCCAATTAATTTTCTCAGTTTCAGTCTCCCTTGTTGGTCATCTATGTGCAGCTCTGTTCCCTATTTTCTGTGACAAACTTCTATGGTGGCCCTTTGAAGGGTTGGGAGCTGAGGTTTTTATCTTTGGCCAGAAAAGACTCAAAGATGTCTTTTGTAGCCCTGCAAAGCTAGTGGGGAAATCTCCTCTACAAGCAATGGGTGGACAACTTTCCTTACCTGAATAAGTCCCTTGTGGTTTCAAGGGCTGATGAGCAGATCTTCATGTGTGTGGTGCTTTCCTCTCCAGATAACGGGTATGTAAAATCACCTGTGGCAGAAGTGTCTTCTTTTCTTAAACAGTTACTTGGAAAGCTTTCTGGCTGTGGCATGCCCTTCTCCAGGGAAGGGGAGGAAAACTCTCCCTACCAAAGGAGCCACTTGTTTTCCCATGTACTTTGTGAGAATCTTCCCAATCCCTTAAAGCTACTTTCAAAATTTCTTTAATTTTTTTCCCAACCTTATAATTCATTCACGTCTTATGTCCAGGTTGTGCTGCAATTTAGTTCTTCTGATAAAGTTTTCAAAAAAAAAAAAAAGGTCAATTCTTATATTTTTCATCTCATAAAATCTTTTTTGTTCATTTAAAAATCTTTCTAATTGCTTTCTTCTTGATGTCCTTGTTCTTAGGTGCTTTCAAGTTGAAACTGACAAATAACTGACTCTCCAATAGGTTTTCAGATGCAGTACATTATGAGAGGCAATGGCCTTTCTTCCATGGAGCAAATGGTGAATTCAAACTGTGTACCTTTGAGTTGGCAGCACACTTCCTTAAAAACTAGGCCACGAGATTTCCCTAATCACTTTGGATTATATTTGATCTCTTATTTGTATAAGAAAGAGAAGATGATTCTCAACTAGATGAGTTGAAACAGTGACTGTAGCAATGGCTCAAGTACATTAGCAAAGATGAGAATGGCACAGAAAACGACAGAGTGTAAATCTGTTATTTATAGGGTTGTTATAAATTGAATTTGATGACACCAAAGAACAGAAGCAATTTGTATTTTAATATTATTGTAGTTGTTGTGAACTGTTGAGTCAGAACCAGTGCACAACTGACCCTCCAGTGGATTTTTAAATATAGTCATTATCATGCGAGGATATTGTCCATTCTTCTCTCATGGATTGGATGGTGGAATTCAACCAAGTGCCTCTGGTATTGCAGCACTGTTTCTTATGACTAGGCCACCAGAGTTCATCTATCTATCTGTCTGTCTGTCTGTCTGTCTGTCTGTCTATCTACCCATCCATCCATCTATCCATCTATTGATCTATCATTATATTTGTACATATATAATTGTTGTTGTTGTTATGTGCCATCGAGTCACCTGCGACTCAGACAGACCCTTTGTACAACAGGCCAAAACCCTGCTCTATCCTGTGCCAACCTCACTGTCTCTGACACGCCCACCCTGATTACCCCAATCACTGAATTAATCCACCTCTTAGAGGATCTTCCTCTCCTACACTGTCCTTCCATCCTCCCAAGCATGACGTCCTTCTCCAAGGACTACTCCCTCGTAGCAACATGTTCAAAGTATGTTAGATGAAGCCCCAGAATCCTTGCCTCCAGGGAGAAGCCTGGTTTAACCATCTACAGAATGAACCCATTCGTTTTCTTATCAGTCCATAGTATATTCAATACTCTTCTCTAACACCACAGCTCAAAGGCATCAATTATCCTTCTATCCTACCTAGTCAATGTCCAGCTCTTTGATGCATAGCAAGTGATTGCAAAGACCATGGCCTGTATCAGGCAGACCTTAGTCTCCATAGTGACATGATTGCTTTTAGTACTTTGGAGAAGTCCCTAACAGCAGACTTTCCCATCGCAATGTATCTTTTAATTTCCTGGCTGCTGGTGCCAAGGGTATTGACTGTGGAGTCAAACAAACCAAAGCTGTTAACAAACTCAATCTCTTCGTCATCCATCCCAATGCTGCCAATTGCCCAGTGGTGAGAAATTTTGTTTTCTTGATGTTGAGCCTCAATCCATATTGAAGGCTGCAGTTCCTGTACTGCAGTAAGTGCTTCAGATTCTTCTCAGTTTCACCAAGTAGGATTGTGTTATCTGCATAAGGCAGATTGTTGATGAATCTTTCTCCAATCTGATGTTACACTTCTCCTCTTAGAGCTTAGCCTCCTAGATAATCTGTTCTGCATATAGTTTGAAAAGGTATGGAGATAGGACACATCCCTGGCATACACTCTTACCAATTTTAAACCATTCAATGTTTCCTTGTTGTGTTCTGAAGACTGCCTCCTGATCCAAGTATAGGTTTCATATTAGCATGATTAAGTGTTCTGGATTCCCATTCTTCTCAGAGTCAGCCACAGTATGTTGTGATCTACATATTCAAACTCCTTTGCATAATCAATGAAACACAGATAGACATTCCTCTGGTACTCCCTGCTTTAGCCAAGATCCATCTAATATTAGCTACAATACTGGATAACCTTCAGCAAAATCTTGATTGCATGTGAGATAAAGTGATGATTTCCACACTCTGCCAGATCACCTTTCTTTGGAATGGGAGCAAATATAGATTTCTTCCAGTCAGGTGGCCAAGTAGTTGTCCTCCAAAGTTCTTGACACAACTTGGTGAGCACATCTAGAGCAGCATCTGCTAGTTCAAATAGGTCAACTAGTATACCATCAAATCCTGGGGCCTTTATTTTTGCCAGTTCCTTCAAAGCAGCTTGAATTTTTTCCTTTATAACCATAGGCTCCCACTCATATGTTGTTTCATGAAATTATTCTGTGTCTGCCAATTCCTTTCAGTAGAGTAACTCTATATACTCTTTCAATTTTATTTTAATACTTCCTGGATCATTTAATATTCTGCCAAAAGCATCCTTAAATTTTGAAATACAAGGTTTGAATTTATTCTTCAGTTCCTTGAACTTAAGGAATACTGAGTGAGTTCATCCCATTTGATTTTCTGACTCCAGCTCCTTGTACATTTTATTGTAAGATGTATATTTAAATCTTGGTAAATGGTACTAGCAGTCAGGAAATAAAAAGACAAACTGCACTGAGAAAGTCTGCTGTCAGAGACCTCACCAAAGTACTGAAGAGCAGCAGTGTCAATCTGGAGACTAAGGTGCACCTAATGCAGGCCATGGTCTTTGCAGTTACTTGCTATGCATCAGAGAGCTGGACAATGACTAGGGATGATAGAAAGAGAGTTGATGCCTTTGAGCTGTGGTGCTGGAGAAGAGTATTGAATATTCCATGGACTGCTAGGAGAACAAACAAGTTCATCCTGGAGAGAGTGAAGCCAGCCTGCTTCTTGGAGAGAATGATTCTAAAGCTTTGTCTGACATACTTTGGGGATGTTGCAAGGTGGAATCAGTCCTTGGAGAGGGACGTCATGCTTTGGAGAGTGAAAAGGTGGGACAGAAGAGGAATACCATAGTTGAGATGGATTGATTCAGTCACTGGGGTAATGGGGATATGCATGTCGGAGACAATAAGATTGGCAAGGGATAGAGTTGGGTTTAGGGCTCTTGTACATAAGGTCACTACGAGTCACAGGCAACCTGACAGCACATTTCAACAACAAATATATTTTATTATCTGCTAATTCAATGTTCAGTTTTGCTCTTTGTTGTTTTAAGTAGTTCTTATTTAATATAATGTATTGATTTTGGTATTTTGATTTGCAAATTTTTAATTCACAGGAGAGTTTTTCCCGTAAAATTCCTTTAAAGTCTGGATTTTAAATACTTAGTGTGGTAGTTGGCTGCTACAAAAATGTTGAAAGTCTACTCCTCTAAAGAGTACAGGTCAGGAAACTCTCCATGACAGTTCTCCTCTGAACTATCTAGTTGCTATGAGCTTGAATTGACTCAATAATAACAGTTACAGAAAAATTTCATGTTTACTCATGCCAGTATTAATGCTCAAATAAAAAGAAAAAAATATGGCTTTAGATGTCCTCAATGTCTCTGTCAGTATAATTTGAAACCCTAAAACTTTGTGAAAGGATAGATGTTGTTTCTAACTCCCAGAAGAGTATACCTTTGTGAGTTTATGAACTGACCAGCCTATTCAAAGTTTCTGGCTTCATGCAGTCTCAGGTTTCTACCTACTCAAATTAATGAGTCCTGGCCCTCTGAAACCATAGACCTAAGTCATCAAAACTCTCTATGGTAATCACAGCTTAAACTCATGCTTTCAATGAAAATCATCAGTTTCTTTCACTTTTTCAGTCACTGAAATTTCCCTTCATCCCTTATAAAATAAATGATGTATTTTAAGTATGTTGTTATATCTTATCAACATCTTTGAATATTTTAATCCAGACACATTTTTTCTTTTATCAATTAAGCTGATAATGTGAAATTACCACTTCTTGTAAGCCAAAAGCAGATGAAGATCACTAGTTTCATTCAATTTACTCATAGTTTATTTTTAAAATAGACTATAATTGTTGCCACATCAGACTCTAAGCTGGAAAATATTACCTATTAAATGTTCAAGATTGAAAGATTCAATTTGGGAGATTGTAGCAAATAAAAATCCAAACCAACCCAGGACACTTTAGTTTATTTGTTTTTTTAACAATATTTAGGAATATTTGGTGTGTCATTGATTTCTTTCATTAGTAATTAAAGAAAATAAGTGTTTTGAATACATAAAATCCATGATAAACTAACCATTGGCAGTGTAATATACTTAAGAATTTCCCATGGTAGTGCTTAAGTTTTAAACTTGATAGATTATTCTTTTTAGATGTCTTCACATTGTCTCTGATACATAGCAATCCAGTGTACAACAAAATGAAGTTGTGTCTAATCCTGAACCACACTCACAATCTACATTATGCTTAAGTCCACTCTTTAACCACTGAATCAACCAGTCTTGATGGTCTTCTCTTTCATTGATTCTGTTAGCTTATCAACAGGACTGAACAATACCTAATCCTGTGTCATTTCCATCATCTCTGGCATGCTTGAACATGTGGCAGTCACTGCATCAGTCTATCTCATTAGAAGTCTTCTTCTCCTCTGACCTTCTATATTTCCAAGCATGATGTCTTGTTCCAAGGAATATAGCCTTGTCTAGAAACATGTTCAAAGCATAAAGATAAAGGTTCTTCATCTTTTCCTCCAAGAATCACTGTAGATGCATTTTGTCCAAGACATATTTATTCTTTTGACAGTCTACGGACTATTCAGTACTCTCTTCTCTAGCACTACAACTCAAAGGGATCATTTTTTCTTATTTATCGTCCAGATCCCTGATGTGTAGCAGGTAATTTATAAGACGTTGGTCTGAATCAAGTACACCTTAGGTATCAAACTGAATTCATTCCTCTTATGTGTGTTTTAAAGTTTCCTCACAGAAGACTTACCCTATGGAGTATATCTCTAATTTTCCTACTGCTGGTACCAAGGGAGTTGATTGTTGATTCAAGCAAGATTAAATCATTGTTAGCTTCAATCCCTTCCCTTTCAAGACATTGACTGTTGGACTTATGGTGAATACATTTGTATTCTTAATGTTAACATGTAATCCATACTTAAGTCTGTAGTTTGTGATCTTCTGTAGCAGGAAATTTCAAGTCTTCCTCATTTTTTTGCTAGCTGGGTTGGGTCATTTGCATAATACAGGTTGTTGATGTGTTTTCCACTGATCTTGATGCCACATTCCCCTTTACAGAATCCAGCTTCATGAAATATTTGCTCATCATACAGATTGAATATGTATGGAGAAATGATACACCCCCACAAACACCGCTCTTTATTTTAAGTTATTCAGTGTTCCCTTATTCTGTTCAAACAATAGATTCTTGATCTAGGTATAATTTTTTAATGAGTGCAGAAGATCACTCAGGAGGACCTGAAGCACCTGCTGCAGAGTGTCAAGGACTGCAGCCTACAATATGGATTGAGGCTCAATGTCAAGAAGACAAATATTCTCACCACTGGTCTAATTGGCAGTATCAGGATGGATGGTGAAGAGATTGAGGTTGTACACAGCTTTAGTTTGCTTGGCTCCATAGTCAATAGTCTTGGCACCAGCAGCCAGGAAATTAAAAGGCACATTGCAATGGGAAAGTCTGCTGTTAGGGACCTCTCCAAAGTACTGAAGAGCAAAAGTGGCTCTCTGGAGACTAAGGTGCATCTGATACAGGCCATGGTCTTCGCAATCACCTGTTATGCATCAGAGAATTGGAAAATGACCAAGGAGGATAGAAGGAGAATTGATGCCTTTGAGCTGTGGTGCTGGAGAAGAGTATTGAGAATACCATGGACAGCTAGGAAAACAAACAGATTTGTCCTGGAAAGGGTTAAACCGGGTGGCTCCTTGGAGGCAAGGATTCTGAGGCTCCGTCTAACTTACTTTGGACATGTTGTGAGGAGAGACCTGTCCTTGGAGAGGGACATCATGCTTGGGAGGGTGGAGGGACAGCGCAGGAAAGGAAGGCCCTCTATGAGGTGGATTGATTCAGTGACTGGGATAATTGGGATGGGAGTGTCAGAGGCAGTGCGATTGGCACAGGACAGAGCGGAGTTTAGGGCTGTTGTACATAGGGTCGCTATGAGTCGCAGGCGACTCGACGGCACATAACAACAACAACAACAGCAAAAGATCAAGGACTACAGCCTCCTATATGGACTGAAGCTCAACATCAAGAAAACAAAGATTCTAACCACTGGGCCAATTGGCAGCATCAGTATGGATGGTGAAGAGATTGAGATAGTTAACAGTCTTCATTTACTTGCCTCCACAGTCAACACTCTTGGTAACAGCAGCCAGAAAATCAAAAGACGAATTGCATTGGGAAAGTCAGCTGTGATGGCTTCTCAAGAGTACTGAAGAGCAATGATGCCAGACTGGAGACTGAGGTGCACCTGATACAGTCTATAGTCTTCACAAATACGTGCTATGCATCAGGGAGTTGGACAGTGAATAGGGTTGATAGAAAGAAAATTGATGCCTTTGAGCTGTGGTGCTAGAGAAGAGTGTTGAACATACCATGGACTGCTAGGAGAATAAACAGGTTCATCCTGGAGAGGGTGAAACCAGAATGTTCCCTGGAGTCAAGGATTCTGAAGCTTCGTCTGATATATTTTGGGCATGTTGCAAGGAGGGACTGGTACTTGGAAAGGGACATCATGTTTGGCAGAGTGGAAGGGCGGAAAAGGAGAGGAAGACCTTTATGAGATGTATCGATTCTGTGACTGGATAGGTGGGAATAAGTGCATTTTAGATGGCTAGGTCGGCACAGGATAGAAGAACATATAGAGCTCTTGTACATAGGGTCGCTAGGAGTCGTAAGCAACTCGATGGCACATAACAACAACAACAGCAACTTATATGTTCTGGAATTCCCATTCTTCTCAATGTTAACCATAATATGTTCCACTCAAATTCCTTTGTATCATCAATAAAAAACAAATATTCTTCTGGCACTCTCTGTTTTCAGTCAGGATGCATCTATAATCCACAATAATATTCCTCATGCCATGGCCTCTTTTGAACTCCACTTGAGCTTCTGGCAGCTCTCTGTCTATGTATCGTTCTAGTCATTTTTGGATGAGCTTTAGACATATTTTCTTTGCATGTGATATTAACGGGAACAAATATGAACCTCTTTTCATCAGTTGACCAGATAACTGTCCTCCAGATATCCTGTCATAGTTTAGTGAACACATTCCAGGCTGCATTTCTCTGGATTGCTGAGGCCTTATTTGTTACCAGAGCCTTTAGTGCAACTTGAACTATATCCTTCATTACCTTCACTCTTGTTCAGTCACCATTTTTTGAAAAAGTTATTAATTGTACAAAACTCTATCATTCAATTTCTCACCTCATTTCTACCATCAATATCATATTTTCTATCATTCTTTCTTTCATCCACTTTTGCATTCCAGTCATGAATTATTATTAATTTATTTGATTTTATCTTTTATCAACTTCGGACTGAATAAGTTAACAGAAATCCTCAAACTCTTCATCTTTGGCTTTATTGATCAGTGTTTATATTTGAATAATAGGTGTACTAACAGATCATTCTCTTACTTGCGTAGGGTGAAGTATAGCTAATTAATTTTAGTTCATAAAATGGCCCTTGTTTTTGTTACTTTTAAGTTTCATTGATTCAAATACAACTCATAGCAACCCTACGCACAACAGACAGAAAATTCATTTGGTCTTATACAGTCTTCACAATCTCTGTATGGTGTTAAGGTTTTATTGATCAAAATGTCTCTGCCATCCTTGCCACCAAGCAGCACTCTGGCTGAACCCTTTCCAACAGGACATACCTGTTGGGTATTTTTTACAATCCATGAGATATTCAGTACTCTTCTCCATCACCACAACTCAAAGGTACCGTTGTTCTGTCATTCTTGTTCATTGCCCAGCTGTCTGATGTGTAGCAGACACGGTCTGAATCAAGCACACCTTTGTCCTCTAACTGACATTGTTACTCTTCAGTATTTTGAAGAGGTCCCTGACGGTAGACTTGCCCAACGCAATACATCTCCTGATTTCCTGACTGCTGGAACCAGGGATTTTGATTGTTGATCCAAGCAAGATAATCTAGGTATATGTTTCATTTTATTGTTGTTGTTGAGTGTCATCAAGTTGAGCAGGACTCATAGTGTCTCCATGAATAAAAGACCTAAGGCCATTCTATAACTATCATTTCTCCAAGTTCATAGAGTCTCCAGAGACATGTGGTTTAGGAAGTGGATGCCACTCCTTTTTCCTAACCTATCTTGGACGGTGAAGAGATTGAGATTGTACACAGCTTCATTTTGCTTGGCTCCACAGTCAACAGTATTGGCACCAGCAGCCAGGAAATTAAAAAGTGCATTGTCATGGGAACGTCTGCTCTTAGGGACGTCTCCAAAGTACTGAAGAGCAATGGTGTCTCTCTGGAGACTAAGGTGCATCTGATATAGGCCATGGTCTTCGCAATCACTCGTTATGCATCAGAGAGTTGGACAATGACCAAGGAAGATACAAGGAGAATTGATGCCTTTGAGCTGTGGTTCTGGAGAAGAGTATTGAGAATACCATGGACAGCTAGGAAAACAAACAGATTTGTCCTGGAAAGGGTTAAACTGGGTGACTCCTTGGAGACAAGGATTCTGAGGCTCCGTCTAACATACTTTGGACATGTTGTGAGGAGAGACCGGTCCTTGGAGAAGGACATCATGCTTGGGAGGGTGGAG
>NW_006399873.1:10311491-10337494 GCF_000299155.1 Elephantulus edwardii
AAGAAAGAAAGAAAGAAAGAAAGAAAGAAAGAAAGAAAGAAAGAAAGAAAGAAAGAAAGAAACATTCTACAATGACTCTCAACCAAAATGAGAGAAAAATCATATTAGGGAAATATAAAAGCTATAATTCAGGTTTTTAGCATATATAGTCAGTCAGAAGGTTGTTCAAAATATGCTCACAGGCTCTTCGGCCTTCAGTCTTGTGGCTTTAGATAAGTGTTACAAAGATCTTAGTCTGGATTCTCCTCCAGTCCTCAAAAAACTTTGACAAGTGTTCTTATCTCTGGTTCTGTGGTTTCATCAATGGGTTTTAGTCTCTCAGAGAGAGAAAAAGATGGCACAGGATAGGGCAAGTTTCAGAATGCTTGTTCATAGAATTGGTATGAGTCATGCTCTATTCACCTGGCACCTAACAACAATATGATTCTGTGTGGTCTCAGAGATTTTGTAACAGATTTTGGGCTCTGTAGAGCAGCTGGATTGGTGTTAGGATGAGAAGAAGAGTTATGAGAACATAAAAGACATGTCTGTCCTCATGGAAGTTATTTTTCTGTTATTGACATTGTTCATAGGTACAGTTCCTCTTTGTGGAGTTGGTAAAAGTCAGATATGGCTGACTACACATGGCCTTTCCTCCTTTTACATGCTGCTACACTTAATCACAATGTTGCAGTCACAGCTTCTATTTACTTTCTTGAGGTTCTTGTTCTCGAACCTTTTTTCACCCATCCACTTTTCCAAGAATGATGTCCTTAACTAGGGCTTGGTATCTTCTAATAACATAATCCAAGTTTCTGTCATTATCTTTGCTTCTAAGGAGCACTTTGGTTGCAGTGTTTACAAAACAGATTTATTTTTTCTTTTAGCAGTGTATATTTTATATTCCTTGCCATAATTCAAAGCTATCAATTTTTCTTCAGTCCTTCTTATTCATTTTCCAACTTTTAAATTAATATGAAGTGAATGAAGATACCATAGCTTGGATCAGGTATATCTTTGGCATTTTTTTCTTTAGTACTTTAAAAAAGTCTGAGGCAGCAGATTTGTCCAATGAAAAATATCCTGAAGAAAATGAAAAACTTTCTTTTCCCTCTCCCATTTTTTACCCGGAATAAATAAAAACAAAAAACAAACAAACAAACAAGAACAAAAAAACCCCAAATACCCAAATGAGAAATTACAACAACAACAACAAAAAACCACAAAAATAAAAAAAACAAACACATGGAATACTTTTCTCACATATACGTACTACACTTACGTCAAGAATTCATCCACACTGGGCACATTAGTGTTTTATCCACTACTAAGTAGTAAGAAAATTGATTGTCATATATATTGGTTGATGACAATGTATCCATAGTTTATGCCAACAATAGTACTAAACACATTCAATACAAGCTAACATGTCAGTTTTCTCAATAATTTGTTCTCTTTCACATGATTATTATTAACTGATTTGTAAGAATCTTAAAAATATATTTTTATATATTACCTATAGTCTTTTCTGATTTTAAGATTAAAACTTCTAAGGCTAAAACACACGTTTTGTTTGTTTCAATTATGCTGTTGATGTTATGTGCTGTTAAGTTGCCTGTAACTCATAGTGACCCTATGTATAACAGCTCTGAAGCCAACCCTGTTCTGAGCGAGTCTTACTGACTCCCACACACCTACCCCACGAGCCCAGTCACTGAGTCAATCCATCTCATCAACTGTTTTCCACTCCTGCACCCACCCTTCAGAACATTATTATGTCCTTCTCCAAAGATCCCTCCCTCCTTGCCATATGTCCAAAGTATGTGAGACATTTCAATTATATTTGAGCTAATTAATTTTATGAGGAAAATTACAACGATTTTATGTTTGTTTTCTATCACACAGATAATGTCTGTTTTAATATTATTATATAAACAGTGAGATTTTCATAAGAATGTTTAACTGTGATTTCATATAAATGTTTATTAGGTGAAAAAGTCTAATTTAAGATCCTTTTTAAGCCTGTAGTTCAGTGTTTTTTGGTTTGAGATGTCTTTTTACTTTTGTTATTGCCTTTATAAAATCACTATAATATCTCAAAAGTTTTGTTTCAAAACAAAGAAGCTCACATCCTACATTTAACAGGATTGCTGGTTAACTACTTATATGCTAGCCTTATTTTCTGTTGTACTAATTGTGCCATTTTAACAAAATTTCATGTTTCAATGATTTGATTTTAAGCTCTTGATCAGTTTTTATGGATTGGGAATATAAGAAAGGAATAACCCATTACAATAAAAATGCAAATTTAACAAATTACTAAATTGTAATTTATAAGAAAATACTGTAGTTAGAAATTAATATTAGGCTAGAGTAACTGTTCAACATAGTGCTTATAGTTGATTATTTAAAATTTAACTCTTGTTAAGGATATAATAAAATTTATGTGAAAAATATTTCAACTCAAATTTTGAATATGGGAAATAAATATGTATAAAACTTTTATCATTTTTCCATTTATAGAAAACTGTCAAATATCCTTTGGACAACTGATAGTCTTCCAAGAATCACATATTGGGAGTATAGCTATTTGTGATGGGGATCTTCTGCAAGGGAGAAAATTTTTTTCCCTTCAACTTTTTCCTTCTTTCAAACAGAGAACATCTTAAATTAGGTTCTCTAAAGGAGCCAAAAATGGGGACGAATACATAAATAATGATTCATTTTATAGTAGTGGCTTATACAATAGTTGAGACTAAGAGGTATCAAATTCAAGCTTCCCCTACTCATGTGATTGCAAGTAAGTGCTAACAAACTCAAAATTTAAAGATCAAATATCAAGTTACTGGCTCACAGAGTACTGAGGATTAGAACACCAATTTACAGGTCAGGTCGAAGACTGAAAATTTAAATCCTAAAATGGAAGTCAGATAACACAAGAAAAACCATAATAGGAAGGAGGGAGAGAATAATATCAGAACATCTGTTTAAATCATAGATATAGGCCACATCTCTAAGGAAATTCTTAATTGATCATCTGCTCATATTAGAAAACAAAGTGGCAGATGATTACATAAATTCACTCAAATAACAGAGAATCATAGCTTAGAAAATTTAACATATAACATTAACTACTAACAGAAAGCGATCCAGATAATAGTTCATAAGTTAAGAGAATAAATAAAATAACAGAGCATGCATTAGATAATATTATCAGAATTTTGATAAGCCTTCTCATATATACAAAAATTATCTCCTCTATACACTAAGGAGGCAATTATAGCCAATAGCTAACCAAAATATGAAATTAATTTATCACTTCTATATTTTCAAATTCTTCTGTTATTCTTTACTTTCAGCCAAGATTCATGTGAGATCAGCAATGATATCTGTGGTGCCACAACCTCTTCTAAACCCTGCTTGAACTTCTGGCCATTCCCTATCTATGAACTGTTCTAGGCATTTTTGAATGATTTTCAGTAATATTGTGTTTGCATGTGGTATTAACATGTTGCCTTTTAAAATTGACGGCCATACTTAGAAACATATTTTGCCATCATCTGTGGCAACGTGTCAATGATACTGTTCAATAGTTTCCAGATTTAGTTAGATAACCTTTCTTGGGAATGGGAACAAATATGGACCTCTTCGAATCCATTGGCCAGGCAGCTGTCCTCCAAATTTCCTGGCACACATAGGTGAGCACGCCCAAAGCTGCATCTGTTATTAAAAACAAGTCAAGTGGTATCTCTTCGATTCCTGGAACCTTATTTTTTGCCAAAGTCTTCAATGCAGCT
Source organism: Elephantulus edwardii (assembly GCF_000299155.1). Lineage (NCBI taxonomy): Eukaryota > Metazoa > Chordata > Mammalia > Macroscelidea > Macroscelididae > Elephantulus > Elephantulus edwardii. The sequence goes on from NW_006399873.1 coordinate 10,315,268, forward strand.
TCTACCTCTTCATTACCATTGACTCCTATTCACACGGTACTTTCTAAATTTTTTCAGTATCAATCAATTCTTACAAGTGTCTATCTTCTTTAGATGCTTCCTCGGCCATTCAATGTATTGCTCATAATATCTTTCAGTATCATGACACTAGGCTTAAATTTGTTTTTCAGATCTTTCAGCTTGAGAATTAGAGAATGAATTTGTCTCTTTATATTCTCCAATTCCAGTTCTCTTCACTGTTTTCTAGTTTTGCATTCCAGTCAGCAATTATCACTAATACATCTTGACTGCATGTTCGGTCAATTCTAGACAGCACAATTTGGTAAAGATTCTCAATTTCTCCCTCTTTGGCTCTAGATGCAGGTGTGTGTATTTGAATAATAGTTCTGTTAATGAATCTTTCTTGTATGTTGTTGCTATGAGCCATCAAGTTGGAATTGACTCATACCTGTCCCTCCAGTAGGTTTTCAGAGGCAGTTAACCTCTCAAGGGAGGAGATTGCCCTTTCTTCCTTATGCATATTATACTATCACTCACAATATTATCCTTGTATTTCAGGTTAGAACTTGAAATTGACTTTTTGAGTATGAATGCAACACCATTCTTCCTCTATTTTTCATTCCCTGAATAGCATACAAATATGATTATCTGATCCAAAGTGGCCAAAGCAGATCCATCTCATCTCACTAATGCCTAGTATGTTGATATTCATATGTTTCATTTAATTTTTAACTATTTCTAGTTTTCCAACAATCAAGCTGTGTACATTCTATGTTCTAATTATTAAATGTTTGTTATTATTTTTCTCATTTTAACTGACTTCCAGTGTGACCTCTACCTCTACAATACTATAACTGTCCTCTTCCTTTAGTGTTCATAGGCCTGCTCTGATCAATAGATAGGCTTCCTGCTTCTTAGTCTGCCTTAATCATGGAGCACCACCAAAACCTGTCCACCAGGGGCAACCCTTATGCCATTTGACACATCGGTTGCACAGATTTCAGCATCACGGCAACCCCAAGTTTTCTCAATACAGCAAACTGGCAGTCAAATGAAATCCCACTTAGAAAAATCCCCAAACACAATTAACACATTCTCAATGGATCCTGGCTGAAATTAAAGTGTACCAGAAGAATGTCTATTTGACTATGCCAAAGCATTTGCCTGTATGGATCATAACAAGTTGTAGCTGTCACGGAGAAGAATAGACATTCCAGAGCACCTAATTATGCTCATGCGAAACCTATACCTGAATGAGGAGGCTGTTGTACAAACAGAGCAGAGGAACACTGCATTGTTTAAAATTGAGAAGGGAGTGAGTCAGGGTTGTGGTCTCTCTCATATCAATTCAATCTGTATACTGAGCAAATTATTCCAGAAGCTGGGTTCTATGAAAAGGAGTGTAGCATCAGGATTGGAGTTAGACTCATCAATAACCTGCATTATTCAGATGACATAACCTTGCTTGCTCAAAGTGAGGAGAACTTGAAGCACTTGTTGCAGATGATCAAGGAATGCAGCCTTTGGTATGGATTGCACCTCAATGTGAAGAAAACGAAGACTTTTACAACTGGACCAATACAATAGTCAGTGTCAAGATGGACAGAGATTAGATTGTAACTGACAACAGCTTCATCTTGCTTGGATCCACAATTAATACACTTAGAAGCAGCAGTAAGGAAATAAGGAAATGCATTGCACTAGAAAAAATTGGCAGTTATGGACCTCTCTAAATTATTGAGGAGTAATGCTGTCAGTTTGAGGACTAAGATGTGTGAGGTTCAGGCCATGGTCTTTCTGATCATTTGCTTTGCATATGAGATCTGGAAAATTAACAAGGATAACAGAAAAAGAATTGGCACCTTTGAGTTGTGATACTGGAGAAAAGCATTGAACATCCCATGGACAACAAAGAAAACAAACAATTATGTCTTAGACAGCTCTTTGGAGGCTTCACCTCACATACTTTTGGCATGTTGCTAGGATGGTCTATTCCTTGGAGAAGGACATGATGCTGGGAAGGTTAGAGGGTAGGTGAAGTAGAGGAAGACCCTCAACCAGGTGGGTTGACATGGTTATTGCTGCAATGGGCTCTTGTATATCAAAAAGTGTGAGGATGGTGCAGAATAGAATAGAGTTCAAATATTTTGTTCTTAGGGTTGCTATGAGTTGTACTCAATTTCATGGCACCTAACAACAACAAAAATGTTTTCAAATACAAAGATTAGGTATTTGCCCCATTCAATTTATTTGACTCGCTGAAACTGAGGAGGACCTCATGCACTTACTGCAGAGGGTCAAGGACTGCAGCCTTCAATATGGACTGAGGCTCAATGTCAAGATGACAAAAATTCTCGCCACTGGACCAATTGGTAGCATCATGATGGATGGCGAAGAGATTGAGATTGTTCACAGTTTCAGTTTGCTTGGCTCCACGGTCAACACTCTTGGCACCAGTAGCCAGGAAATCAAAAAAAGTATTGCGATGGGAAAGTCTGTGGTTAGGGACCTCTCCAAAATACTCAAGAGCAACAGTGTCTCTCTGGAGACTAAGGTCAGCCTGATACAGGCCATGGTTTTTGCAATAATTTCTTATGCATCAGAGAGTTGGACAATGACTAGGGAGGATAGAAGGAGAATTGACACCTTTGAGCTGTGGTGCTGGAGAAGAGTATTGAATGTACCATGGACTGCCAAGAAAACAAACAGATTCATCGTAGAGAGGATTAAACCAGGCTGCTCCTTGGAGGCAAGGATTCTGGGGCTTCATCTGACATAATTTGGACATGTTGTAAGGAGAGACAGGTCTTTAGAGAGGGACATCATGCTGGGTAGAGTAGAGGGACAGCGCAGGAGGGGAAGACCCTCTATGAGGTGGATTGATTCAGTTACTGGGGTAATTGGGATGGGTGTGTCAGAGGCAATGAGATTGGCACAGGATAGAGCAGAGTTTAGGGCTGTTGTACATAGGGTTGCTATGAGTCACAAACAACTCGACGGCACATAACAACGACAACAACAACTGACAGAATTTATTTTAGCTCATGTGAAAAAAGACATTCTCTTATCTGCTACATCACCATGTTGCCCTTTATCACATGCCTTGACATTTCACTGAATTCTAAATTCATTAAGATCAATGCTTTAGTGTTGCGGTGCTGGTGAAAAGTCTTGAACATAACATGGACTTCCAAGAGAACAAAAAGGTCTGTGTGGAGAGGGTGAAACCAAGCAGCTCCTTAGAGGCAATGATTTTGAAGCTCTGTCTCTAATACTTTGGGCTAATGGTCAGGAGCTACCATTCCTTAAAGAAGAACATCAGGCTTGGAAGGATAGAGGAATAGCACAGGAAATGAAGACCCTGGATGTGATGGATTGACTCAATGACTGGGATAATGGGATAGGTTGTGACAGAGAAATAAGATTGTCTTAGGACAAGACAGATTTCAGTGTTGTTGTACATAGGGTTGCTATAAGTCACTGGTGGCTTGATGGTATATAACAACAACAACAACAAAAGTCTACTGCCAGTTAGCATTTAAATTTCAAAATTTAATTGTCGTTGCTATTGTTATTTGCCATCAAATTGCCTGAAACTGCAACTCACAGTGACCCTATGTACATAATGTTGAACCTGTAGCAAGTGTGTCTCAAGTTCTTCACACTTTCAACAAAAAAGAGTTTGTCATTTACATAAGGAAGGTTCTTGATGAGTCTTCCTCATATCCTGTTACCACATTCTTCTTCATGAACACATGCTTCTTGAATGATTTGCTCAACATACTGATTGATCAGATATGGAGAGAGGATACATCCCTGATGCATGCCTTTCTTGATTTTAATCCTTGCAATGTTCCCTTTTTCTGTTTGAACAACTTGGTCTAGGAATTGGCTTCATATAAGCACAATTAAGTGTTCTGAAATGTCCTTTCTCCTCAATGTTGATCATAATTTGTTATTATCCACACAGTCAAATGTTTTTGCACAGTCAGTAAAATATAAATAGGCATTTTTCTGGTATTTTCTGCTTTCAGCAAAGATTCATCTGACATCAACAATGATGTCCCTACCAAAGCAATATTTTGCTTTAATGTAAATTATATAAGAATTATTACACACATTGACATACACTAGTACATATCATATTGGTATAGATTTATCATTACATACTGACAAGTATCAAAACAGAATATTTGAATGTTTAAAATTGAAATTTTTAAAATCTTTAATTTTCTTATTAACAATTGAAAGTCATCAATGTACTTTGGATAATTTTGTCAAATAACCAACAAAACTGTTAAATATTTAAATTGTACTTTTTATGAAAACAAAAAATAGATCTTTGCTTCCAATTGCTCAAGATGTTATATGTAATGTCAATGTTCATTAGAATTGATCTTCATAGAATTTATTCCAAACAAAGGATAAATCTCCAGTGTCCTAATTATTCCATGAGTGTAACTTTAGTTTTTGAAAAAAACTGTTTATTTCTTTCAGATGTCCCTCAATAGAAACAGATTCCATGACTTAAAAAGGAAACACATATAATCAGCTCATATTCTTTGTCCTTTTTTTTGTTCCAATAATTGCTACATTTTTAACACCAGGGAGGTTGGGGGATGGAGGAGGAATACTTAGGCTGTCCTTAAAAGATTATTTTCTTTCGTACTGAAGTGAGAAAAATTATACTTACATAAAAGTTGAAATAAGTTTTATTTGAGTTATGAGAGAAACAGGCAAACTCATGTTATTGTTGTTGTTGTTATGTGCCGTCGAGTCGCCTGCGACTCATAGCGACCCTATGTACAACAGCCCTAAACTCCGCTCTGTCCTGTGCCAATCGCACTGTCTCTGACACTCCCATCCCAATTATCCCAGTCACTGAATCAATCCACCTCATAGAGGGCCTTCCTCTCCTGCACCGTCCCTCCACCCTCCCAAGCATGATGTCCCTCTCTAAGGACCGGTCTCTCCTCACAACATGTCCAAAGTAAGTTAGACAGAGCCCCAGAATCCTTGCCTCCAAGGAGCCACCCGGTTTAACCCTTTCCAGGACAAATCTGTTTCATTTCCTAGCAGTCCATGGTATTCTCAATACTCTTCTCCAGCACCACAGCTCAAAGGCATCAATTCTCCATCTATCCTCCTTGGTCATTGTCCAACTCTCTGATGCATAACAGGTGATTGCAAAGACCATGGCCTGTATCAGACGCACCTTAGTCTCCAAAGAGACACCACTGTTCTTCAGCACTTTGGAGAGGTCCCTAACAGCAGACTTACCCCTGGCAATGCGCCTTTTAATTTCCTGGCTGCTGGTGCCAAGACTGTTGACTATGGAGCCAAGCAAACTAAAGCTGTGTACAATCTCAATCTCTTTACCATCCATCCTGATGCTGCCAATTGGTCCAGTGGTGAGAATCTTTGACTTCTTGACATTGAGCCTCAATCCATATTGTAGGCTGCAGTCCTTGACACTCTGCAGCAGGTGCTTCAGGTCCTCCTCAGTTTCAGCAAGCAGGGTTGTGTCATCCGCATAACACAAATTGTTGATAAATCGTCCACCAATCTTGACCCCACATTTCTCCTCATAGAGCCCAGCCTCCCGGATAATTTGTTCTGCATATAGGTTGAAAAGTTATGGAGATAGGATGCATCCCTGGTGTACGCCCTTCCCAATTTTGAACCATGCAGTGTTCCCTTGCTCTGTTCTGACAACTGCCTCCTGGTCCAAGTATAAGTTTCACTTTAGAACGATCAAGTGTTCTGGGATTCACATTCTTCTCAGAGTCAGCCACAGTTTGTTATGATCTACACAGTCAAATGCCTTTGCATAGTCAATGAAACACAGATAGACATTCCTCTGGTATTCCCTGCTTTCAGCCAAGATCCATCTAACATCAGCTACAATATCTCTAGTACCACGACCCCTTCTGAAACCAGCCTGGACTTCTGGTAGTTCTCTGTTGATGTGCTGTTCCAGTCGTTTTTGGATAATCTTCGGTAAAATCTTGCTTGCATGTGAAATCAGTGAAATTGTTCTGTAGTTTCCACATTCGGTTGGGTCGCCTTTCTTTGGGATAGGAACAAATATCGATCACTTCCAGTCAGTTGGCCAAGTGGTCGTTCTTCAGATTTCTTGGCACAACTTGGTGAGCACGTCCAGGGCAGCATCTGTTAACTGAAATATGTCAATTGGTATACCATCTATTCCTGGAGTTTTATTTTTTGCCATGTCCTTCAAAGCAGCCTGAACTTCTTCTTTCATCACCATAGGCTCTTGCTCATATGTTGTTTCATGAAATTCTTCTGTGTCATGGCACCTATTAAGTTATAGTCTCATGAGAAACAGACCTTTCACAACTCAGAAGGTTTTGGGAAAAAAAATCCAGTAGTGTGCATTCACTTCTCTTCAGCACAAACATACAACACTACTATTTGCTAAAGTAAATGTATTAGAATGAAAAGGAAATTCATTTCTGGTTAATTTACTCTGTTGACTCCTCCCCATTAGATTTATCCATGAGCAAAATATTTAAAACTCTCTTATATTATTCAGAAAAATCTAAGTTTTACTATGCTATATTTAGAGAGCTCTGGTGGCCTAGTGGCAAGAAGCTGTGCTGCAAACCCAAAGGCATGTGGTTTGAGGCCACCAGTTGCTTCACGGGGGAAAGATGGGCAATCTCTTCCTCTGGAGGAGGAGCTATGGATCACTCCATATCATTCCATGACACACAAAAACAACAATAATAACAAGATACTATATCTAAATAATAAAAATTTCATTAGTTTTATTTGTATCTATTATTTTAATTTTAAAATATATTAATAATACATTTGTCAGTTTAATATTTCTCATATGCACACTTCAGGGAGTGAATTACCATGCTACCAGAGTCCCCTTATATCATCACTAATATCCGTTGCTAAAATAGCTATAAAAAATATACCCTAAATAATGATGTTTTCTCCTTGCTATTCCACCAAGCACTAGTAACTACTACAGTTTTCATGTATTACTTATTCTAGGTTATTTCAGGTATGTGAAAACATGCAAGATTGGTCTTAATAGTTGCAATATTCACATATTGACAAAAGAATAATGGTTAAAGTGGAGAGTGAAAATTCAGCAAACATCCCAACTAATTGTGTATATTCCTAAACCTTCTGTCCTTTAAAGCCTCTGCTTTTTTCTGGTTATAAATGATAATAACTTATGCTACATTTTTTCCTAGACAACAAAACTGTCCAGAAACTGTCCTAATCCTGTAGTTTTTGGGATACTCACAATTACTACAGAATATTTTTTTATCCTTCCTTGAAGTTTCAAGATTGCTTTTGGACAACCCCAAAATACCCATTACATTTCATATTGGAAGCGATTTACAAAATGTTAGGCTTTTATCAACACCCTAAGATAACTAAATGGATTTTCATTTAAATGAATTTTCACTTTAAAAAATTGCCTATATTAACAAATAAAGATCTAAGGGAAGGGGGAACAGAGGGTTGAAGACTGTGGGGTGAAGGAAGGTGTTAATCATAGAGTTGCACAATTTGATGTGTAGACAGTGAGCGTATGAAGGAAACTGAGACAGATCCAGTGTGAAAAACAATGTATACGAACTTTTAAATTAACCAATAAAATATTTTTTAACAGTGTCTACATTATGGACATGTTTTCCTATGACTGATCCTTCTTCCCTGTTCCCAATTTTTGCATTCCAGTCATCCGTTATTATTAATACATATTGCTTGCATGTTTGATCAATTTCTTCCTACAAAATTGGTAGAAATCATCCATTTGCTCCTCTTTGGCTCTGGCTGTTGGTACATATATTTGAATGAGGTGTGGTATTCACTGGACTTCCTTGTATGTGTGTAGATATTATCCTGTTAATCACAACATTTTATTTCAAGATGGATATAGAACTGACTTTTTAAATCATGAAAGCAACCCCATTTTTCCTCACCTTTTCATCTCTAGCATAATAGACCATATGCTTGTCTGATGTAAAGTGTCCCATGCCACTCTATCTCATTTCACCAATACTTAGTATGCCAATATTTATGTTTCATTTCTCTTTAAAAATTTTTTATTTTAATTTTTTAATAATTTTAATGAACATTTACAGAGATTTAAATTTCCACTCATTCATTGCTGCACTTCTCGCCCATCCCTCTCTCCCTCCCCCCCCCCCCCCCCGACCCTAGTTCGCTCCTCTCTTTGAAAAGTAAAAGAAACACTCCTTCCCTGGTACACAATCCCCCACACCCCTCCCACCGCCCCAAGTACATTCCACTATGCAACCTTAATTGTGGACTCTTATGATAACCATAATACCCTATCATACATCGCTTTTATTCTCTCCCTGATCTGTTTCAGTGTAGTATACACAATTTATGTTTCATTTCTTTCGTAACAATGTCCAATTTATCTACATTCATGCTTCTCACATTCCACGTTCCAATCACTAGTGTCTTCTTACAGCTGTTCCTCCTCCTTCATGTTTCCACATTTGAGGGATCAGTGCCAGTTGCCATATCTGCTAGTCTACTTTAAGTGTGCTTTATTGTGCTCTGCTGTACATAGGGTTTTTGAAGGGCTGTTATTTCAGTAATGGATAATTAATCCTTCTTCCTAGTCTGTCTTCATTTGAATGCTCAGTTTTAGAACAGCATGTGACAAACAAGCTTTTTTCAGAAAGGAACAGATGAAATCCATTTTCCTACTATAGAAGTAACCAATAGATTCAATAGTTCCCTTCCATCCCATTGGACAAATGGGAGCTTCAAAATCCTAGCCTCCAAAGAGAAACTTGGTTTCACCCTCTCCAAGACAGATTTATCGGTTTTGTTGGTGGTCCACAGTGTACTCAAGACTCTTCCTCAGCACCAAAACTCAAAGACATCAATTCTTCTTCTGTAATACTTAGTCATTGTCCAGCTCTCTGATGCATAGCAAGTTATTACAAAGACCATGGCCTGGATCAAGCTCACCTTAGTCTCTAAAATGACTTCTTTGCTTCTCAATACTCTGGATAGGCCATTGACAGCAGGTTTTCCCTGTGTGATTTGTCTTTATACTATAATATGCAGAAATCTAAAATTATCTCATTGACATCCTCTGGTGACCTGTGACTCACTTTGAGTGAATATGGCAAAGGTGAAGGAAATGTCATTCCCATAATTGTTGTTTATAAAAGCCTTAAAATCAAACACAACTCGTAGTGACCCTATGAACAGCAGATCTGAACCATCTGAGGCTGGACTATCCTTATCATCTCTGACATACTTGATCTCACTGCTGCAGCCACTTTGCCAATCTATATTGTTAAAGCTGTATAAGATTCTTGCTTGTTATCACACACAACAAATATTGTCCTACTAGACTTGAAGAAATAAGCTGTTTTGATGTGAATTGCACAGTAACCTCATGGAAGGGAACTATAGGAATGTTGTAGTCACCAAGGACAGTGTTGAGCTGATATTTAGTGAGAAGTCAGGCTCTTCACTTACAGAGGTGAAACAAATTTAATTCAGTCCACAACATGTATAAGCTTGATGTGTATATTCTTCCCTTATTGAGAATTCAAATAACATCAAACCAATTAAAGCCAAAACTGAAAACTTGTGAAACCCTGAGAAAAGGATCTACGTAAGTCGCCTCTGAAACCTTGATCATCAGAAATGATGGGACAATATGTTTTATTTAGCTAAAAATATGTCATATGGATCTTGGCTGAAAGCAGATAGTACCAGGGAAATGTGTATCTATGTTTCACTGACTATGCAAAGACATTTGACTGTGTAAATCACACAAACTGTGGCTGTCTCAGAGGGGAATGGGAATTCCTGAACACTTGATTGTGCTTATGAGAAACCTATACTAAAACCAGGAGTCAGTAGTCAAGCATAGCAAGGAAACACAGCATGTTCAAAATTGGGAAATGTGTGCACCAAAAATGTGTCCTATCTCCATATCTTTTCAATCTATATCCAGGAGGCTGGGCTCTATGAGGAGAAATGTGGCATCAGGATTGGAGGTAGACTCATCAACAATCTGTGTTATTCAGATGATACAATCCTGCTTGCTGAAACTGAAGAGGATTTAAAGTGTGTGCTGTAGAAGGTCAAGAACTGCAGCCTTCTATATAGATTGAAGCTCAGTAGCAAGAAAACAAAGATTCTCACCACTGGGATGATTGTCAGCATAATGATAGATGATGAAGAGATTGAGATTGTTGACAGCTTCAATTTGCTGGCTCTACAATCAACATTCTTGGTACCAGCATCCAGGAAATAAAAAGATGAATTACATTGGGAAATTCTACTGTCAGAGATCTCTCCAAAGTACAGAAGAGCAATAATGTCAGTCTGGAGACTAAGGTGCACCTAATACAGGTTGTGCTCTTTGCAATTACTTGCTATGCATTAGAAAGTTGGACAATGTCTAAGGAGGATAGAAGGAGAATTGATACCTTTGAGCTGTGGTGTTGGAGTAAAGTATTGAAAATACTACGGACTGCTAGGAGAACAAGTAAGTTTGTCCTGGATAGGGTGAAACAAGGCTACTCCTTGGAGGCAAGGATTCTAAAGCTTCATCAGACATATTTTGGACATGTTGCAAGACAGGATCAGTCCTTGGAGAGGGACGTCATGCTTGGGAGAGTGAAGGGACAGCTCAGGAGAGGAAGACCCTCGATGAGGTGGATTGATTCAGTGACTAGAGTAATGAGGGTGGATGTGTTGGAGACATTAAGATTGGTACAGGATAGAACAGGGTTTGGGGCTGTTGTACATAGGAGCACTATGAGTTGCAGGTGATTTGACAGCATAGAACAGCAACAACAATTTTGAACACAATAGAAATCTCATACACTCTTTTTTCTTTATTCAGAAAATGGCCAGAAGGACCAATAGCACTTCAAAATTTTCATATAAGTTCCATAATATTTGTTTTTTTTTTACTACTTTTTGTGTGTACACCATCAAATCGGATCTGACTGGTACAGAAGGAGATTGCCCCTTCTCCAGCAGAGCATCTGGTGGATTCAAACCTTGTACCTTTGGGATTGCAGTGCAGCTTCTTGCCAGTATGCCACCAAAGCTCCCTTAATATTTGCTTTTATAACTGACTTGCTGCTATTAGAGTCCATTGAGTCAGTTCTACCATGTACTTATTCATTCTTCTGTACCATTGTCACAATTACTGCTTTATTTGTGATTATTATTAGTTAGTGTGTTATTTTATTTCAGTTTTTCTGATTCCCTACTAAGCATGATGAACTTTTCTAAGAGATTGTTCCTTCCTAATTGTATGTCCAAAGTAGGTGAGATCAAAACCCAACTATCTTACTTTCTAAGGAGCATTATGGCTGTGCAGTTTCCAAGAAAGATTTGCTCCTTCTGCTACCTATTTGATGTCTTCATCAACATCAGAGTTCAAATCATCAATTCCTGTGGAACCTTCCTTGTTCATTGTCAGGCTCACCTTAGTCCTCAAGGTGACATCTTTGCTTTTTAACACTTTTAAGAGGTCTTTTTCCAACTGATTTGTCCAATATATCATTTGGTTTCTTACCGACTATTGCTTACTAAAGATTTATTTTGGGTTCAAGCAAAATTAAATATTTGACAACTTCAGTGTTTTAAATTTGTTAAGATTAATTTTAATAAACGTTTACAGAGACTAAGGATTTCCAGTTATTTATTGTTGTGCTTTTCTCCCTGCTCACCCCTCCCCCCAGACAACTTAATTATTTTCTACTGCATTTATCATAATGATGCTTATTGGTTCAATTTCATTTGCCTTAATTTTAAAGCATCATCCATACTGAATGAGGTAGTCTTTGAATCTCATCAAAATGAAGCCTTTTATCCCATATCTGACCATACTCCAGAAAATCTGGTCATTTATAAAAATCCTTTATCTCCAGCTAAGTAGAAGAATGGAGGTTGTCTAAAGAAATGAAAAGAGAATTTTGCTATTTCATGTTCCAAGTGTCTACTACCAATTGCATCATCCATTTCAACTGTTTATTATAGTTCAAATTGTTACCAAAAAAATCAACTTTCTCCTAATCAACTTGCTTTCTTTTTTAAAGAATCTTCATTTTCAGTTTTTAATGAAGTTGTGTTAATAATATTTTACTCCTGCACCTTTTCAATTGTTTTTTTTTCCTTATATTTGCCCTTTTCTTTTCCAACTTGGCGATATTTGACTTTATGTTCAAGGATCTTTTTTCTGTCTTTATCCAGTTTTAGCTTAGTTATAACCACCTTCCTGGGGTGAATGCACACATGGACCCCTGTGCCATTAGCTTTTTCTCACTGCACCCATTCAATGTACAAGACATATTTCTTCCTGTAAATGTGGACTACTTTGCCAATTGCTGACCTTTATAGGGCCCTCGTACAACCTGAACTTCATCATCCTTTCAGATGGGCATGGACCGCACGTTCTATTTCTGCCTCAACTCCTTGGACAGAGAAGAAGACAATCTTCCTTAAAACATGAGAGGGTGCATTGAAATGCCTATTACGATTTTTGCTCTGATCAGAAGTGAGAGGATAGTTTAAAAAGACATACTAGTAGAAGTTTGACCCATGTTGATAAGAAAGAACAAATAATCAAAAGCTAGGCAAAAGATGTACAGGAGATCAAAATAGTTATTGTTATGTGTTCTCAAGTCAACTATGATTTATAGACATGCTGCCAACAACAGATTGGAGCATTGCCCTATCCTAAACCTTGCTCAAGATCTCTGATATTTTCATGATCACTGTTACAGTCATTGTGTCAATCTACTTGTTTAGGGTCTATCTTTCTTTGGAAAGTCTCTTGTCAGTGATCTTTACATAGTTTTAAGGAGCAGTGATGCCAGTTTAAAGACTAATGTTTATCTGATCCAAGCCATACTGCTTCAAATAACGTGCCATGCATCTGATATGATAGCTGTAAAATGAATAAGAATGACATAAGAAGAATTAATACATTTGAGTGTTCGAAAAGAGTACTAAGTATCCCAAGGACTATCCAAAGAACAAACAGATTTATCTTGAAGAAAGTGTAACCACAGTGCTCCTTGGAGGCAAAGATATTGAAAGTTTGTCCCACAAACTTTGGGCTATTCCTTGGAGAGATACATCTTGCTTGGAAAGGTGCAAAGTCAGTGAAAGAGAGAAAGACCTTCAATTTGATGAATTTATACAGTGTCTGTGACAATGGGTTCAAGTGTATCGGGGTTGATAAGGATAGTGCAGAATGTGACAGGGTTCAATCTGTTGTTCAAAGAGTTGCTATGAGTTGTACACTTGATAAGACTGCTGTGACAGTTAGCAACAACAATATAGTATTCCTTTACCTACTGCTGAAAGCAATAAAGCAAGGATTAAATGAGGATGAACGGAATATGTATAGAAGAATGTGAGGGGGGATTAATTATGAAACATTTTGAGTGATAAAAACTGAAAAGTATTATCCATTATAAAATTTTGGATCCTTAAAATACCTTTTTATAAGGGAACTCTGGTGGCTTAGTGGCAAGAAGCTGCACTGCAATCCCAGAGATATGTGGTTCGAATCCACCAGATGCTCTGCTGGAGAAGGAGGGGCAATCTCCTTCTGTACTAGTCAGATCTGATTTGACAGTACACAAACAAAAAAATAATAAAATAAAATTTAAAAAATATAAAAAAGTTATAGCACTTTAAAAAAAATTACCTTTTTATCATTCATCTCCATAAGGAAGATGGTATTAAAAATCATTAAATAATTAAAATTCTTCATGTCATGACTTTGCCCAAATACAAATTGTTGTGTGCACTGAGCATGCTCTTGGTCCACTTTTTAATCAAACTTCACCACCACTCAGTGCACATATAATCCAACTTTCTGCAAAATGCTTACTGAGAAAAATCAAATTACTCGCAAAGATATCCTTTAAAGTCTTGGAATTATCCAGTATTCATGCAAAAGGTCATAAATGAGTTAATACAGTCTACCTAATCGGAACATTTCAGACTTGAGAGCAACTAAAAAGTGACCAGTATGTTAATTGCAAATACCAGAGATAATTGATTCAAAATATGAGAGCCACTTATGCATGAACAGCCTTCATTTTAAGATAGGAAATCAGAGGCAGCAACTGTTACAGCAAATTGTACCCTTATAAAACTCCTTTCATATAATTTTAAGCTGTCCATTCCTTTCGAAAAAGCTTCATTTTGTACTATGAAAAGACTAATGTCTTCTAAATACCTACCATAAAGCTTTAAACTGTTGTATATGTGAATAATTTTGTGAAGCTCAAAATAATTATGTATGACTCTATAATTAAAATAAAATTATTAAATTAAAAAAAGACAATTAATGCTAGAGCAAAATGATCAGTGTTAAAATCATAAAGTCATCATTGCTCCAATTATGAGCGCAATCCATTTTTAATCCATGACATTTATAAAGCAAGAAGTTTTACTTAACCCATCTTATTAGCATAATAATGATTTCACTTTACATAACTTTAACAATAAATTACTTCTCTTATATTTAAGTTTTACCCAGACAAACAGAATAAAATATGTATTGAACTTAAAGGTTAAAGTCCTTTCATTAATTCTGTTATTATTTTTCATAAGTCAAAGTCTCCATTTAGTTACCTCTTGACTTCATAGCATTGATTCTAATCATCTTCTAGTAATGAACTTCAGACTGACAGGAGAGAATGCCCTGAGACATTTCCACTTGTAAGAAATCTCAACCTTTAACCCTTTCCTCTTGATTTGCATAATCACTTTCATAGATATTCCTTCATTTGGGATATGAATGTAGGTTTTTACATTAAACTTCCATTTTTTTTTGTCTTGTAATTTTCTCTTGATTATCTTATCTCTACCTATTTCTTCATTTTCTCCCCGGACTTACACCCAAAGCTTCTGAAAAGTTTTCTCAATAGTTGGCCTTCTTGCCTTCACCCTTTGGGTCATTACTTAGAAAAGCCTATTAATGATTTCCACAGACTTTCAATATCACATGGACAAATCACAGCACACATAATTAACACTTCTGAAGTATCTTCAATTACAAGTTGCTCTGGTTTCTTTAACCCTGTCCTCCAAAGGCTCCAGACCATAGGTAACCTTGGGAATGGAATAAACACTCTCCTTTTGATTCTGCAGATTCTTATATTTTTAATTTATACACATAATTTGATTGACATAGTTATGTTAACAAAATGTTAGGATTTACCAAATGCAAATTATATGGAAATAATGGAAGAGGTTTTTGGCTTACATGCAGACAGAGACGCTGCTGGGTTCTGTGCTAGCTTCCTGACCAGTTAGGCAATTGTGATTCAATTTAGATAACGGTTGTTAGGAAGTGTTCTCTAAAAGAGTGGAATTTAGGCTTAGAAATTAGAACATTATTAAAAGTGTTCAATCATTCCAAGGAGTTGTGGAAGAATGCTGGATGATTTCTACCATCTCCTGAAATGAAGTGCTCCACTGTCATCAAATAAACACCACTCTGCTTACACTCCAACGGGTTTTGTGATACTGTACATCACGGTGGAAAAGAGTGCCCTTCTTTTTCTCTTGAATCCTCTGGTGAACTGAAACTGCCAGAGAGGCATGGCCTTTGGGTTAGCAACACAGCTCCTTATGGACTATATGCAGAAAGTAAAGAAATTACATTTGGAAGAATAGGAGGAGGTATTGGGTGTGTGTTGATTTAAGTGTTTCTTTATTGGTATCTTATGTAATGCTGCTATAACAGATAGTGAATGGCTTTGTTGTTGTTGTTGTTGTTATATGCCATCAAGTCACCTATGACTCACAGAGACCCTCTGTAAAAATATACAGATCCTCCTCAGTTTCAGCAAGCAAGATTGTGTCATCTGCATAATGTAGGTTGTTGATGAGTCTTCCTCCAATCCTGAAGCCACATTCTTCCTCATAAAGCCCAGCCTCTCAGATAATCTGTTCTGCATTTGGATTGAAAAGGTATGGAGACAGGACACATCCCTCATACACTTTCTGATTTTGAGCCATGCTCTGTTCCTTTCATTCTCTTATAGTCTATGAGACCAGAAGTCCAAATTCTGAATGAATTTAGGGAACATCTGATCTTTATCTATATTAGAGCTAAGTCTTTGTTTGCTTTTGGATCTATAAGCTTGGTGGTGTTCCCTGGAGAACTTTACATTACCTAGTCTTTACCAGTATCAAGGAGTTTAATGGTGCTGAAACTGAACTCCAATAAAAGAGATAAGATTTCCTTTCCTGGCAATTATTTATTGGTAGTACTAAAGACTTCTCCCTCTGCAAAAGAAAAAATGAAACGTGAGGAGCAAGGTCAACATGCGAACATCTAAGTCTGACTTCTGTTAACTCCACAATGGAGAATTGTCTCTATCAATAAATATCCAGTATATAAAACTGATTCCATGGGAAGATATAGTCCCCATGCTGCTGTAGCTACTTCTGTTAATCACAGATTCCAATATTCATTGTAAAAATTGTAGCTATTATTAAGGAAACGTTTGGAAAGTGGCAGAGGAATGCAAAGGACATCACACAGGGAAAGTCCAAGTTCAGTTTTAGCAACATAAATAAACCTCTGGTTTCCTCAATTATCCAGCTAACCTTATCATAGTCCCAAGTCAATACATTCTTCACTCTAGAAGGAAAATCTTTATCTATGTCCAGGGTTCCATCAGGCTATGCCTCTTCCAAGTTTCTCCTCAGTCTTTTTAGCTTTCCAGTTGTTTTTGTTTTATTTTATTGTATTAGTATGTGTGTGTGTGTGTACCATCAAATCAGATCTGACTGGTACAGGAGGAAGAGTATCCCTCCTTCTCCAGCAGATTATCTGGTGGATTCAAATCTTGTATCTCTGGGATTTCAGTGCAACTTCTTGCCACTAGGCCACCCTAGCTTTCCAGTTTACATTGGCCTCACAGCTTTTGATGTTGGTGAAAATCCTGATCAACTAAGAACCACAAATTCCTCTGAAGACTGTCTCCCACACTGTGGTGGGGGAGAGAGGCTAAAAAAAAAATTGTTGTTATGTGCCATCCAGTTGATGCCAACTCACAGTGACCCTTCAAACAATAGCTCTGAACCCTGCTCATTCTGAGCCAATCTCACTGTTTCCTATACACATGTCCCCATTATCATAGTCACTGTATTAGTCCATCTAATTCAGAATCTTCCTTTCCTGAGTTGACTCTCCACCTTTCATGATGTTCTTTTCTAAACACTGGTCTTTCCTGGCAACCTGCACAAAGTATGTGAGAAAGTTTTAAAATTCTTACCTCCAAGGAGCAACCTGGCTTCATCCTCTCTAGGAAAGATCTGTTTGTTTTTTTGGCACTCCATTGAAGTATTTCAGATAACAGATGTTGCCCTGGATGTGCTCACCAAGTTGTGCCAAGAAATCTGGAGAACAACCACTTGGCCAACTGACTGGAAGAGATCTATATTTGTTCCCATTCCAAAGAAAGGTAACCCAGCTGAGTGTGGAAACTACAGAACAGTGTCATTGATTTCACATGCAAGCAAGATTCTACTGAAGATTATCCAAAAACGATTAGAACAGCACATCAGCAGAGAACTGCCAGAAGTCCAGGCTGGGTTAAGAAGGGGTCGTGGTACCAGGGATATTGTTGCTAATGTTAGCTGGATCTTAGCTGAAAGCAGAGAATACCAGAAGAATGTCTATCTGTGTTTCATTGATGATGCAAAAGCATTTGACTGTGTGGATCATAACAAATTATGGCTGACTCTGAGAAGAATGGGAATCCCATAACATATAATTGTGCTAATGCGAAACCTATACTTGGACCAAGAGGCAGTCGTCAGAACAGAGCAGGGTAACACTGCATGGTTCAAAATTGGGAAGGGTGTATGCCAGGGATGCATCCTGTCTCCATACCTTTTCAACATGTATGCAGAGCAGATTATCTGAGAGGCTGGACTCTATGAGAACAATTGTGGCATCAGGATTGGTGGAAGATCTATTAATGATCTGCATTATGCAGATGACACAACCCTGCTTGCTGAAACTAAGGAGGACCTCATGCACTTGCTGCGAAGGGTCAAGGACTGCAGCCTTCAGTATGAACTGAGGCTCAATGTCAAGAAGACAAAGATTCTCACCGCTGGACCATTTGGCAGTGTCAGGATGAATGGCGAAGAGACTGAGATTGTTCACAGCTTCTGTTTGCTCAGCTCCACAGTCAACACTCTTGGCACCAGCAGTCAGGAAATCAAAAAGTGTATCGTTATGGGAAAGTCTGCTGTTAGGGACCTCTCTAAAGTACTCAGGAGCAACGGTGTCTCTCTGGAGACTAAGGTGTGCCTGATACAGGCCATGGTCTTTGCAATCGCTTGTTATGTATCAGAGAGTTGGACAATGACTAGGGAGGACAGAAGGAGAGTTGATGCCTTTGAGCTGTGGTGCTGGAGAAGAGTACTGAATGTACCATGGACTGCCAGGAAAACAAACAGATTCATATTGGAGAGGATTGAACCAAGCTACTCCTTGGAGGCAAGGATTCTGGGACTTCGTCTGACATACTTTGGACATGTTGCCAGGAGGGACAGGTCCTTGGAGAGGGACATCATGCTTGGGAGGGTGGAGGGACAGCGCAGGAGGGGAAGACCCTCTATGAGATGGGTTGATTCGGTGACTGGGGTAATCGGGATGGGTGTGTCAGAGGCAGTGCGGTTGGCGCAGGATAGAGCAGGGTTTATGGCTGTTGTGCATAGGGTCGCTATGAGTAGCAAACAACTCGACAGCACATAACAACAACAAATTGTATGTTCAATACTCTTGTCCAGCATTACAATTCAAACTCTCTCTAATGAGATAATATATATTATAGACTATACCGTAGGGAGATTCCTCTTTTAACCAATTAGAATTGTAATGCATTGGGAATAATCCTACTATGTGTTTTATAACACAGATTATAGATCATTGCATAGATCTTCCACAGTACACCCATTATGTACAAATCTTTTGAGGGACACCCATGATAGTATTCTATTATATTTAAAATGAAATGTAATTACTTCTTGATTTTCAAGTCCTTTATGATTTAATTTCTGCTGGAAAAATCATGCCGACCTACCTGTTAGCCTGCTAACAGAAAGTTAAGTGTTTGGAATTCACCAGTAGCTCTGAGAGAGAAAGGTTAAGAAGTCTCCTCCCTTAAAGATTTGCAATCTCAGAAACCCATTGGAGGCTCACAGGAGTCAGAACTGATTCAACAGCAGTGAGTTATGTATAGAATATAATTTTTAACTCTTGCACTCTAGCTTGAGAAGATCTTAGAAAGTGCCTACTAGTCTCCTAAACTCCTGGAGTGTTTTACTTATAATCTTTGTGAGATCTTCTTTAACGTACTTGTCCTTTTCAAGCTTATACCTCCTTAGAGAACTTTTCCCAACTGTTGTTGTGTGCCATAGAGTCGACCCATAGCTGACCCTTCAGTGGGTTTTCAGAGGTAGTTACTTGCAGATGATGAGATTTAGCATCCTTCTCGAGTGGAGCAGTTAGTAGATTCAAACCTCTCGTCTTTGGGATTGCAGCACAGCTTTTCACCACTAAGGCATCAGAGCTCCTTTGCCCCTAGCTATCATAACTAAAATAAAATCAGATGTCTTTAGCCCATTTTGTAATCAAGTTATTAGTCTTATCCTTGTAGAGGCCCCAGAGTATTCTATAAACTTTTATGATGAGACCCTTGTCTGAGATGGTACTGCCAAATGTTTGTTCCCAGTCAGTAAATTTTCTTTTCACCTTATTGGAAAAATTTTTTACACACACAGATACTTGAGTCTTTAGAAGGTCTAATTCATATATTTTTATCCTCTTCAGATTGTTCATTTCTGGCTCTATTTGACAGTCTCTTTACACTGTAAACTAGGCATGCTAAGATCGATTCCATTTTGTCTTTGGTGAATTTTATGGTTTGGGGCTTTACCCGCAGATCTCTGATCGACCTTGAATTGATTTTTGTGTATGACGTGAGATGTGGATCCTGTTTCAGCTTTCTGCAGATAGCAGTCCAGTTTTACCAGCACCATTTGTTGAAGAATTTTTCATTTACCTATTTAGCAGGTTTTATTTCCTTGTCAAATATCAGTTAACCATAGATAGCTGAGTCTATTTCTGGGTTCTCAAATTTGTTCCATTGGTCTTTGTGCCTATCGCCTATCACTGTACCAGTATCATACTGTTTTGGTTATTATTGCTGTGTAATAGGTTTTGAGGTTGAAGAGTGCAATGCCTCCTGCTTCATTTTTGGTTTTCAGAAGTATTTTACTTATTTGATGTCTCTTTCCTCTCCAAATAAACTTGACAATTTCCCACAATTGCATGGATTGAGAAATTATGGTACATTCATATGATGGAATATTACGCAGCACACAGGAACAATGATTTTGTAAATTACTACCTATCTTAGGAGGGACTAGAAAGTATTATGCTGAGTGAACTCAGTCCCATAATGACAAATACTACATAAAAACATTACAGTAGAATGAGTATGAGGATCCAAGGAAGAGGAGAGCAGAAGCAGAGAGGTGAGGATGGGTAGGGAAGAGGAAGGGTGGTATGGTGTGATTAATGACAGGGTCTCCCAATTTGATGGGAGGGGTGAAGGAAATGGGAAAGATCTGGAGTGAAAAACTAATGTTTTTGAACTTTGTAAATAAACCATTATAAAAAACTAAAATAAAATATAATCACTTTTATTGAGTTATGTGCATTTTTATTTACTGCATAAAATTTATGTTTTTCATAACTGTTTACTTCTTTACCGTCACTTTTTCTCAATAGAATATAATCTATAAGAAGCAAGAATAATATTTAACTTTATGAACTACTGTAGTCTTGACCTTTGATAAGAATACAATCCATAGCAAAACTCATTCAACATATGTTAAATGAATGAATATCTATAAAAATGTTAATGCAGATTAGTTTATATTTGTTGATATACGTTTACCTCATTCCTTTAAAATATGCTATGTAGAACTTATGCATGAACAATATACGTAGATTTAATTAGTAGAAATATTCTCCAGATCAATAACTTTAAGTGGCTTAATTTTGCTAGTGTAAAATTTTTCCATTTCTAAATAATCTAAAGGAGCTTAATGCACTTACTTCCTTTTCATGCCTCTTAACACTCAAATGAAAAAGAGATATTAGAAGTCCAAATACCTGTTTCCAGGCAATTGGAAAAAACAGTTTCTTAGACTGTAAACTGATTCGTGAGACTATGCACTTGAGGACATATCTAACCAAATCTGTGACACCCTGTTAGTTATGAAATGTTTCTTTGTGAATATATCTTTTTTTGTGGACATTGAGATAAATAGGTACACTATTTTACTTTTGAGGATAGACTGTTTACAAATGATAAAATTCAGAAAATATTATTGCAGATACTGAGTTCTTTTGAATTTGAAGAACAGAATTCATATTAAATATGCATTGGTTCAGCTTCTGAAGAATGATGAGTGAGGCATTCTCTAGTAAATGCTATGTGAAGCAGAGTGTCATAAGGTAATATTTAAATCAGTAATCTTCAATGCACTCAATGGCCTGATTATGCCATAAGGAAAGATCCACCTAAAAGATTAATTTAGTCATTAAGAATGATTAAAAAATCCTGAGGAAATAAAGTTTACTAGGAGGCAAGTATAATGAGAGACTCTGGAAATCCTTAATGGACACTGAAGTTTCAAGTGAAACGTCATAACACTTTAGAACAGATTCTTATTAATATTTTAAGTATCAATTTTGGAGTAAATATCTCTGAAGTTACATTTGAAATCAATGAACTCTCTGAACTGTAATACAGAAATATACTAAGGTGTGACACTCATTTCCCAAAGCTCTAAATAAGTTTTCCGCTAATTTAGGTCACTGTGTTTTTGTATACAAAAACTGTTCCTAACAACAGCAAATTTGGGGTAATGTGTAGAGATTGTGCAGATATTCTATAATCTCTTCTCTTAGACTGAGAGTGATCTCAGAATGTTCCATAAGGAATATATATATACCAAATTCTATTTGAGCTAAAAGTGATATTATATGGTTGCTAGATAGCATTTCTGCAGGATGCATCACCTTTGACCGATAAATATTGCGACTAAACTTCAGAGACACTGATCCCAACATAAGGAACTACCATCAGCTGATGTGTT
>NW_006399873.1:10340524-10350559 GCF_000299155.1 Elephantulus edwardii
AGACAGTGCGATTGGCACAGGACAGAGCGGAGTTTAGGGCTGTTGTACATAGGGTCGCTATGAGTCGCAGGCGACTCGACGGCACATAACAACAACAACCACAACAACAGGTGCATTAAATGAACTAACATTTACAGTGACCTCATGAACAGATCAAAACCTTGCCTTATCTTGTACCATCCATATATAATTTGATCATTGCTTAAGATCACTGTATTAGCCAATCTCATTTAGAGTCTTCCTCTATTATGTTAACACTATTTTTTCCAGAATGATGTCACTATAACATAAATAAATAACTTTCTGGTATTCTGTGCTTTCAACCAAGATCTATCTGACATCATGATGATAATCGCTCATTCCAAAATTTCTTCTGAATCTAACTTGAGTGTATGTTTAGCAGTTCCCTATCAGTGTATTGTTCTAGAAATTCTCCTTGCATGTGATTTTCATGACATAGTTCTATAATTTCCACATCCTATTGTTGTTATGTACGATCAAGTTGGAACTGACCCATAGCTGACTGTTCAGTTGGTTTTTGGAGACAGTAAATTGTATAAAAGATTGCCTATCCTTCTACCACTAAGCAGCTGGTAAATTTGAACCTTCTGCCTTTAGAACTACAATATAACTTCCTAACACAAGATCACCGTATCACTATTTCTCTTAAAAAATGGCAACAAATATGAATGTCTTCTGGTTGTTTGGCCAGATAGCTGACTTCAAAATATTTTTTACTTCATCTCCTTGATAACACCCTTCAATTGATAGTTGTTAACTTCCTGGGAACTTATTTTTTTCCCCTCTTAATATCTTCATTTCAACTTGGATTTCTTTCTTCATTACCTTTGGTTCTTGTTTATATGCAATTTCTTGAAATCATTTACCATCAATCAATTTTTGTTTGTACAATAACTCTTGTGTATTCCTTATACTTTATTTTGATGTCTCCTGTACATTTACTAAACCATTTGTCTGATAGGATATAGAAGGAACATTTATACATTCACTTCCCTTATCCTTTTTCAGCACAAAGAAGTATTCAAACAAAACATTCACTGAGAATGAGTTTATTCCAGATTATAGTCACCCTCCACTGGGTTCTGTAGATTTGAATCTCTGTAGGAGTAAACTGTTCATATATTTCACTCAGCACAACTTAAAGATTCCAAACTGAAGAGATGTGAGTCCTTTTGGTTAGCAGGACAACGTTCTGTGCCACCACATACTCTTGAGTATTCAAAATGTAAAGATATAGACATTGATAAGATCTGAGTCTTGGTTGTACCTGCATGAATCTCTCAAATACTCTCCAATGTGGTCTTCATAGCAGTACCAGAACTGAAAGTTATATATGGCTAAAAATTTGCAATAGGAAAAATCAAATGAACTATATACTTCCTAAGCAATAAACCCTCTTGGCACCAGTCATCAGGAGATCAAAAGATGAGTTACCTAAGAAAAATCTGCTTTCAGGGGCCTCTCAAGAATGCTAAAGAGCAATGATGTTACTCTAGAAATTAAGGTGCACCTGACCTAGGCCAGGTTCTTTGCAATTAGCTGTTATGCATCAGAAAACTGGACAACAACAAAAGAGGACAGAGGAAAAATTAACTGATGCCTTTGAGTTGTGGTCCTGGAGAAGAGTATTGAACATACCATGGACTGCTAGGAGAATTAACAAATTTGTTCTGGAGAGGGTTAAACCAAGATGTTCCTTGGAAGCAAGGATTCTGGAGTTCTGTTACACATACTTTGGGCATGATGCCAGGAGGCACCACTCCTTGCAGAAGGACATCATGCTTAGAAGAGAGACAGAGCAGGAGAAGAATACCTAGAATGAGACGGATTGACTCAGTGATTGGAGTAATGAGGGTAGATGTGTCAGAGACAGTGAAATTGGTTCATGATAGAGATGATAGAGCAGGGTTCAAAGCTATTATGCATACAGTGACTATTAGTCATGGTTGACTCAACAACACATAACAAGAAAATTATGGATTCATATCAATATTTAATGCAAAAAATTATAAACATATCAGTAAAAGCATGTGCATGTGCATGCACAAAAATTATATATAAAATAATATTCCTCTATTGGTAAGAAGATTCCTTTCTTCCTATTGTAAATATGGAAAGATTATTTGTCTAATTTAACTTTTTCTATCAAGGAATATTTTTACTTCTCATGGTTGGATGGGATTTGCAGAGACAGTCAAATACCTTTCAATTACTCATCAGTCAATTAACTAATAAAAGATATCTGTCAGATTAAATCAATCAAGAACAAATTGGTTCTGGAAAGAATGTTTATGGTTATATATGTGTACACATTTCCATTTTTCTTAACTTTTATACCAGAATTTAAAGGGCTTAAGACTAAGTGTTTACAGAAGAAGAAAAAAAAATTATACTCATTATGTTTTTAGCTTGGTATAGTTGAGCATCTTGACCGCTAATAAAACAATGCACTACCTGACCTGGTTCATCCTAACAGTCATTGTTAGATTCCAACTTTGTCAATACTCAGTATGAATGCTGAGCAAATTATTCAAGAAGCTGGGCACTCTGAAAAAGAATGTGGCATCAGAATTGGAGGAAGTCTAATAAACAATCTTCATTGCGCAGGTCACACAAATTTGCTGAATGAAAATGAGGAAGACTTGTGGCATTTGCTGCACAAGGTCAAGGACTATATCCTTCAATACATATTATATCTCAGCATCAAAGAAACAAAAATTCTCACCACTGGGTCCATATGCAAAATCATGATAGATGGAAAAAAGTTTGAAGTTGTGAAAGAGCCATCTTACTTGGATCCACAATGAAAATTCTCAGCGCCAGCAATCAATAGATCAGGAGACATATAGCATTGGGAAAGACTGCTGTGAGAGACCTCTCCAAAGTCCTAAAAAGCAAGGATGTTACTTTAAAGATTATGGAGATCCTGTTTCAAGCTATGGTCTTTTCATTCATCTGCTGAACATCTGAGTGCTGAACATTAAAGACTGACAGAAGAAGAATCCGTGCCTTTGAGCTATAGTGTTAGAGAATATCCCACAGTCTGCAAAAAGAACAGATATGTCTTGGAGAAAAGTCAACCAGAGTACTTATTAGAGGCAAAGATGGTGAACTTCATAGCACATACTACGGGCATGTTGTCAGAAGAAACTATAACTTGGAAAGGAACGTCATGTTTGGAAAGGTAGCAGGTCAGCAAAAGTAAGGAAGACACTGAAAGAAATGGATTGATGCAGTGACAGCAGCAATGAGCTCACATGTGTCATGGACAATAAGGATGGCACAGGACAGAAAAGGTTCAAGCTGTTGTTTATAAGCTCACTATGAGTCGTACTTGACTCAGTGGCATATAATAACAAACAACAACTACTACTACTTAACTAATCATGTTGTCCTCTATACACTCCTCCTTCATGATAATAAGAGAAATACCCTCCATGAGATGGAATTTTTCGGTGACTGGGATAATGGGGGTAGGTGTGTTGGAGACGATAAGACTGGCACAGGATAGAGCAGGTTTTAGGGCTGTTGTACATACATAGTGTCGCTGTGAGTTGCAGGCGACTTGAGGGCACATAACGACAATATCCCCCCTTCTGAGAAAATCTTCTACTGTACTTCCTTTAGAACAGATCAGTTCCCCTTCTGGCAGCTGAGGGACTACGACAACTCAACAGAATCAATTCTGCTATAGTCTTTCTTGTCCTTTCTTTGCATTTTGCTTAGAAATGTTTGGGCTTGAGTCAGGCACACCTTAATTCTTACAGTTATATCTTTATTTTTTAACAATTGGAACCAGAAGATTTTCCCAATGCCAAACATTAGTTGCTTTCTCCACTGCTGCTTTCATGTGCGTGGACTGTGTATGAAAAAAAACAAAAACAAAAAGACATCTTTAACAACTTTATTACTTTCTGCATTTATGATGTAGTTCCTTACTGGTTATTAAGATTTTTGTTTTCTCTCTATTGAGCTGTAATCTGTAATTAAGTTTATAGTTTTGATCTATATCAGTAACTACATAAATAATTCATCAGCAAAGTTTATACACTGTAATGAAGCATTAAGTTTACAATGACATAAATATCTTTGAGAGTATATAGTATTTACTCCTCTTTATGTGTGTGTTTCTCACTTTATTTATTACAAAATAATCACTCTCATATGTATATATGATAGCATGGTCTGTGTATAATCTCAGCTAAGCCATGATGCTCAGTGTTTTGGTAACTATGTAACAAAGAAGTTAATCAGCTGTATTATTATGTACTCATTCTCTGTGATGTGATATCCAATCTTATTACTCAGGGAAACTCCCTCAGGGAGTTCGCATCAGAGACAGAAAGAAAGAAAAGAGGATGGCTCTTGCAAAACTATTTTTTCTTGCTCAGGATCCTACATCTAGGTACTTAGTAGCTGACATTTCCCAGTCTTCTCAGTCAGCCTATAAGAGGTCATTTGACCTCTTGATATTGTCTTCATCAACTCCTGCTACTTTGGGAGTCAAGTGAAGCCTCCAGCCACATATTTGGAATTCATAAGACTCTACAGCATTGTGTGGCATTTACTTGAGATAAAAGTCTTCCTTTTTTACCTGTTTATTTGTACATGTGTGTACATTTACCTATTTATTTATATATGTGTGTACATGTGTATTGTTAAGAATAGCTATTATTTGGACATCATGTTTGGAAAGGTGGCAGGTCAGCAAAAGGAAGACGCTGAAAGAAATGGGTTGATATAGTACACACTTAGCTGGTTTTACTAATCTAGTGTTGCCAGTCTAGACAATCTAGCCTAAGACAATGCTTTTCTTTGTTGTTGTATGCTCTGTTGTAATTTTTTGTAATGCTTTATAAATAGTTGAAGAATATTTTGAACACACTTATAAATTACTTTGATTTAGTAAATCAGATTGCATAGAATATATGTTCTTGTTGTTGTTATGTGCCGTCGAGTCACTTGCGACTCATAGCTAACCTATGTACAACAGCCCTACACTCTGCCGTCTTGTACCAATCACACGGTCTCCAACACACCCATCCTGATTATCCCAGTCACTGAATCAATCCACCTTATAGAGGGCCTTCCCCTCCTGCACTGTCCCTCCACCCTACCAAGCATGATGTCCCCCTCTGAGGACCAGTCCCTCCTTACAACATGTCCAAAGTATGTCAGACGAAGCCTCAGGATCCTTGCCTCCAAGAAGTAGCCCAGTTTAACCCTTTCCAGGATGAATCTGTTTGGTTTCTTAGCAGTCCATGGTAACTTACGTGCTCTTCTCCAGCACCACAGCTCAAAGGCATCAATTCTCCTTCTATCTTCCTTAGTCATTATCCAACTCTCTGACACGTATCAAGTGAATGCAAAGACCAGGGCCTGTATCAGACACACCTTAGTCTCCAGAGAGCCACCATTGCTCTTCAGTACTTTGGAGAGGTCCCTAACAGCAGACTTTCCCATTGCTGTGTCTTTTAAATTCCTCGCTTCTGGTGTCAAGAGTGTTGACTGCGGTGCCAAGCAGGCTAAAGTGGTTAATAGTCTCAATCTCTTCACCATCCATCCTGATGCTGCCAATTGGTCTAGTGGTGAGAAACTTCATCTTCTTGATATTGAGCCTCAATTTATATTGAAGGCTGTAGTCCTTGACCCTCTGTAGCAAGCGCTTCAGATCCTCCTCAGTTTCAGCAAGAAGGGTTGTGTTATCTGCATAACTCAGACTATCTTGACTCCACATTTCTCTTCATAGAGTCCAGCCTTCCAGATAACCTGTTCTGCATACCTGCAACCTTATAGAATATAAGGTACAGGAAAAGATGATTTTAGACTCTTCCTTCCTAATGCTTGCAAGACATCCACCATGTGGTTCTATATTATTAGATGTTCATTCAAAACTCCTTCTTGCTTGGTATACTTCTGATCCCTACTTCATCATCCTTTCTCTGTTCTATGCTGACAGCTTTCGAGTTGAAAATATCTTCTTGCAGTCAAATTTTAATAATTCAGTTATATTTTTCTCTCTGTTATTCTCCTGTTTAAAACCAATAAGAGGATGTTTTCCCCCAGTGAAACTTGTTCCCTATGTTTTTTAAAAATGGAAGTAACTTCCTTTAATACAGAATTGAATTTAAAAAAATCTGAGTTCCATTTAAAAGATGGTTTTGTAATAACAGAATGAAAAAGATTTCTTTATGAAATAGCTTCACATAAAGACAGAGAATATGGTCCCTGAGGAGAACATTATAGTGAATCTCTAACATATATTTATAAATAATACAGATATAGACAAGGAGGAGATGGTGGTGGAAGAGGCGAGAGGGCAGAACAACAGGGGACAGGATGCACTTTTTGTCCCCCAAGAGAGCAGCGGTCTTCTCTGATCTGCAGTCTGACGCAAGGAATTATGAGGAAACACAAGAGACAAGTGAATGTGCTGTGTTTTTCCTCAGATAACAGAGACTTTCTACACTTGCTTAACCACTACTCTCTCCCTCTGGGAGGTTACTTTGACAATTTTCTCACATGTTTCTGTAATACACATACACACACACCTGACCAGAGGTGATCTGGGATGGTTCCAATTCCATTCACACATTTCAAACAGCATTTCTTTTGTCCCCTGGAGGACAGTACCCAACTGGGAAGTAATTTCATCAGATATCATGGATGGGAAGATAGCAGACCATTTAGTGTTAGAGATTAATGCAACTCTGTCCTTTACTACACTCAGGTAGCACGCCAGTGGTACTTCATCTGTTTATTGACCAAAGCTTCTCTAACATGACTCCAGTACATGATGCAAAGGAGAGGGAAATATATGTGTATTATGCACAAACACATGCACGCGCACGCGCGCGCGCACACACACACACACACACACACACACACACACACACACACAGGATGCTGAAATAGTGAGAAGTGGAGATACAATTCATATTCTCCAAGGAACTCTCAGAAAATAATTGATACTCTGAATTTTCGGGAAAGAGCTTGGCCTCAACTCTGGAATTCTATTTGAAAATCAACCTAACTCAATGAACATAATGCTGCTTCTAAATTTAGAAATTTGCTTATATATATTCTTAAGAAAATATCCTGGGCTACTCTGAAACTAAACATCCAGAGATTTTATTTCTAGTTTACTACCTGGAGCTCTGTTCATTTTCCTAACTTCAATGAATCTCACTCTTGAAGCATAACAGTGCTTTGAAAATGCAGCCTCCAACCTTTGATATTTATGTATAGCTTTATGTGAAATTTATGAGATTCCATTTATGATTTCTAAATGGATGAAAATTAGGACAGAGAATATTTACATTTCTTCACTTCTAACCCATATACGTAAAGTTTGACTTTAAAATATCACTGTATATGTCTGAAAGTATATGTATTTCTCTTTTGTGTGTGACTCTAGCACACTTTGAATTTCAGCTTTTAATTTCATGTTTGCTAAGGATTATTACAAAAGTGCTATGCTGTGTTTCTAAGGTCCTACTTGCTGCTCACAATAGTTGAATGTAGAGCATTGTCTTTGTGGATTTTGCTCTGCCAATTGATTTAATTCCCTCTGGGATGATGCTCCTGAAATCCCAGGCCAACCAACTAAGTCACTTAAGGTAATTTATAACTTTACTCCAGGTATATTCTGATATACACATGTGTTTGTTTTACACCATATTTAAATTCATATTCTCCATCAAATCTGTTTTTATTCACAGCTATAGATTTATTTGCATTCCCACATCAGCCATCTAAGGTGTGAATCTCTTCTTCATAAGCAAAGAGTAATGAAAAATCAAAGGTGAAGAGAAAAATCAAAGATGTGAAGAAAAATCAAAGAATCATGAGTCTATAGACTAATCTTTGAACTTCAGTCTCTTGAGACCAGAATAATTAGATGTTGCTTGATGGAAGCTTCTGATTATAAAGAATCACAATAAAATGTGATTGGTAGGGTGGGAGGAATAATACTCAAAATTTCATGTGTTGTTTTTGTTGTTATGTGCTGTTAAGTTGCCTATAATTCATAACAACCCTGAGAAAACAGTTCTGAATCTGCCCTATCCTGAGCCTTCTCCAACCCATCTGACCACTTTGTCACAGTCACAGTGTCAATTTATCTCACCCAAGATCTTCCTCTCATGCATGCACCCTTCCAAGTATGATGTCCTTCTCCAAAGACAAGTCCCTCTTGGAAACATGCTCAAAGTATGTGAGACAGAGTTCAAAATCCTTGCATCCAAGGAACAACCTGGTTTCGCCCTTTCCAAGTCAAATCTGCTTGTTCCCTTGACAGTCAGTGGTATGTTCAGTAGTCTTCTCCAGCACCACAACTCAAAGGTATTTATTTTTCTTCTGTCATCCTTGATCATTGTCCAGCTCTCAAATGTATACCAAACAATTGAGAAAACCATGGCATATATATCAGGCACACTACAATCTCTAGACTGACATCACTGTTTCTTAGCACTCTGGAAATGTCCTTGGTTACAGATTTCCCCAATTCAAGATATCTTTTTACTTCCTGACTGCTGGTGCCAAGGGTATCAACTATGGATAAAAAACAAGGCCCCAGGAATATATGGAATACAGAATGACATATGAGTGAATGCTTCCCTAGATATGCTCACCAAGTTGTGCCAACAAATCTGGAGGACAGTCACCTGGCCTACTGACTAGAAGAGATAGAAGAGATCTATCTCTGTTTCCATTCCAAAGAAGAGTGATCCAACAGAGTGTGGAAATTATAGAACAACATCATTGATATCACATGCATGCAATATTCTGCTGAAGATCATCCAAAAACAACTGGAACAGCACATCAACAAAGAACAGTCGGAAGTGCAGGCTGGATTTAAAAGAGGCCATGGCACTAGGAATATTACAGCTAATGTCAGCCGGATCTTGGCTGAAAGAAGAGAGTACCAGAGGAATATCTATCTGTGTCATTGACTACGCAAAGGCATGTGACTGTGTGGACCACACCAAACTCTGGCCAACTCTGACAAGAATGGGAATCCCAGAACACTTGATAGTGCTAATGTAAAGCCTATATATAGTTGGACCAGTAGGCAGTTGTCAGAACGGAGCAAGGAAACACTGCATGGTTCAAAACTGAGAAGGGTGAGTGTTGAGTCTGTATCCTATCTCCGTATCTTTTCCATTTATGTGCAGATCAGATTATAAAGGAGGCTGGGCTCTATGAGGAGAAGTGTGGCATCAGTATTGGAGGTAGATTCATCAACAATCTACATTATGGAGATTACACAACCCTGCTTGCTAAGGACCACAGCCTTCAATATGAATTGAAACTCAACATCAAGAAAACAAAGATTCTCACCACTGGGCTGACTGGCAGCTTTATAAATGGTGAAGAAATTCAGATTGTTGACAGCTTCAGTTTGCTTGGCTCCATAATCAACACTCTTGGCACCAACAGCCAGGAAGTTAAAAGACAAATTGTATTGGGAATGTCTGCTGCCAGAGACCTCTTCAAGGTACTGAAGATCAATGATGTCAGTCTAGAGTCTAAGGTGCACCTGGTACAGGCCATGCATGCCATTACTTGTTATGCATCAGAGAGCTGGACAATGACTAGGGATGATAAAAGAATTTTTGCTTTTGAGCTTTGATGCTGGAGAAGAATATTGAATCTATCCCATGGACTGCTAGGAGAACAAACAAGTTCATCCAGGAGGGGGTAGAGCCAAGCTGCGCCTTGAAGAGAAGTATTCTCAAGCTCCATCTAACGTACTTTGGACAAGTTGCAAGGTGGAATCAGTCCTTGGAGAGGGACATCATGCTTGGGAGGGAGGAGGGACGACATAGGAGAGAAAGACCCTTGATGAGATGGATTGATTCCATCCCTAGGGTAATTGGGAAAAGTGTGTCAGACACAGCAAGACTGGCACAGGATTAGGGCATGGGTTAGGGTTGTTGTACACAGGGATGCTGAGTCTTAGTCGAATCGATGGCACATAACAACAATATACTGTATATATTATATATATT
>NW_006399873.1:10350659-10353875 GCF_000299155.1 Elephantulus edwardii
GATTGCATACATATAAAATATTTTTTTTTCTTTTCTGTTATTGTTTACCCATTGATGACTCTCCAGAGAGTTTTAATCTCACAGGAGGAGATTGCCCATCTTTTTTCCCACAGGGCAGCCGGTGGCCTCAAACCACTTGCCCTTGGGATTGCAGCACAGCTCCCTGTCTCTAGAACAGGAGCTTTCCCTATGATTGTTGAGTTTTATATGTGTTAATGAGCCTTCTCCTGAGCCTGATACTACATCCCTCTTCATAGAGTTCAGTTCCATGAAATATTTGCTCATCACACATATTGAGTAAGTACAGAGAAAGGATACATCACTGACGTTCACCCTTCTTGATATTCAACCATGCAGTGTTGCCTTGTTTATATACACATACATACAAATACAACAAGGATGATCAGCTATGTACAGTTGTTCCTGACATTATGGCAATGAGTTTGAGTTTAATAAACTTGTCCAGTGTATGTTTATATATAGACACACATACATACCCTCCTATGTCAGGCAAAGGTGAAGTCTCTAGTAGAGTTGTTTTAATTTCTAAGAAAAACTCTATAGGTTCTCCTAGAAATAAAATTTGTAGCCACATCATGACCTAACTTTGCTTTCTTCTTTCCTGGGAGGGTGGATTATCAAAACTAGTGTCCTAATTTGTTGAGACAGACAATGTTTTGTTTTCAGGAAAAAAATACCTTAAATTCAGTTTCTTTTGAAAAATATTTTATGTTAGTTAAATATGGTGAACCTATTTACTTTTCTAGAGGTGAGTTTTGGGTGGTTAAATGCAAGTCTAAGATTGAATGTCGTACATAATTATAAACAAAATATTTTCAAAGGTCTTGAGGTTAGTATTTGGACAAATCTACTGTGAATTCAGCCACTTGCTTTGCAATGAGAGATAATTTTACTATCAAGAAAAATGCTTTGAAAAAACTGTACTTTGGTGTGCAGAATTTAGAAGAAAGTACTTGAAGTATAAGTAATCCTGTCGTTTAATTAATGTTGATAAAATACTCCTATGAGAAGCCCTGTTTCAGAAATAGGATAAGATTCTGAAGAGACAAGACACAATGCTCTCCAAAGTACTTTCACTCTCTATTAGTACTTCTATTAATTTGTTTGTACAAATAACAAATCTGTTTATTTGCTTGCTTTCTAATATACAGTTCTGAAATTTGTTGCTTTACTTTAGAAACACCAATTAAACCCATGCCTTCAACCAAAAAAATGTGTCCTTATATATTATTAGTCTAAGCAAACTTATATAGGAAGGATATGAACAAATAGGTAAACTTGGCTTTGGCAAAATGAAACTCAGAATCATAGAACTTTTTTGTGTATAATTTTTGTTCACGGATCTGGTTAGATCTCATCTCTCTAGAATTTGCAACACATGGATTGTAGGTATTGATTTTGTCAGTGATGAGTCAAAATGGTTAATGTTAAAGACACTATGCATCTGGTTATTTTCCATTTAAAATATCGTTGTTGTTTTTGTCATGTGTATTGAGTCACCTTAGATTCATAGTGACCCTATATAAAATAGCTCTAAACTCTGCCTTATTCTGATCCAGTCTTATGACTCTGACACACCTAATCCCATTGTTATAGCTCCCTTATTAAACAATGTCATCAAGGGTCTTCCTCTCCTGTGCTGATCTCTCCTGGTCATATGCCCAAAGTATGTGAGTCATAGCTTCAAAAGCCTTTCCTCTGAAAAGAAACTTGGTTTCACCCTTTCCAAGACAGACTATCTTTTTTTCCTGGCATTCCAAGGTATATTCAATGCTCTTCTCCAGCACCACAACTAAAGGGCATCAATTCTTCTTCTGTCACCCTTAGTCATTGTCCAGCTCTTTCATTCATGACAAATAATTGGGATAATTATGGCCTTGAGCAGGTGCATCATAGCCTGTAGACTAACATCATTGATCTTTAGCCCTAGCGAGCGGTGCCTGACAGCAGACTTACACAACGCAATTCTTCTTTGGATTTCCTGACTACTAGTGGCAAGAATTCCCTAAAATCTTCTTTTTTTTTTAATTTTATTTTTTTTTCCCTAAAATCTTCTTAATCACTCAGGTGACACTGATTCTTAGGAGGTCCCAAATATAAGAGACTTATCTTGACCTTGGAAATTATCACATCAGTTGTGTCAACAATGTAAACAGAGACACTAAGTCACAAAACTTAGCAGAACTCTATAGCAAGGATCTTCCCTCAGTATTTCAAGCAAAAATCTTTCCCAGAAATTGGTAAATGACATTTGGAATTATGTCCTCCTACACAAGAGGCACAGAGGGGAGACAGAGAGACACGCCGCCAGGCAGAACTGGGAGCCTGGAAGCCACATGAGCAGAAGTCGGGCCAGACAATAGACAAGCAACTCCTGGCAAAAGCTTCTGACACACCCACAGGTACAGAAGCCCCAAGGCGGAGTCAAAATCAGTCAGCCCCTAGGGCCTATGGCCCTTAGGCCAAGAAGAAAAATACCATCTATACAGGAGTTCTACAGGACACATCACCTTCCCTTCAGAGACAGTACAACTGAACTTAAGAGACACTGGTCACAGCATAAAAAATTGTCAGCATTTGACTTGTTTGGAATCACAGAAGCCAAGAAAGCTTTAGATACAAGCTGTTAGATCATGGGTTGGACAATGGAAGATAAATGCTGAAGGGATTTGGTAGATGTGAAGGGGTATCCTGGTGGAGGGTGGAGCTGGGAAATAAGTGGGTCAAGGCACTGGCCTAAGGGTAGGGTCGACACTGTAACTAATGGTTAACTCCACAATGAGGGATTTATCTTTCATTACTCCACAAATTGCTTGTCTGTCAGTCCGCTAAATCTAAACATTCAGATTAAGACAGACTAGGAAGAAGGATTGGCCACCCACTTCTGAAATAGCAGACCTCTGAAAACCCTACATACAATGGAACACACATAGATAAACAGAAAGTGCAACCTAGGGAGAAATTTCAAGTATGGAATTAGAAAAGAAGAGAAACAGTTATAAGCAGACACTAGTGATTTGAACATGGAATGTGAGAACCATGAGTGTAAGAAAACTAGAAATTGTTAAGAAAGAAATGCTATTTTTGTTGTTGTTATGTGCCATTGAGTCGCCTGCGACTCATAGCGACCCTATGTACAACAGCCCTAAACTCCACTCTGTCCTGTGCCAATCGCACTGTCTCTGACACTCCCAT
>NW_006399873.1:10355050-10358352 GCF_000299155.1 Elephantulus edwardii
CAAGGACTGCAGCCTTCAGTATGGACTGAGGCACAATGTCAAGAAGACAAAGATTCTCACCAATGGACCAATTGGTAGCATCAGGATGGATGGCGAAGAGATTGAAATTGTTCACTGCTTTAGTTTGCTCGGGTCCATGGTCAGCACTCTTGGCACCAGTAGTCAGGAAATCAAAAACGTATTGCGATGGGAAAGTCTGCTGTTAGGTATCTCTCTAAATTACTCAGGAGCAACGGTGTCTCTCTGAAGACTAAGGTTTGCTTGATACAGGCCATGGTCTTTGCAATCACTTGTTATGCATCAGAGTGTTGGACAATGACTAGGGAGGATGGAAGCAAAATTGATGCCTTTGAGCTGTGTTGCTGGAGAAGAGTTTTGAATGTACCATGGACTGCCAAGAAAACAAACAGATTCATCCTGGAGAGGGTTAATCCAGGCTACTCCTTGGAGGCAAGGAATCTTGGGCTTTGTCTGACATCTGTCATAATTTGGACATGTTTTAAGGAGGGACAGTTCCTTGGAGCGGGACATCATGCTTGGGAGGGTGGATGGACAGCACAGGAGGGCAAGACCCTCTACGAGGTGTATTGATTCAGTGACTGGGGTAATCGGGATGGATGTGTCAGAGGTAGTGCAATTGCCACAGGGTAGATCAGGGTTTAGGGCTGTTGTACATAGGGTTGCTATAAGTCACAAGCGACTTGATGGCACAAGACAACAACAACAACAACAACACAAGAGATAGACAACATCATGAGAGTCCAATAGCAGTGTGTGGTACGAGATATCACAGAAATGACTTGTGGATTAAGCTATCATATTAAGAGGTGGCTAGGGAAGGGAGGGTTTGACTAAAAGAAGAGAGTGCAAGGAATGGGGATGCAGTCAGGAAAGGGAAGAGACAAGACAAACATGCTTGGACTGGGGGAAAGTCAATGTAATGGTTATTTCTGTAGGGGAAGTGTCTTTCATCTGCAAGGTGAAATGCTTATCTGTCAGATAATGTTCTAAAACTAAACATCCAACTTAAGACAGACTAGGAAGGATTCACCATCCACTTCCAAAATATAACAGGCCTTCAAAAATCTTATGCACAGCTTAGCACACTTAGAATAGACTGACAGATATGGCAACTGAGGCTGAACCCTCAAATTTGGGAACACAAAGAAGGAGAAACAGTGATTGTAATGTGGAATGAGAGAAGCATGAATGTAGGAAAG
The DNA here is from genome assembly GCF_000299155.1 of Elephantulus edwardii. Lineage (NCBI taxonomy): Eukaryota > Metazoa > Chordata > Mammalia > Macroscelidea > Macroscelididae > Elephantulus > Elephantulus edwardii. The sequence continues at coordinate 10,356,271 of NW_006399873.1, forward strand.
CTACACATTGTAAAACAGTGTAATAAACAAATGGAACACTTAAATATTGACATACTAGGTATTAGCAAAATTAGATGGATAGGCATGGGACATTTTGAATCAGATGATCATATGATCTTCTATGCTGGAAATGAAAAGATAAGAAAAAATTGAGGCACTTTCATAGTTAAAGAGGTACTATCTATATTCATCTTGAAATACAAAATTGTGAGTGACAGGACAATATCCATACACAAACAAGGAAGACCTATTAATAGTACTATTGTTCAAATTTATGCACCAACAACCAGAGGCAAAGAAGAGGAAATGTATGATTTTTATCAACTCTTGCAGTCAGAAATTGATCGAACACGTAACCAGATGCATTAGTAATAATGGGTGCCTGAAATGCAAAAATTGGGAACCTGGAAGAAGGATCAGTAGTTGGAAAATATGGGCTTAGTAACAGATATGTGGCTGGTGAGTGAATGATAGAATTCTGTAAAATCAATGATTTATTCATGGCAGATATCTTTTTTTAAGAAATGTAAAATCAGGCTATACACAGGGATTTCACCAGAGAGGATGCATAGATATCAGATCGATTACATCTCTGGAAGAAATTATTGGAGAAGTTCAGTATCAGCAGTGAAAACCAGGCCAGGTGCTGATTGTGGAACAGACCATTAAATGCTCATATGCAAGTTCAAATTATAGGTAAAGAAGGTTAAATCATATCCACAGGAATAAAAATTTGATCTTGAGTCTGTCCCCCATGAATTTAAAAACCTTCTCAGGAATAGGACTGAGGCCTTGAAGACTATTGAATGAGGACCAGATGAGCTATGGGACCATATCAGGAAAATCAAAGAAGAAGAAAAGACCAAAATGATATCAAGTGAGACTTTGAATATTGCACTAGAGTGCTAAGAAACCAATGCAAAGGAAAGAAATCACGAAGTCAAGGAGCTGAATAAAAGATTTCAAGGGGCAACTTAGGAACACAAGGCAAAATTTTATAATGAAATGTGCAAGTAGCTGGAGTTGAAAAATCAAAGGGGCTGAACTCGCTCAACATTATTTAAGTTGAAGGAACTAAAGAACAAATTCAAGCCATGAGTTGCCATGCTTAAGGATGTTACGGGCAGAAATTTGAATGAATAAGGAAGCATTTAATGAAGATAGATAGTATAAAGTAGTATAAAGAGATACTGTACCAAAAAGAATTGACTGACACAGAATAAACTACATATAATCAAGAGGCAACGAAGGAGGAAATTCAGGCTTCTCTGAGGGACTTGGCAAAAATTAAGGCCCCACGAATTGATAGAATACCAGTTGATGTGTGTCAACAAAAAAAATGCTACTCTGAGTATGTTCACCAAGTTGTGCCAAGAACTCTGGAGGACAACGATTTGGCCACCTGACTGGAAGATATCCATGTTTATTTGTATTCCAAAAAAAAAGATGATCCAACAGAGTGTGAAAATTATCAAATAATATTACTAATATCACACACTAGCAAAATCATGCTGAAGATTATCCAGAAATAAATGGAACAGTACATTGACAGAAAACTAGCTCAAATGTTGATTGTTCAAACCTACTGAAAGGCACCTCTGAAGACAGGATGATCATCTATTTCTCTGCATCACATAAATCAGAATCAACAGTGTATAACTATAAATAATAACAACATTACCCACCAAAACAAGTCCTCTGCTAGACTCCAGTTCATCCTGATTGTGCATTGAGTTTCAAAGGATATAGAGCTGCTCATGAATTTGAACCACCCATCTTTCAGCAGCCCAACAAGTAGCCCATTACATCATCAGCGCTCTTTTTAACAACATGCGAATGTATAAGAGAGAGAAAAAATATGACTAAAAGAAGACTGTGAAAGTCACTAAATTTCTACATGATAAGATAATTACATTGACATTATATGTGACTCTGTAATATATTAATATATACATATTTTGATACAATTTATGTTGTGGAAATGCCTACTCATTATAGCTTTTGGAGTTGACATTGAGTCAGATTGTTTCCTCAGAAATGAATCTGTAATTCATTTTTTAACAAGTAAAATTAAGTGTGTGT
>NW_006399873.1:10358572-10368611 GCF_000299155.1 Elephantulus edwardii
TATATCTTTCTAAGTTTTATAATTAGAGATCAACCTGAATAAGAAAAACAGTCCCAATATTGCCCTGTGCTAATGTAACCTTATATTTGTTAAGTTTATTAAAATTTACTATGACCTCACAAATAGACAAAAATTTGAAAAATTTATTTCTAGACATTTAAATACATAGTAAACATTTTTAGCTAAATAGGCTATGACATTTCAATAAAGATATCTTTTTTTGATACATTAGGGAAATTTTATTACAGTTAATTTTTAAATAGAGCAAAAATGGTAATAGTAATGGAGGATTTTTCCAGTTCTCCAGGATAATTTCACGTAAATCTTTACAGTGTTATAAAAATTCAGTCCTTTTTAATAATTACAGTATAGAAATTAATATTTCAAGATAGAATCATTGATAAATAAGATTGCTATTTCACACCCGAATACACACACATATATGTATGTAACCTGGCCCTCCTATGAGTTTTCCGGAAGCTGTAAATCCTAAAAGATTGCAGGCTTATCTTTTCTAGAGCCATTGGTACATTCAAACTGCCAGAGAGGGACAGCATTTGGATTATCAGCGCAACTCCCTAAAAACTAAGTCACCACAACTCTCCTATCCCTCTTTCTCTGCATATGTGTGTGTAAGGCCTGCAGGCCTCGGCGCCTGCACCACCGAGGAGCACCTAGGCCAGGAAGACCAAATCCAGGAGCACGTTGAACAATCAGCCTGAGAGGCCAGTAGACACAGTGCAATTGGAGACACAGAGCACTATCATCGCCTGGGAGCAGAGAAACAAGAAGGGAACATATGTGATAGGAGACCTGAGCCATTCTATTAGGGGTTACTGCAGGCCTCATAGTTTAGCACCGTTTATGGGGGGAGAGACAGGATAGAGGAGGGGGAGAGACTGAACAGGACACATGTGGAAGAGGGGCACTAAACGATGAATTTATCTGCCAGTTTTTACAATGAGGAAATGTCTACATGTGGAATTGTCTTGGAATGCTGTTGCTCTTAATTGCTCAGCAATGTTAAAGATTGCTTATTGATCACTGGCTCTTTTGAGTAAAATATTTGTTTCAGGTACTGTACTAAAGCTGAGCTTCCAAATTAAGACAGACTAGGAAGAAGGAATGGGTATCCACTTTCAAAATAGGCCTTCAAAACGCTGTGAATGAGAAAGCTCACTTATATGAGACATAGCGCTGAAGACTGAGACCTCATACTGGGGGAAACACAAAAGAGGAGCAACAGTTGCAAGTAGCTATTAAAAATTGGAACCTGGTATGTATGTAAGAAACAAAAATGTAGGAAAATTGAACATTGTTTAAAAAGAAAAGGAACACATAAATATTGACATACTAGTATTGGTAAGCTGAGATGGATTTGCAATTTGGAATCAGGTAAGCATTTGCTCAATTATGCAAGGAATGAAAAAGTGAGGGAAAATGAGGTCAAATTTATAGTCAAATAGCCATTTCTAGATCCATACTGAAATATAATGTTGTGAATACAAGGAAGACTTGTTAATACTATTATCATTCAAATATATGCACCAACAACCAGAGACAAAAAGAAATAGAGTATTTCTACCAATTTTGAATTCTAAAATCTATCCAATAGGCAACTAAGATTTATTAATAATAATTTGTGACTAGAATGAAAAAGTTGGGAACAAGGAAGAAGGAGCAGTAGTCAGAAAATACAGGCACGGTGACAGAAATGAGACTGGAGATAGAATGACAGAATTTTGCACAATCAACGATTTAGTTATTGCAAATTTTTAAAAAAAATTCTATGAGTGGAAGCACAAATACAGTCCTCCACTACTACAAATTATGCAGTTGTGTTTTCTATGTTTGGAGAAATTGCATGGGTCAGCACATCCAGAGTGCAATGCAGAAGGTTCACTCTGGGGAAAATCACCTTCGTGATCATGGTGTCTCATGTGCCATGGTAAGTTCTGCAAACAGCTTTCATAAAAAACATAAATGGTAACTATACATATAGACTTTACCTGATGGGATATATACAGGAATCATATTGACTTCATCTGTGGGAAGAATTTTGAAAAAGCGTAAATGTGAAAATGAGGGCAGGTGTTGACTCTGGAATGGGACCACAGATTTCTCATGTGCAGGTTCATACTGAAGCCGAAGAAAATGAAAACAAATCCACAAGACTAAAACATGACCTTGCTCTCTACCATTTGAATTTAAAAACCATCTCAAGAAAAAAACTTGAGGTATTGAACAATAATGAACAAATACACTAGTAGAAAAATAAAAATTAAAATTAAAAAAGCATTTCATCCACAAAGAATACAAAAGGTTATTACAAAGACAGAAGAGGAAGTAAAGACTAAGATGGATGACAGAAGAGACTCTGAATATTGTACTAGACTGCTAAGAAGCCAAAGCAAAGAGAAGAAATCAAGAAGTTAAAGAATGGAAAAGAAAATTCCAAAAGGCAATTCAGGAAGATAGGCAAAGTATTATAATGAAATGTGCAAAGAGCTGGAGTCAGAAATTTAAAAGGAATGAAATCACAGAATTTTTTTTACATAACGGAACTGAAGAACAAATTCAAGCCTTGAACCGCAAAACTTAAAAGATGCTATGGGCAGAATATTGAATTATCCAGAAAGCATCAACAAAGATGGAAGGAGTACACTGAGTCACAGTACTAGAAAGAATTGGCCAACACATAACAATTTAATAGTATATTATCAAGGAGAAATGGTAATAAAAGAGGCAGTTCAAACTGCTCTGGAACAATCAGTAAAAGAATAAGGCCCTAGTAATTGATGGAATACCAATTAACATATTTCAATCCTGGATATGCTCACCATGTTGTGCCAAGAAAACTGGAGAACAGAAACCTGGCAAGCTGACTGAAAGAGAACCATATTTATGCCCATTCAAAAAAAGGGTGATCCAACAGAGTGTGGAAATTTTTAAATAATATCACAAATATCACATGTAAGCAAAATCTTGCTGAAAATTATCTGAAAACAATTAGACCAGTACTTTGACAGAAGTAGACTTCATGAACATTGGTATTCTAGGTATCAGTGAGATGAAAAGGACTGGCCAATTTTAATGAGACAAAAACATGGTATACTATGCTGGGAATGAAAAACTTAAGAAGGATCATGTTGCATTCATAGTTAAAAAGATAATTTTGAGTTCTATCCTGAAACACAGTGTTGCGAGTGATGGGACATTATCCATACACATACAGAGAAACGTGTTAACAACTATTATTCAAATATATGCACAAACAGCTAAAGTTAAAGAGGAAGAAGTTAAAGATTTTTTCCAAATTTTACAGGCTAAAATTGACCAAGCATACAATCAAGATGTATTAATGACAATTAGAGACCAGAATGCAAAAGTTGGAAACAATGAAGAAGGAATGGTAATCAGAAAGTACAGACTTGGTGACAGAAATGACCCTGAAAATTGTTCAGTTGATTATTACTCATTCAATGATTTATTCATTACAGATACCTTTTTATAAAAAAAAAAGTAGTGAATTTACTCATTGATATCACCTGATGGACTACATAGAAATCAGATTGACGACTTCTGTGGAAGGAGTCATTGGAGAAGCTTAATATTAACAACCAACACCACACCAGGTGCTGCAGTTTCAAATGGAGGCTTAAGAAAATTAAAACAAGTCCATGAGAACCAAAATATAATTTTGAATCTCTCCCACCTGAATTTAAAAATAATTTTAGGAATAGGTTTGAGACATTGAATACCAATAGTAGAGAACCAGCTGATTTGTGGGTTGACATCAGTGATAACATCCAGGAAGAGATCAAAAGGTCATTATAAAGACAGAGGAGAATGAAAAAAAGAAACGAAACCAAAACGGATGTCAGGACAGGCTGTGGAAATTGCTCTAGAGTGACAAGAAGCCAAAACAAAGGGAAGAAACCCTGAAATAAAAGAGCTGGATAGAAGAGTTTGAAGGGCAGCTTAAAGAGACAAAACAAAATATTAGAAGGCTCACAGAACTGGAATTGGAAAGTATAAAAGGAAAAACTCATTCAGCATTTCTCAAACTGAAAGTACTGAAAACAAATTCAAGCTTTACATTGCAATACTGATTGTTGGTATGGAGAAAATTTTAGAATGATCCAAGAAGCATCAAAAGAAGATGGAGGGTTAGACATGGTATATAACCAATGTATTCCAGTGCTAATAATATAACCTTGGGAATATAGAACTGAGAAACAAATGGAGATTTGTATACCAATGTTTATAGAAATGTTATTCACAATAGTAAGAACATGGAAAGAGCACAAATGTTCATCAAAAATTGAATGGACTGAGAAGTTATGGATTCCATAATTGGGAAATTGGGGAATGGATTGAGACATTTACATAACGGAATGCTATTGTTATAGGAGCAACTATTTTGTAAAATACTATATAACATCAGAGAGGCTAAAGAACTTTATGCAATGTCAACTAACTCCGTAGCATAAAGACAATTACTTAATAGGACCATTATTGTAAAAACAGAAAGATAAGATGTGGTAAAAGCCCAAAGGGGAAAATAGAGGGAAGGAGGAATTCTTAGGGCAGGGGGGAGGTGAAAGTATAAGATTGAAGAGTTTTTTAGGTAAAGGGAAGGGTGAAGGAATTAGGATAGATCTAGATCACCTGCAAGAGTGGGTAATAGTGCACATAGGCCAATTGTGATTAATTTCTAAAACAAAATCTATAGGGATGATCATATAAAATACAATGTGAGAGACAGACTGTGAAACACAATGTAAATGAATGAAATGTTGTTATGTGAGTTGCCTGCAGCTCTTAGTGACCCTATGTACAAAAGTCCTAACCCTCCTCTATCTTGTGCCAATCTTACTGTCTTTGACACACCCACTCTCATTACTCCAGTCACTGGAGCAATCCATCTCATCGAGCATCTTCCTCTCTTGCACTGTCCCTACACCCTCCCAAGAACGATGTTCCTCTCCAAGGACTGGTCCCTCCTTGCAACATGTCCAAAGTATGTCAGATGAAGCTTCAGAATCTTTGCCTCTAAGAAGCAGCTTGGTTTCACCCTCTCTAGGTTGGACCTGTTTGTTCTTTTAGCATCCCATGGTATATTCAATACGCTTCTCCAGCACCACAGCTTACAGGTATCAATTCTTCTATCATCCTTAGTCATTGTTCAGTTTTCTGCTGCATAGCAAATAATTGTAAAGACTATGGCCTGCGTCAGGCGTACCTTAGTCTCCAGACTGATATCATTGGCTTCAGTAATTGGGGGAGGTCTTTGGACAGCAGACTTCCCCAGTGCAATTTGTCTTTTAATTTCCTGGCTTCTGGTACCAGGAGTATTGATTGTGAGTTAGACGAGCAGATATGGAAACTGAGGCTGAGCCCTCAAATGTGGAAACACAAAGGAGGAGGAAGAGATGTAAGCAAACACTGGTGACTGGGATATGGAATGTGAGAATCATGAATGTAGTAAAATTGGATATTATTAAGGAAGAAATGGAATGCATAAATACTGACAAACTAGGCATTGGCAAGATAAGATGGACTGCAATGGGACATTTTGAGTCAGATGATCATGTGATATACTATGCTGGAAATGAAAAGTTGAGGAAAAATGGGGTTGCTTTCAAAGTTTAAAAAGTCACTTCTAGGTCTGTCTTGAAATATAATGTTGCTGGTGACAGAATAATATCCATATACATACAAGAAGTCCAGTGAATACCACTATCTTTAAAATATATGCACCAACAACCTCAGCCAAAGAGGAGGAAAGATTTCTACCAACTTTCTCAGTCAGAGATTGATCGAACATGAAATCAAGACACATTAATAATAATGGGTGACTGGAATGCAAAAGTTGGGAACAAAGAAGAAAGATCAGTATTTGGAAAACATATGCTTGGTGACAGAAATGAACTAGAGATAGAATGATAGAACTTTGCACAATGACTTATTCATTGCAAATATGTTTTATAAGAAACATTAACAGAGGTTATACATGTGGATTTTACCCGACGGTATGCATAATAATCAGATAGATTACATCTGGGGAAAGAATCACTGGACAAGTTCAATATCAGCTATGAAAACTAGATCAGGTGTTGTTTGTGGAACACACCCCCATCTACTCATATGCAAGTGCAAGTCGAAGCTAAGGAAAATTAAATCAAATCCGTGGGAACCAAAATTTGACCTTGAGTCTATCCCACCTGAATTTCAAAACCATCTCAGGAACAGGTTTGAGGCCTTGAACACCAATGAGCAAAGACCAGATGAGCTATGGGAGGATAGCAAGAATATCATCCAGGAAGAATGAATGAAATGTAGTTTATACAAATTTTGTATGCAAGCCAATATAAAATAATAAAAAAACAAAGATGATGGACACTGTACCAAAAAGATGTAGAAAACACCAAAATACTTCGGGATGTCACATGATCAAGTGCCAGTGCTAATGAAGGAAGAAATTCAAGCTGCATTGAGGGCATTGGCAAAAAATTAAGTCCCCCAAAATAGATGGGGTACAAATTCCCATGTTTTACCTAGCAGATGCAATCCTGGACATGCTCACTAGGAAATTTGGAACACAGCTCCCTAGATGGCTGACTGGAATAATTATATTTTTGTTCCCATTCTCAAGAAAGGTGATTTAACAAAATATGAAAATCATTATTCAATATCATTAATAGCACATGAAATCACAATATTGGTGAAGATCATTCAAAAACAGTATAGTATATAGAGATCTTCTGGCATTCAAATTAGATTTAAAAGAGGTGAGGCAAGAGAGATATCATTGCTAATGTCTGATGGATCTTGACTAAAAACAAGGATTACCAGAAGAAAGTTTGTGTTTATTGATTATGCAAAATCATTTGACCGTGTGTATCATAACAAATTATCATTAACATTGAAAAGAATAGGAATACCAGAAAACATAATTGTGCTTGTGTGGAATCTATACCTATACAAAGAGACTGTTGTTCAAACAGAGCAACATTACTTGATTTAAAATTAAGGTGTGTGTCAGAATTGTGTCCTCTCTCTCCATACTGAGCAAATTATTTGAGAAGCTGGATTCTATGATGAATTTGGCATCAGAAACAGAGGAAGATTCACCAATTGCAGATGACACACCTTTGGCTGCTGAAAATGAGGACGGCTTGAAGCAATTACTGCAAAAGGGTAAGCACTGAGGAGTTATAATGAGTTGCAATGATGAGTGATGATGTCAGTTTGAGGACTAGGATAGGTCTGATTCAGTTCACACTCTTTGCAATTACTTGTTAAGTATCTAAGACCTCGACAATGAATAAGGATGACAGGAAATGAATTGATGTCTTTGAGCTGTGGTGTTGGAGAAGAGCACTAAACATCCCACAGATATCCAAGAGAAGAAATAAATCTTGGAGAAGGTGCTCTTTGGGGGCAAGAATGACGAAGCTTTGCCTCACATGTTTTGGACATGTTGCTATGAGGAGCTATTCCTTGGAGAAAGTCATGATGCTGGGAAGGGTGGAGTTTCAGCTAAGTAGAAGAAGATTCTTGACCAGGTGGATTGACATGGTGACTGTTGTCTTTTGTTCATAGGGTCGCTGAGCTGTACTCGACTTGACGCCACCTAACAACAACAACTACTCTTTCTAATCCTTATTTTTCTCTTCTTTGATTTAATGTAATTGTGCCGTTTAACTCATAATAGCTCCAGCTCCAGAAATCCTTACTAAAGGACCAAAGATTGATAAATTCCAGAGTGAAACCTGGGACTGGAGATTATTATGCTGATTTAATGTAATTGTGACCATTTGGTCTCATATGGATAATTATCTAAAGAAATTCCATTTTCATGGATTATTTTTCATTTCATATTTCCCTTTTCTTTGTGTGTGTGTGTTTAATGTGTAAACATCTATAAACATTTCATATAGTATTCCTGTGTTCATAGTGAAGGTTGTTGTGGAATATCATTCATAGTTAGCATATGATCTAAATCCTGTCCTATTCTGTGTCGTCCTCACACTATCTGACACACTCAAGCCCATTGTTGTAGTCACTTTGTCAAGCAAACTAGTTGAGGATCTTTCTCTTCTTTGTTGTCCTTGCACCTTTCCAAGCATGATGTCCCTTCTTCAAGGAACAGCTTCCCCTAGCAGCATGTCCAAAGTATGTGAGATGAAGATTTAACATATTTTCCTCAAGGAGCACTCTGGCTGCACCTTCTTCAAGACATTTCTATTTATTTTTTTGGCAATCCATGGGTTATTCAGTACTCTTCTCTAATATCACATCTCAGAGGCATAACTTCCTCATGGCATACTTCCAAGTATTGTATAATGAATAAAAGTGAAGACAAAATGTTTGTTATTTTAAATGACTTACTTTCAGATACTTTAAACAGAAGTGTTTTAAAATTGTAGTTTTTCTCAGTTTTTTAAAAAAGTGTTGCAGTCATTAACGTTTCATCCACTGATAAAGACTACATTTGAAGCCTGAACCCATCTGTTTTCTTTTCAAATAAAGCCTTGCTTTTCTATTGTTTATTTTATTTTTTTGAGGGGACAATTAGGAAGAGTTTGGAGGCTTTTCCCCCTATTTTATCATACATGTGTGAAATTAGAAGATTTGACTGTACACTACAGAGTCCTGTTGGGAAAGAAATGTATTATCTCAGCTTGGCTCAAGTTTACCAAAATATTAAAAATGAATGAGTGGCAAAAATAGTAAGTATAGCTTTTATTTTATAACAAAATACTTCCTAGGTCACAGTGACTTAGAAGCTAATGTCACCTTCCAGCAGATCTAATATATAGGCTTTACACAAGGAAATTAATGTTGCTAGTATTCATAGGGAGCTCTGGTGTCCTAGTGGCAAGAAGCTGTGCTGCAATCCTGTAAGCATGTGGTTTGAGGCCACCAGCTGCTCTGCGGGGGGGAGGGGGGAGGAGGGGCAATTTCCTCCCATGTGATTCACTGCCTCTGAAAACCCATAGAAGCGTCAACTAGGGGTCAGTTCCAACTCTATGGTAAATAATAACAGCAGCATTCATAGGTCATTCTCCATTTCTGGAATTAAATAATTTTGCAATTTTTAAAAATATAAGCATAGTGTTTGTCTCTGAATGTTATCCTTAAATTTATTTGTAGTGACAAAATAGTTTATTGATTCAATTTAATACTTCTTATTGCTAAAAGTAGAAAAAGTCTAAGAAAAATTGTTTATGTATATGGCAGCTGTGCTAAGTGACATTAAACACTAGTGATCTATGAAGTATTTCATTCTGAATGAATGTTTGCTACCCTCATAATTTTCCTAAGAGATTTGGCAACTATTTCTCTTAGCAAGTTGATTTCACATATTTTTTTATCTCTTATAGATCTCACAAAGTGTATTTTAAAATACATATTACATGTTTGATCTCTAAGCAGCTAGAAGCTATAGATTATTTATGGGCATATGCCATGTTTTAGTTTTTTTTAGAAAAGTATGAGTAATAAGGTAATTTCTCACAAGTTAAAATAATTTTTTATAAAAGTAATAGTGTAAAGCACCAAAAGAACAGGAAAAAGAAAACAAATTAAAAACACCAATAGTTCCACACAGAATAAGCAAATAAAGCATTTGACCAACTTAAACAGCCATTCTAAAAAGCCTAAAATGGTTATATTGTCTCTAATTATTTTCTTAATTTCATCAGCATATTAATATTTTGGTTTATCTTTTACTATCAAATAAATAGCAGAATTCAATAGAACGTGTATTTTAAATATATTATCTTCTGTAAGTCAAAATTACTCTGCACATAATTTTTTATTTAAACAAATTCTTTTTCTTTTTCTCTCATCAGGCCATTCAGGAATGGTTTACAATCTCACTGAAGTCATTATGATAGTAAATCCATTCTAATAATTCCTTCCATAATAAATTACACATGTCTTCCATCTTCAAAGTTATGTTGTGGTTGAAAGATAACTGCTGACGCTTAAGCCGTTGCAATTGTGAGAAGGCAGAGTGTATTTTTTT
>NW_006399873.1:10368711-10377277 GCF_000299155.1 Elephantulus edwardii
CCCCCCCCCCCGTTTGCTCCTCTCCTTGAAAAGCAAAAGAAAAACTTCCTCATTGGTACACAATCCCCCCGCACCTTTTGATCATAACTTTCTAAAGGGAGAAGGAAAATTTAGTTTTCAGTATGACACCTTGCCAGTATTCTGATACCGTAAGAGAAAAGAAGAATGTCTAGCAGGTGGAAAGGCAGAATTATACAATTCCAAACAATAGCTCAATGATTTTTAAATTGAGTCTTTACTGAGAATTGAAAAATAAAATACAACCAAAGAAAGAAAAAACAACCTAAATATCAAACTCACTTTGATCAAGTCAATTTCTACTCCTAATAACCATTTTGAAACAAAGTAGAGCTGTCCATAATGATTCAAGGCTGTAAGTCTTTAAGGAAGCAGGCTGATTTATGTTTCTTCCAAAGAGCAGCTGGTGTGTTGATTTAGACAAAATAGGATATGTAAATTCATAAATAATGCCTAGAACTATAATCCCCTAATTTGGATATAGAGCTTCAAATCTAACACTGATCTGAGGATTATATATCTTTTTTAAAAAAACTGTTCTGAATACATCATAGTCTTAAATTACTTTTGCTGAAAGTAAAAGAGAATGCCAAGTTCTGCCTTTAGGGATAGTAGGCTGATCTCTGATTTCCTTAATATATACAACAATAGCATAGCATTTACAACGTTTTAATTGTAACATATTCGAGATTGTCTAAAATACAATATGCATTACATTATCACAGAAGACGTGATTATGTGAGTTTTGAGGACACATAAGACACCTCAAAGGATCCTATGTTCATACTGTGTTGTTGCATCTTAAAATTCTTAATAACTTTCCAAAGGACTTTATTTTCATTTTGCATTTGAACCCCTATAGATGGTCAGTTCAGTGCATATTTTTTTTATAAAAGGATCCAGAAAATAATTGGAAATAGTTGTTTTGCTGTGTGTAGAAGGAATGAAAAATAATTGTCCACTAGTGGGTACAGATTAAATATACTTATTTTGCCACAGGTACCATTTATTAGACATTGTAAATAGTGGGCAATTTAGTAATAACATAAATTGTGACCCTCAAGCTAATTAAATTCAACATCTAATGGAGTGAAATTTATTGACAGCTCACTAAAATGAATTAAGAGATGTAGTAACTACAGTGTGTTAAAAGTAATAAAGTGTTGTTTTTGTCCCCCTCAGCTCTTAGAATATTATTATAAAATTGCCCTAGGCCACTCAGTTAATGTGCTACACCCAATTACTGTTCTTAAATCTGTAAGAACATGTCTATTTATGGAAAAGTAACTTACTTGTTATTGTTTCTAATTTTTATTCATACTTAAGAAATTGGACATTTATTAAATATTGAAATTGAGCAAGGCACATCATAGATGTCAGGTTAATGGTATGCAAAGACCAATTTGCATTGAATTATCTCTGTTTTCAGGCACTTTTCATTTCTAACATAATTTTAACACAGGGAGTATAAATCTATGCAACCTTTTTCCATTATGTGACTCATAAAAACTGGTATTTTCCACAAAAAGAAGAGTTTCATGAGCAAATATAGACTCTTATTCACTTGACGTGGATAAAAATACATCTGAAACCTTGTTCTCAAGGACAGAGAAGATTATATCTAAACCCCAACTGTTTAAGAAAATAAAAAATATATCTTCATAACAGTTATCTATAATCAATTCTTAACAGCATGTAGGGTATTATACAAATGGCATTTTCCCTACCTTCTTTTATCCTGCAATCTAAGAAGTTCAGCAGAAAGACAACAATACCAAAAAAGAAAAAGTATACATCTAGCACACAGCGCTTAAACATAGATTAAATCAGTGATCCTTTAAGAAAGTGTAAGAAACTAAAAATTTCAAGGTAGAGAAAAAAAAGCAGGGTGAAAACTCAAATTATGTGAATTAATCTGTAAAGGTGTAGGTGCAATTATGTATTTTGTATCTCATTTTGTAAAATGGAGTTTCACATGGCAGAGATCATGATGATGGTGCATGGCAGGGCAGGATTTCGATCTGCTATTTATGGGAAGGCTATGAGTGGTAGATAACTACCACACCTGATAACAACAAACTAGATAGATAGATAGATAGATAGATAGATAGATAGATAGATAGATAGACAGATAGATATTGTTATATATAGGTATCATTATAGATAGATACCGTTGTAACTAGATATTGTTGTGTGCTGTGAGTCGAGTACTAATAGCCACCCTAAAAACAACAGATCTGAACTCTGTCCTATCTTGTGCCATTTTCACAATCAAGCCTATTGCTGCAATGACTGTGTCAACTTACCTGGTTGAAGATCCTCCTCTCCTTTATCATCTCTTTACCTTCCTAAGCATGGCATCCCTCTCCAAGAAATAATCTCTGCTAGTATCATGTTCAGGAAGCTCTAGTAGCCAATGGTAAGAAATTGCACTGGAAACCCAAAGGCACATGGTTTGAATTTAACATCTGCTCCCTGAGAGAAAGATGACCACCCTTCTTATGTGCAATTAATTGCCTCTGAAAATCTGCTGGAGGGTTAGCTATGGGTCACTTCCAAGTTGATAATACACAGCATGCTCAAAGAATGTGAGTTGAATCCTCACCATTTTTTGTCTCCAGGGAGATCACTGACTGCACCTTTTCCAAAACATATTTGTTTGTTCTTTTGGCAGTCCATGGCATTTTTAGCATTCTTCTCCAATACCACAATTCAAAGACATTGATTCTTCTTCAGTCATCGTATTCGTTCTCCAGTTGCATAGCAACTGATTTTTCAATCAGACCATAGCTTGAATCAGGTGTAACTTAGTCCTCAAAGTGACATCATTCTCCTCAATAATTTGGAGAGTCCACTGACTACAGACTTTTCTTTTGTAATACTTTTTTAGTGCAACATATTTTGCAGTGTACATAAATGTGTGTGCATGCATGTATACATGTACATATTGGTTCTGACTTGATGGTACATAAAAAAACAACACCAAAATACATCCATATATGTGTATATTTACACAGACATATTAAACATATATGCTCAGTTTTAGTTTTTCAGGTTTATTACTGTTATTATTTTATAAACCATGGACTTCCCTTTCATTAGTTTGATACTCAAGACTCACTTGGAAAACTTCACAGTCCTATCTGTTAGGTACTAGCAGGTATTCAGGAGTACTTTCAGCCATTAAATTTGGAAACAAAAAATTTGCTCTAAAAAAGTTGTAAGAACACTGTTTATGAATGTAATGTAATATTGCAGGTTTTTTAAAATAAAAAAAAATTGCCCTGAGAAAAGTTCAGTCTTTGGTCCAATTATTTGCCTAATTGACACTAATTTTATTCGTGAAGATGGGTCCTTTAAAGTTGATGATCTGCTAAGACTGTTATCCTCTTCTTATCCTAAATGGACACAGGCTAATATAAAACTAAATGAATTCTGAAAAATGGAGTAGTAGATGTCAGAAAAGCAGAGAACTGAAGTGATTAAAAACAATCCATCAATTCCAAATAAATTCTAATGTCTACGAAGTTCTTAAGGAAACTATTCCCTCTGAGGAAATTATTTTTTTCAATCACATCAAAATGCAGTGTTTCTATAAATGCCATTTTAAAAGAGGTAATATCTTAATTTTTAAAAAGTATAGTTTTTAATGACATCATAGTGAAGCAGTAACAAGTGATCCTTTTGAAGTCCGTAGGCAAATTGACCTACCTATACTTAACAATATACATTTTCTTATTACAGCTTTTCATATAAATTATACCTTGATTCAGGACTTTATAAATTTGTTCCCATATGCCTACAGCCCTGGAGATTCTTCACTCAGTGGAGATTAAGTTCCAACTTTATTATCAATAGCACTAGGGTAGAAATAAAGAATAAAATAGTAACAAAATTATATATTTGTATCTTTTTAACACTTAAATAAGGTGAAATAAAAACGTGTAAATTTTGAGAAAACAGGTAACCCAAATAATCTGGAAATGGTCTTTTCTGTTCTTAGTATAAGGAGATGATAGAAAAGCATAGGATCAAGATCATGTCAAGTTGTGCAATCAAAGAAAGAAAGAGCTAGTGTCTCTAATCTAAAATAAATGGGAAGTTATTATCATGGGCCCATAAGGAAGTGCATGTGCTGCACTCATTGCTTGAAATAAGCACTCACAGTCCATTCATTCAAGCAATGTCTTTGTCTTATCCTTTGAAAAATTATTTATTTTTGTTATAGAAAGCGTACACAGCAGAATATATAGAAATTCAACTATTTCTACATGTAGAATTTCGTGATGTTAATTACTTTTTTGAGACAAACATACTTTTTATGCAACCCTTTGACTCACAAACTATTTATTGTTGTTATGTGCCTTTGAGTCACTTGTGACTCATAGCAACTCTGCGCACAATAACCCTAAAACGTGCTCTATCCTGTGTCAACCTTATTGTCTCTGACACACCTACCTTCATTACCCCAGTCACTGAACCAGTTCATCTCATTAAGGGTCTTCTCTTTCTCTGTCCCTACTCCCTTCCAGGCATAAAGTTCCTCTCCAAGGAATGGTCTGTCCTTGCAATATGCTCAAAATATGTCAGAAGGATCTTCTGAATATTTGCCTCCAAGGAACAGCCTGGTTTCACCTTCTCCAGGACAATATATTAGTAACTCCATAATAAATGGAATTTTTGAAGGATTATGAAGACTAAATAGGTATAAAAGACTAGTTGTACAACCTAGAAAAACTGACAGGAAAATACATTAACTTCAAGACAGAAGAAAAAGAAAACTGTTCAGTGATTAATTTGATAATGCATATTTTTTCTTTATTGTTTAAAGAGTTATACTATTTAAAAACAATGTTTATGTAAGAGAAAGTTATGTTTTTCTCTCTCTAGAGATGAAATCGTTCAGCGCTCCCCTGCTACATTCGCACAACAACGTCCCAGTCCAGGTATAAGTTCCACAAGTACACAATCAAGTGCTCTGGGATTCCCAGTCTTCTCCATGTCAACCACAATTTGTTATCATCTACAAAGTCAAATACCTTTGCATAGTCAATAAAGCGCAAATAAACATTCTTCTGGTATTTCTTACTTTCAGGCAGGATCCATGTGACATCAACAATGATATCCCTGGTGCCACAACCTTTCCTAAATCCTGCTTGAACTTCTGGCAGTTTCCTCTTTATGAACTGTATCAGCCATTTTTTAGTGATGTTCAGCAGTATTTTGCCTGCATATCATATCAGTGATATTGTTCAAGAATTTGTACATTCAGATAGATCACCTTTCTTGGTAGTAGGAACAAATATGAAACTCTTCAAATCTGTTGGCCAGATTACTCCAAATTTCCTGGCCAATTGGAAACGGAGTGTTCCAGGGTTGTATTCTCTCTCCATATCTATTCAGTCTGTGTGCTGAGCAAATTATCTGAGAAGCTTGACTCTATGAGTAAGAGTGTAGCATCAGGACTGTTAAGAGACTCATCAGTAACCTATGTTATGCAAATGAAACAACCTTGCTTGCTGAAAGTGAGGAGGACTTGAAGCACTTGTTGCAGAAGATCAAGGAATGCAGCCTTTGGTATAGATTGCATCTCAATGTCAAGAAAATATTCTTACCACTGAATCAATAGACAGCATCATGATGGATGAGAGGAGACTGAAACTGTCAAATCTTAATCTTGCTTGGATCCACAATGAACACCCTTGGTACCAGCAGTCAGAAAGTAAGGAGTTGCATTGCACTGGCAAAATCTGTAGTTAGGGACTTCTCCAAATTATTGAGGAGTAGCGATATCAGTTTCAAGACTAAGGTGCATCTGATTCAGACCATAGTATTTCCTATTACTGGTTATGCACCTTAAAACTGGAAAATAAATAAGGATGACAGGAAAAGAATTAATGTCTTTGAGCTGTGGTGTTGAATAAGAGCACTGAATATCCCATGCATGGCCAAGAGAAAAAAGCAGATAGGTCTTAGAAAAGGTGCATCCAGAGTGCTCTTTGGAGACAGGAATGATAAGGCTTCGCCTCACATACTTCAGGCATGTTGCTATGTGATTCTATTCCTTGGAGAAGGACATGATGCTGGGAAGATTGATGGGTCAGCAAGGGAGAAGAAGACTCTCAACCAGGTGAATTGTCATGGTGACTGCTGCAATGGGTTCTTGTGTATCAGGAAGTGTGGGAATGGTGCAGGATAGAACAGGGTTCAGATATTTTATTCATAGGGTGACTATGAGTTGTATTCGAGGGCAACTCATAAGAACAACAATAAGAGAGTGAAAAGGCACAGTGTCTTTAGAAAAACAGAAACAACAGACTTTCTCATTATCTTCTGTGTAATTGTAATTACATATCCACAACTATAGACAAGAAAATTCCTGCTGGTAAGCCTTTAGTCTCATATTTCTCCTGGATGAATTAAAAGCATATGTTATATGAAAACACTTGAGAGACAAACTAATCACTCATTTCATGCAGAGCAAAGGTTCCTGCCACTTATTCAACATACATATTCAAATGACATTCTGTCTCATTCATATCTGGACAGTCTAGACAACTGGAAGTTTTTTCTCTTCTTATACTTTAAATTTCTCCTGCTTTGGTTGACTGTAGAAATACTGAAAGCATTGTTATTCTGTTTATAACAGAAACTCTTACAGGTTTGCTAAATTCAATTTGCTTTTCCATGCTCAGATCCACATATCTTCTTTCAGGCATTCTTAAGGCCATCTGTAATTAGACATTGCCACAAACTCAAACTCACTTCTGTTGAGCTAATACTGCATCACAGTGACTTTCTCTCAGGATTCTGAGGCTGTAAGTGGTAAAAGGAAGAGATTGTCCAACTTTTTCCCACAGAGAAGCTGATGAGTTTGACCTTTCAGAGAGAAATGGAGTTTGGAATAGCAGTGCCACTGGCTATGAACTGTGACACCAGAGCTCCCTGGATATTAACTGTTGTCACTATTGTTGTTATATGCCTCCAAGTCGCCTTCAACTCATAGCAACCCTATGTACAACAGCTCTGAAGCCTGCCCTTTCCTGAGCCAGTCTCACTGACTCTGACACACCTACCCCCATTGTCCTAGTTACTGTATCAATCCATCTCATCCAGGGTCTTCCTCTCCTGGACTGTCCCTCTAACTTTATGAGTGTGATGTCATTCTCCAAGGACAGTTTCCTTCCAGCCATATATATATATTTTTTCCCATATTTTCTCACAGAGCAGCTGGTGAATCTGAATCAGAATTACCTATACAGTGTACTTGAATTCACTCATGTCTAAGATACTGGACTTTAAGCATCCTTTTTATTCATTTATTTTTTTTTTCCATCTTCAAATTTTCCTACTGGGCTGCTCCTTGGAGACAAGGATCCTGAGACTTCATCTGACAAAGTTTGGTCATGTTGTAAGGAGGGACCGGTCCTTGGAGAAGGACATCATGCTTGGGAGGGTGGAAGGACAGCACAGGAGGGGAAGGCCCTCTGGGAAGTGGATTGATTCGGTGACCGGGGCAATTGGGATGAGTGTGTCGAAGACAATGAGATTGGCACAGGACAGAACAGAGTTTAGAGCTGTTGTACATAGGGTCTCTATGAGTCGCAAGCGATTCGACGGCACATAACAACAACAACAACATACTTGGAATTTTCTTCTTTGGCATCAACAAATAAAGTTATTTCACTAGGTTTTTTTAACCACATAAGTTAATGTAATTTAGGTTAACTTCCTTTTAAAGAAAAATCTCATCTTCAATGGTATTTTGAGTGAATTCCAACCTGAGTCTCATCTTTCATCACTGTATGTTACCATGTTCTACTCTTGCCCATAAGGTTTCTATTAGGCCAATTGTCAGAAGAGTACCACCGATCCTATTTCCTACTCTGTTTTAGTGTGGAAGTGCCACTGAAGTAGGTAACTTTGCTGGCATTAGAAATAGCTACAACATACTTTCCAGCACCACAACAATATGCAATTTACCACAATACAGTTGCAGATACGCATTAAGTTTATTTGAGTGTGCATGAGTGTGATGTCTTTGTAGATTAGTAAAGCAAACCTATTCTCTACATGCTACTTTCTACAAGCTAGCAGAGTAAAATCATAAAATAGCACTAGTAGGCTAATAGGTAAAGAGTTTCATTGCTAAGTCAAAGGCATTTGGGTCAAATTTCCTAACTGCTCCCTGGGAGAAAGCTGGGTAATTTTCTCCCATGTATTTACCGTGTCTGAAAATCCTCTAGATGGTCAGTTGGTTCCAAATCCACAGGAGTTACTGAATATAAAATTATATTCACTCTTCTGTTTGCAGCTCATTTAAGGTTAAATGTGTATTATTACACAAGTCAAGTATTACACAGCTTTGTAGGTTGCTATTTAGACAGCTATAATAACGTAATATAATAATATAAACACTAGTCACTGAAACTGCACAATACCAAGACCATATCTTTCATGAGAGGAAAAAGTCAAGTTCCAGGGCCTTGCTTATGGAACTCTTAGTCCTTAGTGTTAACTAATTTTTGTTGTTGTTGTTGTTGTTGTT
>NW_006399873.1:10377887-10379211 GCF_000299155.1 Elephantulus edwardii
ACCATCCATCCTGATGCTACCGATTGGTCCAGTGGTGAGAATCTTTAATTTTTAGGCTTCATATTTTTATTCTTCTCCATTAAGATTACTTATGAAACCTCTTGAATTACTTTTAGTTCCTGGTGGTACTATGGTTTCTGTTATCTGCTAGTTTTTCCTTAGAGGATAATGTATCACTCTTCTACTTCCTCCCTTACACAACATATCTTTCGATTTCTAAACTTCACTAAGTTTTTTTTTACGCACTTTCATTTTATCTGATTTCTGAAACTTCCATAATATTAATCACATTAATGTAGTTAATTTTAATTGTCTTCTCATGTCTTCTGTAAGATAAGGCCATGTTTGTCCTATTAATCATTGGTTCTCAAAATCTGAGAGGAAGTGAGATTAGTTTACTACAGGAATACATGAAAAGTCGCAGGTTTTTTTCCAATTTATATAACATTAAGACTATGTTTTCATGTATTCCTGATTTCCTCATAGTCTCATTTTGAAGTGTGCAATTGATTTATGTTTTATTTGTATTTGTAGTCAAGTTTATCCTTATACTGACCAACACAGAGAAGAGTGAATTAACTTTCTGATATTGTTGATGTTGTTGTTATGTAACATCAAGTTGGAACTAATTCTTAGCTGACCCTCGAATGGGTTTTCAGAAGCTGTAAATCACCTGGAAGATGATTTCCATCTTTCCCTGTGGACCAATTGGTGGATACAAATTGCATACCTTTTAGCTGGCAGTGCAACTCCTTATCACTTAGCCACCAAAGATTTCTATTCTTGTATTTAGCCAATTAATATAAGTTTGTCACCACAAGAGAAAGGTAAATAAGCCAATTGAAAAATGGGCACAGGACATGAACAGACACTTTACCAAAGAAGACAGTCAGATGGTGAACCAACTAGTGAAGAAATGTTCAAAATCCCTAGTACTAAGAGAGATCCAATTCAAAACAACTATGAGATATCATCTCACCCCAGTAAGAATAGCAAAATTTAACAGAATAGCAAACATCAAATGCGGGAGAGGTTGTGGAGAAATTGGAACCCTTATTCACTGTTGATGTGAGTGTAAAATGGTGCGACCACTATGGAAGGCTATATGGCACTTTTTCAAAAAGTTGCAAATAAAAATACCATTTGACCCAGCAATTCCATTCCTGAGAATTTACCCTAAAGAAACCAGGACTGCCACCCAAGCAGATATATGCACACCCATGTTTATTGTGGCTTTGTTAACAATAGCAAAGAGCTGGAAACAACCCAAGTGCCCATTAACAAATGAATGGATAGAGAAGCTCTGGTATATTCACACTATGAA
>NW_006399873.1:10384421-10406386 GCF_000299155.1 Elephantulus edwardii
AGAGTGAATTGAGGGGGAGGGGTGGGCAGGGAGAAAAGTGCAACAATGAAACTTTCATTAAAATTAATAAAAAATAAAGGACAGACACACAAAAAAAATAAGTTTACATTTTACTTTTTTACCAAAAAATCCTTCACATTACTTTGTTGAATCTTTACTGGTCAGTCATGCATGTTTAATATCCTCTTATATCTTCTTGACTTCATTACTCTTTTATTTCTTATCTGATTCTTCCCCCTCCCCCCCACCGCCAAAAAACATTTATCTTTTCCTGAAATAAGATCTATGTTTTAATACAGAGCATAGTAGTAAAATTATATTTAGATAAACTGCAGTGTTTTCAGTAGTCAAACATAGATCTAATTTGATCTGGTTATACTCCTAATTTTTTTTTTAAATCACCTAGGTGATATTTTAATGAGATTAATTTTGGCCACTTTAATGGAATATTTTTATTTAATTTTGATTGCTCCATGTTGTGACCCTGATTGCATCACAACAGTAAACAAACCAAGCCTGTGGGAATAATAATCAAACACGCTAACACCTAGATCTCCATTAGACTCACCCTGTGATTCATCCAGTTTTCAGAGGAACTTACAAAAGGCAAATGCTTGCCATTATTTTCTTAAAGACACTCTCTATCATGTAATGTCTCTATGAAAGAAATTTTTCTCATGGTCTAATCTTTTAATTTTTAGAAGCAGCATCATTATCATAGAAATACCCATACTAGCTCTGCACTACTCATTCAAAGGGATATTCTTTGAGTTGACCTATTATTAAAGAAAATGGATTTTTCTAGATTTTTTTAAGTCAGGTGGATTGGTGCTGTCTCTGTAATCTGATTATAGGCTAAGTCAAAATTTTAATTTATTTTAAATGGCATCAAATTCAAAATGCAAATCGATGTCACTGTGATAGGATCAAATGCCTTTCAAACACAGAGCAGAGCAGGTAAGAATGCTTTTCTTTGAGTATTATCTTTTAGGTATAAAATTAAGAACCAGATATTAAATCACATAGACAGGCTGATCTTCTTAAGATGCTCCATGAATATGAGAGCAAAATGAATGACATGAGAGGTATTAGACCTCAGAAAACCTGAGCAAAGAGTGGGGCAAGCTGAGTGTATGAGATAAGCAGCCTAGCCAGTAAGATGGAAAAAGGGGACAGTGACTGGAAACTGCAGGAAAGATACCACTTAGACTGGCAGCCGAAGTAGAGGGATAAAGTGTGATAAAGAGCTTAAAGGAGAAAAATGTCCATCATGTTTCAGGTGGCAGATGCCAGTGCATATGCGTCCAGCATAGATTCATAGCATAACACAGAAAAGGATGCCAAATAGAAATCAATAAGCTGAGACTATAGAAAATTCCAAAAAGGGCTCTGTTAGTTATTATTTTATTTGAAAACAACTGTGCTAACTAGACAATGATGAATAATCTAGGACACACATAAAGGGCATCACTGAAATGGTAGATATCAGTCGGGGGAATTGGAAATGAGCTTTCTTTAATTAGGAACAGCAGAGGAATAACAAATGTGAAAGTGACATTTGGAGATACTGAAGATGAGACAATATGTTTTCATATGTTACTATTTGCTGATGGACCTGATGATGTATTGCTGCAGAGTAACTTAAGGGGTGAATAATAGTTGGCCATCTGGCTGCAAACTTTGACAGCTTTTGAAGATAGTAGTTCATTGGGAGCAAGAAGTAAAGAAAATGGAGTTTTACCAACTGCATCAAAGCTCTATGGGAGTAAAGGGGTTGCCTACTAATGAAGATAATTACATCTCCTTGATAAGAGATGAAGGCACAAAGCTACAGCTGGATAATAAAAAATTCTTCTAGAGCAGAACAGCATAAAATTATATTCAATTCAAGTCCCATGCATTATTAACTCCCTCAAAATTAAAGCATTTCTTTTAGTCTCTGGTGAGGCAAAGACATGTAAAAGAAAGATCACAGGCTTTGAAGTCAGATAAACATGAATTCAAAAATCAGTCCTACCATCTACAAGTGTGTGATTTGGAGCAAATCTTGTAACCAGTCCTCATTTGGAAATGAAGACATAACTACTTAGCTCAGAAGATCTTGAATGGTTAATAATGAGCACGTTAGATTTTCGGCATTCTAACTGAAATCTATATCCATTTAATACATATTTATAGTAAATGAAAGGCTCGCCTGCTATCTGAAAGGTCTAGCGTTCAAACATACCAGTAACTCACTCCATAAAAGAAAGATGAACAGTTTCCTCCTATTCAGATTTACAGTCTCAGAACTTAACAAAAAGTTGTTATGACTTGAAGTCAATGAAACTAAAATGGGTTTTTATTTTAATACATATTAAGCTAAGAAACCGTGGTGGTAAAGGGTTTTATGTGTTAAATTGCTAAACAAAAGGTAATTGGTTCAAATCTCCAAGTCACTCCAAAGAAGAAAAATGGACACTATCACTTCACTGGTACCACATTTCAAACAAATGGATTCTTCTTCTATCATCTTCATTCATTATCTAACTTTCAGATGCACAGAAAGAAATTGGAAATACTATGACTTGGATCAGGCCCATCTTAATCTTTAAAAATTACATCCTTGTTCCTTTTAACATTTTAAAGATAACCTTGATAGCAATGTGTGTTTGTATTTCTTGACTTCTGCCACCAAAAATGCTGATGTGGATCCAAGAAAAATTAAATAATTCCCATTCAATATTTCGTCCATCTGTCATGGAAATAGATGTGTATTCGTCCATTTGTGAGAAATGGTGTGTTCTTGGTCTTGACGTGTAATCCATACTAAAGACTGTATTTTTTTTTTTCAATCTTCATTAAGTGTTTCAAGTCTTCTTCAGTTTCTATGTACAAGACTATGTCATCCGCATAACAACACTTACTCAATAACTGGTGCCATCAAACTGGATATGCTCCATGCCGAGTCTTCTGAGGTTCCAAGATAGTAAAACACATAGAGAAAGATTTCCTATCTTTACTCCTCAGATTTGTTAGACTGACACCACCAGAAAGGCGTGACTTTTTGCTTAATGGTACACCTGTCTAAAAACAAGGTGACCAGAGTTCTCAAGTGACAATTAAGTATTTTGGATTTCACCTTCTTCTTAATGTTATTCATGTTTTGTTATGATCTATACAATCCAATCAGTTTGCATAGTCAACAAAACAGAAATAAATAAATTTCTTATATTCCCTGCCTTTAGTCAAGATCCATCTGATGATAGGGATGATGTCAGTATTTCACAGCCTTTCCTGATTCTAACTTGAACTTCTGGAACTCCCTTGTGTATGTAATACTCTACACATTTTTACATAATCTTCAGAAACATTTTATTGTGTGCAGTATTAGTGATATTGCTCAGTAACTTCCACACTCTAATGAGTCTATATTTTTTTTAAAAGGAAACAAATATGAATCTCAGTCAGTTGTGCAAGTTAGGGTTAGGATTGCCTTCTAAATATTTTTACATAGACTAGAAATCATATCCAGAGCTGAATGTGTTTATTGAAATTATCTACACCAACAACAACATTGTACTAGAAAACAGAAAAGCCAAAATAGAGGGAAGAAATGCAGAAGTAAGAGAGATGAGGAAAAAAATGTCAAAGGCCAGCTTGTGGAAACAAAGTATTATAACAAAATATACAAAGGGCTTCAGTTAGAAAATAAAAAGGAAATAATATGCTAAGCATTTTTCAAGCTGAAAGAACTGAAAATCAAATTCAAGCCTCTAGTTGCAATCGTGAAGGATTTGATTAGTAAAATCTTAATGATACAAGAAACTTCAAAAGAAGAAGCAAAAAATGCAAAGAGTCACCATATGAAAAATAACTGGTTGACAATGCACCATTTCAGGAAGTAGCATATAAACAGGAATCAACAGTCATGAAGGAAGAAGTTTAACCCATACTGAAAGAATTGGCAAAATATGTCTCAGGAATAGATGGCATACCTATTGACATAGTTCAACAAACAGTTGCATCTTTGGATGTGCTCAATAGCTTATGTTAAAAAAAAAAAGAAGGAAGATAGATGGTTGGGAAAGGTGGAGATCAAGAGAAAGGGAAAAATTCTCAACAAGGTGGATTTTTCATAATAATTCTAACAATGGGCTCAAGCACATTGGAGACTATAAGGATGGCTCAGAATAGAGCACGTTTCAGATCTGTTTTTATAGAGTCTTTGTAAGTCGTAGTTACATCGATGGGATAAAACAATAACAATGATAAATTATGTTCTTTCAATTCATGAAGGTTCTATTTTTGTCAATGGCCTTAGTGAAACCTGAACTTGTTCCTTATTTGTATATAGACACTTTGGTGACTTGATGGTAAGGAATTGGCGTGCCAATGTAAAGTTTGAATCCACCAGCAGCTTTACAGGAGAAAAATGAGCAACCTCCTTTTGTGTAATATATTGCCTCTGAAAACGTATTTGAGGGTCAGTTATTGATGGGTTTCAACTCGATAGCATAGAACAACAACATAGATATACATGTACATGTGTTATGCAAATGACACAACCTTGCTTGATGAAACTGAAGAGAGCCTGAAGTGTTTACTGAAAAAGTACAAGGACTGCAGTCTTCAATATGGATTGAAGCTGATCATCAAGAAAACAAAGATTCTCAACACTAGGTCAATTGGCAACACCATGATAAGATGGTGACAAGATTGTGATTGTTAATAACCTCAGCTTGCTCAATTTGACAATCAACACTCTTGGCAAAGCAGTTAGGAAATCAAAACACAAATTGCATTAGGAAAATCTGGTGTCACAGAGTTTTCAAGAGTTCTAAAGAGCAATAATGTCAGTGTAGAGATTAAGGTGCACCCAATCCAGGCCATGGTCTTCACAATTACTTGTTCCATATCAGAGGGCTGGACAATGACTAACGGTGACAGAAGAATAGACCTCTTTGGGTTGTAGTGCTAGAGAAGAACATTGAACTGCCAAAAGAGCAAACAAATCTGTCCTGCAGAGGGTGAAACCAAGTGTCTTCTTGGAGGCAAGGATTTTGAAGCTCCATCTCACATACTTCAGGCATGGTGTCAGGAAGGACACAATGCTTGGAAGGTTGGGGGAACAGCAAAGGAGAGGGAGACTTTAGATGACATAACTTGACATAGTACCTGAAGTAGTTGGGTAGGTGTGTCAGAGGCCATGAGATTGGCTCAGGAGAGTGCAGCTTTCATAGTTCTTTTCCACAGGGTCACTCAGTCTCAGTGGACTCAAGTGTATATAACATCAACAATAAAAAAAATCCACACAACAGGAATATAAATGTAGAAGTAGAGATATAGAGTGACTTTGTTTAATCTTAGTTTGGAAACTGCTGAAATTTCTCCACTATGATTTACTATCTTGCTCTTATTTCAAGTACAGGCTGCACAACTTCCCCTGAATAGCACAACAGAAGGCACTATATTATGGCAAGTAGGAGAAGTCAGAAGTTACTGGTAGCTGATTCTCAAGTGGATTTTCAGATCATATGTGTGTGTGTGTGTGTGTGTGTGTGTGTGTGTGTGCACGTGCGCGCACACACACACACACACAAGCGTGTGTACATACATATATTTATATTTATTTTGCCTGCTCCGGGCCCTAGCTTAAAATCCTTCACGAGGCTTGGGGACGGGAGTACCCCTCCAATCTGGAAGTCAGCTGGTTAAGCGGCAGGGATGGCTAGCATCTCCATGGTGGCTCCTCTTGGTGGCAGTCAGGCAACTGAAGTTTCTTGGGTCTTTTGCGTTGTGTGTTACTGTCCTTTTTGGCTTTCAAAGCTGCATGGGCAGCCTTGACCCTTAGAGTAAGGATAAGTATGGGTGGGGTTGAGCCTGTGGAGCCTGCTTCAAGCCCTCGCTTAAAATCGTGATATATGACAGCATATTATGATTATGACAGGAATCTAGAATTAAGGTTGCATAGTGGAGTGCATTGGGGGTGAAGGAAGGCATGGACGGGGTCAGGGGGATTGCATACCAATGAAGAAGTTTATCTTTTGCTTTCAAAGAGAGGAACAAACTGGGGGAGTGGGGTAAAGAAAAAAGTGCAACAATGAATGACTGAAAATCCAAAATCTCTGTAAATGTTCATTCAAATTAATAAAATCAAATTAAAAGAAATCCTATGGGGATTCTTCTTAACACCACCACCACCACCACCAGCAGCATAGAAAGTGAGAGCAGTTGGCCTAGCAGTCGGAAAGCCATGCTCCCAAGCCAAGGTGGGTGTCTCTACTCTATGGCCCTCAGGCCTGCCTTTAATTGTTTTTGGTGAAACATTCTTCTAGGTTGTGTAACCCTGGTATGTCCACTTGTTGTACAGAGGTAAGTCGTGGTTGCTGTCAAATGTGAGAATGGTAACCCGTGGTGTACAGTGTTTGGTGAAGCTCCCCGATTATAACAAGCTTGGAAGCAGGAGTGGCATTCACTTCCACAATAGCTTGCCTCTGGAAAGCCTGTGAACCTGGAGAAAGGATGAAAGCTATACAGAAGGTGTCCAGGACTTTCATTCATAGGGTCGCTATGAGTCACCTGTGACTCGACAGCACCTAACAACAACAACAACAACAACATATGTTGGATAGGAGGAGATGTACTATCTTTTTCCCCCTGAAGAGTCACTGGTTGATTTGAACCACCTGTCTTTAGGTTGTTTAGGTAAGTCTCTACTCATTAGGCCACTCTTATTGCTGACCTATAGCTGACCCTCCTGTGGGTTTCAAACGAATTAAATACCATGGGAGATTTCCCATCTTTCTCCCACAGATAATCTGGTGCATTCAAATGTGTGCATTTGGGATTGTAGCACAACATTTTACCACTAGTCTACCAGAGCTTCCTACTAGGCCACTGCTGCTGTCATGTGCTATTGAATTGCCAATAGTTACTCTATGCCTCCGGAAACTATTAACTTTGATGAATGTCAATAGTCATAGAAAGACTTCAGGCCTTTTGAGTCATGCTTGACTCAAATTTAGTCAACAAACAAACAAAAAACCATATATGAAAGGTCAGAACCCTGCTCTATATTGAGCCCATATCATTGTGTCTGACACATTTATCCCTATCACCCCAATCACTGAGTCAATCCATTTCCTCTGGGGTTTTACTCTCTTGCACTGTCCCTCCATCCTCCTAAGCATGATGGTCTTCTCCAAGGGCTGGTCACTCCTGGAAACATGCCCAAAGTATGTCAGATGAAGCTTCAAAATCATTGCCTCCAAGAAGTAGACTGGTTTTACCCTCTTCAGGACAGACCTGTTTGTTGTCTTAGCAGTCCATGTTATATTCAATACTCATCTCCAACACCACAACTCAAAGACAGTAATTCTTCTTCTAACATCCTTATTCATTGACCAGCTTCCTGATCCATAGCAAGTAATTGTGATAACCATGACCTAGATCAGGCACACCTTAGTCTCTAGACTAACATCATTGTTCTTTAGTACTCCAGAGAAGTCCCTGAGAGCAGATTTTCACAATGCAATTCACCTTTTGATTTCTTTGCTGCTGGTATCAAGAGTGTTGATTGTGGAGCCGAATAAGCTGAAACAGTTAATGATCTCAAACTCTTCACCACCTATCATGATGCTGCCAATTGGTCCAGTGGTGAGAATATTTGTTTTCTTGATGTTTTCTTTAATCCATATTGAAGGCTGCAGTCCTTGACTTCTGCAGAAAATGCCTCAGGTCGTCCTCACTTTCTTCAAGCAAGGTTGTGTCATCTGCACAACACAGGTTGTTGATTAGTCTTCCTGCTATCCTGACAACACATTATACATATAAAGTCTAGTCTCTCAAACAATTTGTTAAGCAATAGATTAAATAGATATGGAGGAAGGATATAACCCTGTCACACACCTTTCTTGATTTTAAACCATGCAACCTTACCTTGCTCTGGTCAGATTTTCTTCTATGTTTCTCATGACCACAATTATCATTCTGTGATATCCTTTCTTCTCAATGATAACGTTAATTTATTATGATCCACAGAGTTAAATGTTTTTGCATAGTCCACAAAACACAACCAACTAACCCTCTGGTATTCTCTGCTTTCAGCCAGGATCAATTTGACATAAAAAATTATTTCCTGGTGCCACAGACTTTTCTAAATCCCTGTTGAATCTCGTAGTTCTTTGTCAAGTATTGTTCCAGATTTTTTAATAATATTCAGCAATATTTTGCTTGCTTGTGATATTAATGATATTTTTCAATTAATTTCTGGATTCTTGTTTTTGAAGAATGCTAACAACATCATGCAAATGACAAAATCTGGCTTGCCTAAAGAAAAGAGGACTTGAAACACTTGCTGAGAAAGATCAAAGACTGATGACAGCCTTCAATGTGGATTACATCTCAGCATCAAGAAGATAATGATTCTCACCACTGGAAAAATAGGAGACATCATAATAGATGGAGTGAAGACTGATGTTTCTGTCCCTGATCACCTCTGTTAGCACCAGCAGTTATGAAATTATGAGGTGTATTGAACTTGAGAAATCTAGTGTCATCAAATTATGATGTTAAAGAACAATGGTGTCAGTTTAAAAACTAAAATACATGTGATTCAAGTAATGGCATTTTCAATTGCTTGCTATGACAGTTGGACATTGACTAAGGATGTCAAGTAGGATTGATATCTTTGAGTTGTGGTGTTGCAGAAGGGTACTAAATATCCAATGAGGTTATTGTTGTTAGCTGTCATTGAGTCTAGTGTGATTCATAACAACCCTATGAACAACAGGTCTGAACACAGTCCTATCCCACGTTCATCTCCAATTTCTGACACACTCAAGCAGCTACCATGTCAACCCATAGGGTTGAGTCTTCCTTTTTCACTACCCGTCCACCTTATCAAGCATAATGTCCTTCTCCAACGAATAATCTCTCCTAGCAACACGCCCAGAGTATGTAAAATGAAGCTTTGTCTTCTTTGCATCCAAGTAGCACTCTGGCTGCACCTTTTCTAAGATTTGTTATTTTGGCAATCCATGGTTAATCAGCACTCTTTTCCAACACCTCAGTTCAAAAACTGTCTAAAGAATAATCAAATATGACTTAGAGAAAGTGCATCCAGGGTTGTCCTTGAAGGTAATTATGGTGTAGGTTCTTCTCAGACATTTTGGAAGTGTTGTTAGGTGGAGCCAGTCCTTGGAAAAAGATACCATATTCTGAAAAATGAGGGTCAGTGAAGGACAGGGAAATCCTCAAGGAGATAAATTTACCCAATGACTGTCATAATGTGATCAAAGATTTTAGAGATGATGAGGATGGCACAAGATAGGGCAAAATTCAAATCAACTGTTCACAGGGTCTCTATGAGTTGTAGTCAACTTAATGACATCTAACAACAACCCACTACTGTTACTCATTTACATTGATCTGTCTAAAGCACACATATAATAATATCTTCTCTTATCTTATAATCTTCTCTGATGTAAAGTTCTTTAGACTAGATTGATACACATCTGCCTTTGTGCCAATTTATATATATATATATAAATGGTCCTGTGCTATCCTCTGATCACTGGTGTGATCAAACCTATTATACTTAGTGTGGTTATACAACTCATGAAGGTCTTCCTCTCCTTTGCTTTCTCTTTATTTTATTGAACTTGATGACATTGAGCCCTACTGATGATGTGTTCAATGCAAGTGGGCAGTGTTCTGTTGTGATTCATAAAGTTTTACTGACTAATCTTTGCAATAGTAGGTGTTTCTTCCTGCTCAGTCTTATTATGAAAGATCCTTGAAATCTGTTCACTATAGGAGACTTTTGCTTGTGTTTGAAATGTTTCTAGATAGCTCCTTGCATGACAGCAATAATACAATAAACTGACATATAAGTTATGAGAGTTGATGTCTGACAGTTATCTTAATAATCAAAATAATGCATTATAGTGAAATATTTAAAAGATATTTTCATTTTCAAAAATTTCTAACTTAATATCACAAAACTATCTCACATGAAATTTTCATATAAAATATCCCCATCTTATAGGCAAAGTACGTTGGAGAAATTCAGAGAAATGGAAAGATTCACTCAGGCCACATACTAATAGGTGATAAAATCTGGATTTGAATCCTGTTTGATCACAAAATATCTTTTTCCCCTGTGGGACAGCGTATTTCTCTAATCTGCACCTATTTTTTATTGTTAAACTTTGCATATATACAGAAATAGATTCCAGAGGAATGAAGCAGACAAAACCTTTCAAAGATCCAAATCCACTGCCATTGAGTTGATTCGGACTCATAATGAACCTCCAGTACAAATTTTAAAATTATACCAGTGTCTCTGAATTCAGACTAACACATCTTTCTTAGAGTGACTACTGGTTCAGACCACTTACATTTCATTTAGTGGTAGTGTTTTAACCACAGGTATACCGTGACTCCATAAGTAAAAAGAGTCTAATGAAGTCCTAGTTGGCACACAATCTCCAAAGCCTCTGTTTCAAATTCATTAACTAAGCATAAGCACTTAGAGTCCCAGTGCATCAACCTTATCAGACAATGAAGATAATAACAGGCCCCACCCAAATGACAGGATATAGAAAGTATTGATATAAAATAACAGAGTCAGGTCTTCTAAGTAGGGAAAGGATTAAAATCCACTCAGAGATAAAGGGAGTAAAATACCCTTTCAAAATGTAAATTACTTCTTCCATAGTAAGAATGATAATGTACTAATTCTAGGAGTCAAATAAATTATTCAAGGACACTGCCATTTAGTTTGGTCCCTGACTCCAGAGGGAAAAAGTAATTATGTCTATTCCATCAAGCCTATGATAACAGCTGGCTAGAAAGGGAACAGAGTGAAGGTACAGTCTTTAGAAATCTACCTTACTGTTTCCTATTTTTGTAAAAAATGTCCTTGGAGGGATTTAGAATCTATTATTTCAAGGCTTTAATTTTCAAAGAAGTTCAGGCCCAGAGAGGTTAAGTACTTTTCTTGAGAAAACATAGTGTGTGGCCATAATTAAAGAAAAAAGGTAGACTGCAGCCATTAAACAATTGGGGGGAAATTGATTAGCAATTTTCTTTGAAGCCTAGTTACACAGTCTCACCTTATCCACAGACAACACAATAGAAAAGTATTATTTTCTTTTATTGTTATAAATGTAGCGGGAAACTCAAGTCCAAATAACTAGTCTACATGCACATAGTGAGGGTAGAACTCACTGGGGACAAGGCTTCCCCTTCCTAAATTTTGGTCCTTGCTTTGGCACTAAAATATATATCAAGAGTATGCACCCCAATTGTAAGTGTCTTTGAGTTCGTGTTGCATTTTGCCCACAGTGTTATTTGGATAAATAGCAAAAAGGATTGCTATTTGTTTTAGACTAAATTTTTTTTCAGTGCTATCAGTCTGGGATGTCTGATTAATGTGTTTATACTTCCTTGAGGCATGTCTTCTTTGAGGGGTTATTTAGATAATTGAAATAATTCGGGGATCATTAAGATGACAGAAATGGTCTTCCTGAATTATTGTTTCAGGCCTTTAGAGTGTCATCTAAATACATGGGGCTTCTATAGAAAAGCTCCTTGAAAACTAAGGGGAATTATCTTCCATATTTACACTGACTTTTCTTACTGAGAAAACAATTGTATTTGTGGAAAGTCAGGGAACTTGGAGGCAAAGAGGCTACTCTCATCATAATATGCCATAATGATTTGAACAAGAATTACGCAGAATAAGAGAGAGAACACAGTCAGCTGATTGATTAAGCTACTCCTCAGTTAAATCTCCCTCTTGTCCTACTTGTCTTTTTCAAAGAACATATCAGGGCTGTCTTTTCGGTTTTAGGGTAGATCAGAGAAAAAGTGCAGTCAAGATAACTGCAGCAAAGAGCCACAACTTATCTGACAAGTTAGACTTAATCACATTTCTAATATTGTGCCTAGACATCTTCTTATTTTCCTGAGAGGTTTTCCCTACATGCTAGAGAAACCAAAAGTGACTTTTCACATTTACAACCAAAACATCCCACCATTAAGGAGAATTTCAGCCCTATGTGGAAAGGTGCATTGGATTCCGTTTGGAGCATTCTTTGATCTTGGGCTCTTTGATTGGAAACCAGACCTCAGTCAAGTTCATTTTAAGACTAGAAAATAGCTTGAAAGATGATACCTGTATCCAGAAGAGTGCTTATTCTTAACAACAGCCTGAATGGAAGAAATTCTGCAAAAGTCAACCTTCTATTGTTAACAAAAGGCAAGATTCACCATATGGTCAACAGAAAGATTTCACCTTCTCCTACCCTTCACTCATTCTTCATAGCATGATACTGACTTACATACAGTTAATTTCCATGCACAGTAATAGAATATTCCATAGGGTTTACAAAGGCTGACTTTTCAAAATAGTTGTTTTTGCTATGCACCATTGAGTCAGAATCCACATATAGCTGACCCTCAAGTAGGTTTTCAGAAGCAGTAAATGGCAAGGAAGGAGACTGCCCATCTTTCTCCCAAGGAACAGCTAGTCGATTAGAACTGTGTACCTTTGGAATTGCAGCGCAGCTTCTTGCCCCTAGCCCACAGTGTTCCCTTTTCAAAATAGACCAATGAGCTTTTCTTCTGAGATGTTCTTCTGTGGACTCTGACCTGTAAAATTTCCTTGACATGTTAGTTAGTTGAACAATTCAGATGTTCCTGGTGTCCAACCAGATTCAAATCAGACCTCTCCAATACATTTTTGGTTGGGAAAATGAGTCTCAGTTTCTGGTATATTGTCACTGCTTGCAATAAATCTGGCTAAGGGGGGAAAAAAATGAACAACACAGTGAGTCAGGCAATGTCACTAGACACCTGTCAGAACAAGCACTAACCACCTGGATATGCACGATTTCCAAATCTAGATTCCACTGAAATCCACAGAGCCTTAAAATCCACACTAAATGTGTGCAAGGATAAAAAGAACTATTTTGAGTTTCTTAGAGAGTAATTTAGAAATCATATAACTGATGCATTTTAAAAAATAAAAATCTCTCAAATTTGCATAACACTTAACAGTTTGGAAAGCGTTCTAGGTTTTTTGTATCCTTTCAGTTAGATAAAAATACTATTAAAAATAGAAATACTGTTCTAGAAATAGAGAGCTGAAGATCATAAAGGTTAAGGGAAATAAGCAAGGCCACACAGGAAGTACATTTTAAAGCAGTTGATAAATGTCTGTTTCTTCATATTTCTCCTCATCTCCTTCGTCAGTCATATTTCATCTGCAAAGTAGTTGTGAGTTCCGCTCCTTTTTCTTCTACTCTCCTACATTTTTAATGACAAATATAGGTGTATTTATTCTTATCCTCTTTTACCCTTCCAAAAGGAAAATTGATTGACATTTCAGATTAAATTGTGGGTGCTCTCTCTCTCTTTTTTTTTTTAATCAAGTACAATGTGGTTGAAGTCCTGACACTTCTTTTCAAAGCTAGGTTTTGGTGGTTGTTGTATTTGGAAAGCTGACTCTGACATTTCTGCTAAAAAAAATGTTGATAAATCTGTTATATTTGTCACTTTACCAAAACCAAGAGAGGTAGGAAATGGAACAGCTGGTAGATATTTCTAATCTAAACTGTCAGACAGAGTGAACATGAAAAGAAATCTGTTGATGTTGATGCTTTTGATCTAATCCTCCAGGCAGGGGGTGGTTCTGGCAGGGAATCACTCCAGACTACCACTTTCAGGTAGAAGCTCATACTGCCCACATCCAAATGCCTGGAGAATTCAAAGGACTTTTCAGCAAAAAGTTTATTTTTCCATACAAAATACCAATTTTGAATAGATGCTTAAAACACTGTGGTATGAAATGAAAATTCATGAAAAAGAAAGCATACCCTTGTTATGTCCTTTATCCTATGAATTAGCAATTCCGGAAGCAGAAACCGAAAGCATTGATTAAAACTAGCCATCACATAGTGTATAATACATTGTCTTTTAGACATGATCTCACAGAGCTTTGAAAAATATAACTTTAAAAAGGATTACTCCAAGGCTGAAAACATGAAGCCAAATAATGTGTGGTGTGATTTTTAATTGTAAGGGTGAGTTCTGTTTTAGTTTTTTATTTGATTAATATTATGGAGAAACAACCAAACTGTCATTTAATATTTTCCCCCATATCAAGAACAGGAAAAATATTTTATAAAATTTGTTGAGTTCAATGACATTGTTTCCCCCCCTCTTAAAGCAGTTTAAATTCTATAATAAAATGTTTTGCGTCCTCTGCTATGTCCTTTTCTGGGTGGGTGGGAGAGATTTCCCTAAGCTTATTGGCCAACATGATGCAACTTTTAAAGGGCTGACAGTAAAACAGTGGGAGCGTGATAATTTTAAAATACGTGGGCTACTGTAGCAGCTCCTCAGAGAAAGGGTAGAGTAATTGTTTACAAAGAGTTCTATAAAGCCATTTTTTTAATATTTTATGCTTAATTATGTTTTAAAATTGACTAAGAGTTCTAACAATGATTTTGTAAATTATTTCCTAACTTGGGAGGAACTGAAGAGCATTATGCTGAGTGAACTAACTCAGTCCCACAGGATAAATATTGTATAAAACCATGGTTGTAGAATGAGTATTAGGACCCAAGAGGGGTGGAAGAGGCTGGAAGCAGAGGAATGTGGATGTGCAGGGGGAGGGGGCGATTAATCATGGGGTTGTGGAACTTAATGGAGGTGGGGTTAGAGAAATTGAAAGAATTTGTTCTTAAAAACAATGTATTTGTATTTCGTAAAAAAAACCTAGTAGAAAATAAAAAAAAAAATGACTAAGTTCTAAAACCCATTAGCATGTAGTCAGTACCAATCATAGCTGACTTTGGGTTTTCTAGATTGTCAATCACACAGGAATTTATTACCCATCTTCCTTCTGTGAATCTGCTAGGTAGATTCAAACTGCCAGAGAGGCTTACCTTTGGGTTAGTTGGGCAATTCCCGATAGACTGTGCCACCAGAGTTCCTTGAGTGTCCTCAAGAAAGTTATTAACATAATCCCTTAGGACATGATCTGTTTGTGCTTTGTGTACTCCTGTTTTTTTCCTTATACAGGCATAAGGACACGTAGAAGCTATTTGACAAGGTTTCTCAAAATGTTTTAGGATAACATTTTCTCTCTGTATAAGTGTGCT
This sequence comes from Elephantulus edwardii, assembly GCF_000299155.1. Taxonomy (NCBI): domain Eukaryota; kingdom Metazoa; phylum Chordata; class Mammalia; order Macroscelidea; family Macroscelididae; genus Elephantulus; species Elephantulus edwardii. Next base: position 10,399,577 of record NW_006399873.1, read on the forward strand.
TATTTGCTTAGCATTACTTCAGAAGGCTCACAAACCATTTAAAAATATGTAAATATTGTGGTGTGTTTTGGGATTTTTGTAGCTTTGATAGAAAAAAATTAAAACTTGATCTGCTTAAACACACTGCCCTTCTCATTCTCAAAAAAAGAGGGAGAGGAAATCGTAGATCCCTATGTAAAAATGCAAGATAAAAAGGATAATTGAGAATGCACAAAAGTAACTTCTAGTCAATCTTCAGTGGAAAACACTAGAGTTCTTCAATAAAACAAGAGTAGCTGACAGAATAGCTAATGTCTCTCTCTTTTAACTACATTGTTGTAAAAAAATCAAAGGCCACCTGGGTACAGCCATGTTGTCTGACCTTTAGCAGCTTCACAAAGGGGAATTTGTCCTGTCAACAGCATCAGTTACACAAAATCAGTTCTCATGAGGTCAAACATGTCTCCAACCTTCCTATACTTCTTTCTTCTCATCTCAGCACAAATCTTACTGTTTTGCTGAGTCCAAAATCCAATGTGATAGCTCACGAACCATACAGAACTATATTGGGGAATCCAAAAATTTATAATACAGATGAATAGCACAATACAGTCCAAATAGTTACTGAAATGTGAATGTAGCACCTCAACCTCGAGTCTTATGGTATTTGGCCAGTGTTCCCAGGTTCTCAATCCTGTGAACTATGGCCTCCCACTCCAGCTGTCCAACAAAATTGGGCAAAGTCTAATAATGTAGCAGTCCCAAGGTAGCTCCATTGCAATGACTGCCCTTTTTGTGGTGGTGTGATTTCTTTACCTGCAGTGGGTAGAGGTTTCCTCCTCCTGCTGCTAAGATTGTTTAGTATAATGGGGGTGACTAGCCAATCCCCTTGTGAATTGATAGACAGTCAATCCACTTGTGGATAATCTAACAAGCCCCATTTTCATATTTCTACCCATCTACATAGCAAAGTCAAACCATGGCTAGAAAAGTCATATTGAAAGACAAACTCGATGGTTACAATATTTAAAATACCATATAAGGTCATATATGTGTTTAGGCATCATCAAGTTGAGTAGATCTCATAGTGACACGATGAACAATGAATCTGAACCTTGCCCTGTCCTGCACCATCCTCAAAATCTCCGTCATTCCAGTTCAACTAGTTTAGAGTCTTCCTTTCTTTCACTGACTTTCCCAAAATTAGTTCTCTCTCCAAGGACTAGTTTCTTCTGAAAATATGTCCAAAGTAAGACAAAGTTTTACCATCTGCACTTCTTTCATGACAGATTTTATTTTTGATGTTATTTTGTTAGTCCATGAGATGTCCAGTGGTATTCTCCAACATTACAACTCAAACACATCAATTCTTCTTCTCTATTCTTTATTAATTGACAACTTTCAGAAATATAGAAAGCAATTTAAGAACATGAGTGAGAAGAAGTTTCACCATAACTAATCTAATGAGCAATCTGGTTGTACTTCCTCCAAGGAAGATTTGTTTGTTCTTTTTTTTCAGTCCCTGGTATATTCAATACTCTTTGCCAACAACAAAGTTTCAAGGCATCTATTCTTTGGTTTTCTTTAATCATTATCCAATTACTATTCTCATTGGAAGCAATTCAAAAGACAATGGCTTAGATGATGTACATCTTATTCTTTTAATGATATCTTCATTTTTTAGAACTTTGAAGAAGTCCTTGATAGCAGGTTTTACCCGAGCAGAAAATATTTTAGTTTCATGACTGCTGCTATCAGGATTATTGACTACGAATTCAAGTAAAATGAAATAATCAACAACATTAGTCTTTTCTCTATCCATCATGATGTTGCTTATTGGTCCAGTGGTAAGGAATTTTGCTTTCTTGATTTTGAGATATAATATATATCGAGGGCTGTAGACTGATATTCTGCAGTAAGTGGTGTAAGTCCTTTTCATTTTCTTCAAGCAAGTTGTCCTCTCTATATAATGCAGGGTTTTGTTGAGTCTTCCTCCAATCTTGTTGCTACATTCTTTTTCATACAGTCAAGCTTCTTAAATTATGTTTTCAGTGTACAGATTGAACATTACAAAGAAAGGATAAAACTTGGATGCACATCTTTCTTAAATCATACATAGTTCTTTAGTTTTATTCTGGTAATTACTTCTTGGTCTATGTAGAGGGTTTTGCATGAACATAGTTAAATGTTCCGGGATAAACATTCTTCTCAGTGTTATCCATAAAGTGTTATGTTCCTCACAGTCAAACATTTTTTTCCTCGTCAATGAAACACTGATCTTTCTGGTATTCTCTGTTTTCAGCCATGATCCATCTCACACAGTTCACATTGACAATGATACCTCTGGTGCTATGGCCTTTTCTGAATCAAGCATAAATTTCTGATCATCCTTGTCAATGTACTTCCAGACAGTAATCTTTTTTTTCCAGTAATCTTCAATAATATTTTACTTGCATTTGTACTTAAATATGTGTGAAAATATAAATAGGCTTATATATAAGAAGACTGATAGTACCTTTTCTGAATTGGACAAATTTGTGAATTACAATTTCAGGAATGACAAAGTGAACTGGAATGAAAAATTGAAGAGGAATGGTTATGGGGTCATTGCAAAAAAGAAAAAATTCAAGGTCTATTCTGAACTACAAAGGCATTTGACTATGAGGATCAAACAAATTGTGGCTAACCTTGAGGCAAATGGGAATCCCAAGACATTTGACTGTGAAACTATACTCTGATCAGGAAGCTCATGTGAAACTATACTTTGATCAGGACACAGTCCTCAGAACAAAGCAAAGAAACATTGCATGGTTCAAAATCAGGAAAGAGGTGAGTCTGGGATGTGTTCTACCTCCATACTTTTTCAATCTATATGCAGAACTGATCATTCAGGAGGCTAAGCTTTATAAGTAGGAATGTGATGTCAGAATTAGAGGAAGATTCTTCAACAACCTACATTATGCAAATAACACAACATTGCTTGGTGAAACTTGGGATGATTTGAAGTGCTTGCTTCACAAAGTCAAGGGCTATAGTTTTCAATAAGGATTGAATCTCAACATAAAAAGATAGAGATTCTCACCACTGGGACAAGTGGCATCTTCATGATAGATAAAGAAGAGTTTGAGGTTGTTAACAATTACAGCTTGTATGGCTCCATAATCAACATTCTTCATACCAGCAGTCAGGAAATAAAAAAAGATGAATCACAAGGATCTTTTGTGAAAAACAATTTATTCAAACTTTGTAAATAATTCACAATAAAATAAAAAGAAAGTTTTTAAGGAGTCAATAAGTATATTAAAGAACCCAAAGTCAAAACAAAACAAAAATGTAAATTGCACTGGGAAAATCTGCTGTCACAAAACTCTCCAGAGTACTGAGAAACAATGATGGTAGTCTGGAAACTAAGATGTGTTTATCCAGGCGATGGTCTTCACAATTACTTGCATGCATCAGAGAGCTGGATAATGACTAAGGAGGATACAAGAATTGATGCCTTTGAGTTGTGGTACTGGAAAAGAGTCTTGAACATACCAGGGACCATCAAGAAAACAAATAGAGCTGTCTAGAAGGGAATAAAACCAAGTTTCTCCTTGGAGGTTAGGTTTTGAGCTTACTTTGGGCACATGACCAAGAAAGAATAATCCTTGGAGAAGGATATCATACTCAGAAGGTTGAAGGGACAACACAGAAGAGGAAGATCCTGGGTAAGATGTATTGATACAGGAACTGGGATAATGGAGGTGAGTGTTTGGGTCAGTGAAACCAGGTCAGGACAGGGCAGGCTTCAGAGCTGTTGTATGTAGGGTCACCACGAATCACAGGCAACTCGATAGCACAAAACAACAATAACAATCTTGAACTGAGGTGCTATTTGTGACACTGATAGTACAATATCTATAAGCTTACAAGAAAACCAAAGGAAGATATGTTGAAGTAAAAGCGCTGAACAGAAAATTTCAAAGGGCTTCTAGAGAAGACAAAAGAGATTACTAGAATGTGTGGAGACTTGGAATTGGAGAATAAAAAGAAGAAATTTCACTAAGCATTTCTGAAACTGAAAAAAAAAAACAAACCAAAATCAAGCCTAGATTTACAATACTAAGAGATGGCAAAATCTTGAATGGTCCAAGAGCATGAAAAGAAGATGTAGGGAATACACTGAATTATTGTACCAAAAAGAACTGGCCAACATAAAATATTTCAGGAAATATTCTATGATCAAAGTCAATGGTAAAGAAGAAGTTCAAGCTGAAGAGATTGGCAATAAATAAGTTTCAGGAATTGATGGGATATCAAATCACATGTTGTAAATGACAAATGCATCCCTAGGTATGCTCTTTAGTCTATGCCAGGAAATTTGGAGGACAGCTGCCTGGCTAATCAAATGAAAGAAATCCATATTTGTTCTCATTACCAAGAAAGGTGATTCACCACAATGTGGAAATTATTGAATAATATCACATGTGAGCAAAATACTGCTGAAAACCATGCAAAAAACATCTAGAACAGTACTTAGGAAATGGCCAGAAGTTTAAGCTGCATTCAGATCTTAGAAGTCACAGCAACAGAGATATCATAGCTGATGTTAGACGGATCTTGAAAGAGGGGAGGGAATACCAGAAGGATGTCTATTTATGCCTTATTGACTATGAAAAGGTATTTGACTGTGTGAGTCATAACAAAGTATGGGTAACATTGAAAACAACACTTAATTGTGCACATATAAAACCTGTATCTAAACTAAAAAGCTGTTCAGTGAACAGAGCAAGGGAACACTTCATAATTTTAAATTAAGAAAGGTGTGTGTCAGGGTTGTATCCTTTCCCCATACCTATTCAATCTGTATGTTGGGGAAATTATTCAAGATACTGGCCTCTAGATGAAAAGAATGTGACATCAGGTTTGCAGGATAACCCTTCAATAACCTGTACTATGCAGATTATTGTTTCCTGAAAGTGAGGGAAAATTGAAACACTTGCTGCAGAATATCAAACACTGCAGGCTTCAATACAAATTGCATCTCAACATCAAGAAAACAAAAATTCTCACCATTAGACCAACAGGCAACATAAATGGAGAAAAGACAGGAAACTATCAATGACTTTATCTTATTTGGATCCACAATCGGTACACTTGGTACTAGCAGTTAGGAGATCAGGATACACATTGCTCTGAGAAAGTCTGTACTTTACTGGGAAATTTCTCAGGGAACTGTAAATTACTGTAATTGCACTTGAAAAGTTTCCAAATTACTGAGGGGCAATGGTACTAGTTTGAGGAATAAGGTGTGCCTGATTTTCACTATGGTCTTTCCAATCACTGACTATACATCTAGACAATGATTAAAATAAAAGAAAAAACCAACACATGATGGCTTTGAATTGTGATGTTGATGAAGAGTACTCAAAAACTATCAAATATTTTGTAAAGATGAAGCTAGACTCTTCTTGGAGGGCCAGATGGCAAAGCTTCATCTTGCATAATTTGAGTATGTTGCTAGGAGAGGCTATTCCTTGGAGAAGAACTTCTTGCTTCCCCAAGGAGAGATGGAGGGTTGGTGAAGGAAAGGAAGACTCTTAACCAGGTGAATTGATAAAGTAACTACAGCAATGCCACGGAGTGTGGAAATTTTTGAACACTTAAAGAATACAATTGTCAACCAAGAATACTGTACCCAGCAAAACTGTCCATCAAATATGAAGGAAAGATCAAGATATTCTCAGAAAAACAGAAACTAAGGGAATTTGTAAAAATAAGACCAGTGTTGCAGTAAAAACTGAGAAACGCCCTTCTTATAGAGGTACAACAGAAAACAGGATGGACCAAAGTAATGAGCAACAACACCTAAAAGAACTCAACAAAATAATAGCCATAAAATCTATCCTCTCAATAACTACACTGAATGTGAATTGCTTAAATACACCACTGCAGGGAAAAAGAGTGGGAGACTGGATTAAAAAAAACAAACCACCATCAATATGCTATCTACATGAGACATATCTGAAAAGTAAAGACAAAGATTAAAAACAAAGGGATGAAAAAAATATATATGCCAGGTAAATGACAACTAGGCAAAAAGCAGTAATAATGATATTAATCTCTGATAAAATAAATTGCAATGCAAAAATCATAAAAAAATGGATGTTGTTGTTGTTGTTAAGTGTCGTCGAGTCAGAGGCGACTCATAGCAACCCTATGAAAGAGAATCTTCAATGGTTGGGTGCCTTTCATCCTCTCTCCAGGTTCATAGGGTTTCCGGAGACAAGCTAGTATGGAAGTAGATGCCACTCCTCCTTTCAATCTTGTTTTAATAGGGGAACTCCACCCCACTCTCTGTCCGCATTGGGTAGTCAACCATTAACACATTTGACACATCAGTATCACAGTGTTCAGCCTCATAGCAACCAAAAGTGACTACGGTATGGCAATTTGAGCACCAGGGCTATACTACCTAGAGGAATATCTGAACAAAAACAATGAAAGACTGGCCTGAGGGCCCTTTTGGGCTTGAAGGCCTCTGCTGCCTTAAACCCTAGGCCAAGCCTGGCTTGCCTGACTCCTGGAGGCAGAGTAGTCCTTCGCATCCGAAAACTGCCACAAAACCCGCACACACAGCACCACGCTCTCTCTGGCAACCAAGTCATAGCAACCGTGGGTGGAGCAAACCTGGGAGAAAAATGGATAGTCACTAATAATACTTAAAAAAAGATCGTCACTGTATAATGCTTAAAGGCTCAATAGAACAGGAGGATGTCACACTAATAAACATCTATCCAGGAAGAGTGTAAAAAGTTGTTGCAAAGATGAAGGAGAAAGAAAAGACCA
>NW_006399873.1:10412091-10432445 GCF_000299155.1 Elephantulus edwardii
AATAACAAACAACATGCCAAGATGGTTCAACATAAGAAAAAAAATCAGTGTAATTCATCACATTAATAATGCAAAGAACAAGAACCACATGATCATATCCATTAATGCAAAAAGACCTTTGACAAAAATACCACATCGTTTCCTGATTAGAACACTAAAAAAAAAAAACAAAACACCAACACACACACAAAAAACAAACAAACCAGGAATAGAGGGAGATTTCCTCAACATAATAAAAAAGTAAATATACAAAATCAAAAGTCAACATCAATCTCAATGGAGAAAGATTAAATGCATTTCCTTTGAGAACAGAAACTAGGCAAGGATGGCTACTATCATCTCCCCTATTTAACATTGTATTGGAAGTCTTAGTGATCATAAAAGGACAAGAGAAGGAAATAATTGACAAAGAGGAGGTGAAATTCTCTCTATATACAAATGATATAACAGCATAGTTAGAAAACCCTGAAGACTCAGCTAGAAAAGTACTGGACATAGTAAACCAACTTAGTAAAGTGGCAGGTTACTGCATTGGGAAAGTCTGCTGTCAGAGACCTCTCTAAAGAACTGAAGAACAATAATGTCAATCTGGAGACTAAGGTGCATCTGACACAGTCCATCGTCTTTGTAAGCACTTGCTATGAATTAGAGATCTGGACAATGACTAGGGATTATAGAAGGAGAATTGGTGCCTTTGAGCTATGGTGCTGGAGAATAGTACTGAATATATCATAGACTGCTAAGAGAAAAAAATAGGGTCATCCTAGAGAGGGTGAAACTAGGCTACTTCTTGAAGACAAAGATTCTGAAGTTTCATCTGACATACTTTGAATATGTTTCAAGGAGGAACCACTCCTTTTGGAGGGACATCATGCTTGAGAGGTTGGAGGGAGAGTGCAAGATAGGAAGACCCTCGATGACATGGATTGATTCAGTGAGTGGGGTAATGAGAGTAGATGTGTCAGAGACAATAAGATTAGCATAGGTTAGAGAAGGGTTTAGGACTGTTTTACAGAAGGTCTCTACAATTCATAGGTGACTCGACGGCACACAACAACAACAACAATGACATATCTGATGAGGGACTTATATCTAGAATTTATAGAATACTCCAGCATCTCATCAAGATAAAGGTAAACAACCCAAATGCAAAATGGGTAAAGGATATGAACAGACATTTCACCAAAGAATGCATTTAGATGGTGAATGAAACATGAAGAAATGTTCAAAATCCTTAGCTCTAAGAGATCTGAAAATCAAAACAACTATGAGATATCATCTCAGCCCAGGAACAATAGCAAAGTTCAACAGAGCAGCAAACAACAAATGCTGAAATGTTGTGGAGAATTTGGAACATTTATTCATTGTTGTTGGGAGTGTAAAATGGTTCAACCACTCTAGAATGTAGTATGACTCATTCTCAAAAAGTTGGAAATAAAAATACCATTTGACCCTGCACTACTGGGAATAAACCCCAAATAAATCAGAAGTGTCACCCAAGCAGATACATGCACACCTATGTTTATTGGTGGTGCATTGTTCACAATAGCAAAGAGATGGAAGAAACCCAAGTGCCCATAAACAAATGGATGGATAGAGAAGCTGTGGTATATTCACTCCATGTAATACTACACAGCACTGAAAAACAAGAAGCACATAAAATGTTATACAATATGGGTGACTCTAGAGGAAATTATGCTGAGGGAAATATCTGAGTCACTAAAGGACAAATAAAGAAAAATGCCACTGTTATAAAGCAGTACAGACATGGGGTTTTGGGAGAAAATAACAAAAGAGGGGATAAATAATGAACACTGCATTGAAATAGACAAGGGAAAGAACTGTTTTAAAAATATATATGATTAGGTATTATTTGCATGACAGCATTCCAGAGTAAGAAGTGCATAGCAAAGTGGAGTGGGGGACGGAAAGAAAGGAGGGAATTGTTTCAACAATGGAGCATTAAAAAATTATTATTATTATTATTATTATTATTATTATTATTATTATTATTAATTTAAATGAACATCTCCCGAGATTTTTGGAATTCCATTCTCCATTCATTCACTGTTGCACTTTTCTTCCCACCCATGCCCCCACCTCCACCCCCAGTTCGCTCCTCTCCTTGAAAAGCAAAAGACAAAATCCTTCATTTGTACACAATCTTTTTAAAGAGAAAAGCAAATTGGGGAGGAGTAGGAAGGAAAATGTGCACCAATAACCAATGAATGAATGGAAATCCAAATATTCTGTAAACTTTAGTTTAAATATTAATTAAAAATAATTAAAATGGAATACTGTCATATTATTTAAAAAAAGACATGAAAAAGAAATGGAGGTCTCAAGTACAGATTTAAAACATTTCTGTCAACAGCTTCATCTTGTTTGGATTCACAATTAACACCCATGGTACCAGCAGTCAGTAAATAAGGAGACAAACTGCAGTGGAAAAATCTACAATTAAAGCCCTTTCCAAGTTATTGAGGAGTAATGATATCAGTTTGAGGACTAATGTTCATCTTATTCAGGCCATGGTCTTTCTGATTACTTGTTGTATATCTGAGAGCTGAGCTATTAATAAAGATGACAGAAGAATAAATGATGTCTTTGAGCTATGGGGCTGGAGAAAAGCACTGAACATCACATAGACAGCCAGGAGAAGAAATGGACAAGTTTTGAAGAGGCTGCAACTGAAGTGCTCTTTCAGGCAAGAATGATGAGGCTTCGTTTCAAATACTTTGGGCATATTGCTGGGGGGCGGGGGAGCTATTCCTTGGAGAAGCACATGATCCTGAGAAGGTTAGAGGGTTGACAAAAAGGAGCAAGAACCTGCATTAGGAAGATTGACACAGTGACTACTGCAATGGACTCATGTGTCAGGATGTGTGAAGATGGCACAGGATAGAACAGGGTCCAGATCTTTTGTTCACATGATCACTATGAGTCATACACGACTCGACGACACCTAACAACATCAACATTGAAAAATATTCAATAACACAGAATCATTAAATGAAGGTGGGGAGGTATTCTATCAGAAAGAACTATTACATGTTTAAACATTTCAGGAGTTAGCATATAGTCAAACATCAATAGTTTTACAGAAGGAACTGGACAAGATATAAGAGATACTGGTGCTGCTGGAGCTATACAATCTGTGGCCAGCAGATCTGCTGTTACCCTACAGAGAACTCCAAGCAAGACCTGAGCTGTATGGCTATGCTGCCACACTACCATAACATACAGATAAGTGAAGGGCATGATCCAGATCTCAAACATTGAAGAGTGAAATGTGACTAATCTTTAGTGAAGAGAGAACCAGATTGAGTTCAATTTACCTTCTATCCCTTAGAGACTAATAGCTTTTCCTGAGTTCTTCTTGTTCTCTTTGTTTCTGCAATGGGTTATTGTTGTTGTTAAATGAGGTCGAGTCGTAGGCGACTCATAGTGACCCTTGGAACTTATTTCGTTTTGCCAAGTTCATAGGGTTTCCAAAGGCAAGTAACGGGTAACATCAGTAAACATTTCTGGTACGTTTGCCTTTCCCTTGCCTTGTCAGTTTCAGAAGAGTATGAAGTCTAAGGGGAGTGAATTGAAACTCTGAAGTAGAAACTAATAGATTTAGGTATCTACTTTATTTGCCTCTGAGAATGAACCCTAGAATTTGGAAGCACAAATGAGGAAAAGCAGTTGTAAGCAGGCACTGATGACTGGAACACAAAATGAGAGAAACATGAATGTAGAAAAACTATATCTCATTAAGAAAGAAATGGAATGCATAAATATTGACATACTATGTACTGGTAAAATAAGATGGATTAGCGTGGGACATCTTGAATCAGATAATCATGTAATCTATTATGATGGAGATGAAAAGGTAAGGGAAAACGAGGCCACTTTAAACTTAAAAAGGTCATTTCTAGATCCATCTTAAAAATACAATGTTGTTATTTATAGGCATACAAGGAAGTCAGTTGAAATATTGAGATATGTGTGTCAACAAACAGAGTTAAAGAGGAAGAAATAGATTTACCAATATTTCCAGCCATAAATCAGGGAGTGTAAGTAAATGGGAAGGATTTGGGTTAAAAGACGGGTAATGATAGACAGGGTCAAATTGTGATTAATTTTATAAAACATAATTCATGAAAATGATTGTATAAAACACAATGTGAATAAAGAATAATGTAAAATAAAATGTACATGAACTTTGTAAGGAAACCAATTTTAAAAAAAATAAAAAGACCATAGCTGAGGGCAGAAACATTTTAATTATCAATTTAACATCTTGGCTTTTGCAAACCATAAAGAAGTCTTTTGTAGTAAATTTGTCTACTAGGTCCATTGTTCAATTTCTTGATTGTTGTTTTTGCATATGTTGTTTGAAATAATTGACAGTTTCAATTTTTTTTCTTTCTTATTCCAATTGCTTATTTGTCAGGAATTTTGTTTTCTTCAAAAATGGGTGTAATATCTATTAAAAACTCTTGTATTGAAATCTCTATTGACAATCTCTTTGATTTTCATCAGTAAGTAATCAAACTGTCTTCACTTTTGTAATAAAGGATGAGTTATCTGCATAGGAAAAAAATAATGATGGATGAGTGAGATGCAAAATTTGGCAACAAAGAAGAAGGATCAGTAGTTAAAAATGTGGACTAGGTAACAGAAATGAAGCTGCAAATAGAATGATAGAGTTTTATATAATCAATGATTTATTCATTGCAAATATATTTTATAAGAAACATAAATGCAGACTATGCACATAATTTCACTTAATGTTATGTCCAGGAATCAGATTAATTACATCTGTGGAAAGAATGGTTGGACAAGCTCAATTCCAACAGTGAAAACTAGGCCAGGTACAGAATGTGACTCCTCTTGTGCAAGTTCAAACTAAAGCTTAGCCTAAAGATTAGTTTCATTTAGTTTAGTCTAGGTTAATTGAAATCCATAGGAACCAAAATTTGACCTTGAGTCTATCCCATCTGAATTACAAAACCAGCTCAGGAACAGATTTGGGGCTGTGGACACTAATGAATAGAGACTAGATGAGCCATGGGAAGATATTAGGAAGATTCAGGAATAATGCAAAAAGTCATTACAAAGATAGAGTAGGAAGGAAAGACTGAGAATGATGTCAGGAGACCTCAATATTGTAATAGAATGCCAAGTTAAAAAGCTGTACAGAAGATTTCAAAGGGTAGAATGCCAAGACAAAGCAAAGAATTATAATCAAATGGGCAAATAGCCAAAGTAAGAAAATAAAAAGTGCTGAATTCATTCGGCATTTCATCTGAAGAACAAATTCAAGCCTTTATATGCAATGCTTAAGGATGCTATGGGCAGAATATGAAATGATCTAGGAAGCATTTTTTAAAAGTTAGAAGAAATATCTTCTCCTTGGAAAATTCTTTCCGCGTCTTTTGCCCATTTTGTGCTTGTGTTAACAGTGTTTTTTTTTTTCTTTTGGAGGCCCAGGAGTATTCTATAACCTTTAGTTATGAGACGCTTAGGTTTGAGATCGTATTACCAACAGTTTGTTCCCAGTCAGTAGGTTTTCTTTCCACCCTGTTGGGGAAAATTTTTTTTTTTTTTTATGCACAAGGGGATTTAATCTTTAGAAGGCCCCATTCATCAATATTATCCTCTTTAGAGTGTGTATTTCTGGCTATATGTGGCTGTCTCTATACCTTGGACTAACCTTCTAAACTTGATCTCATTTTTTCTCTTATGAACATTATGGTTTTGGGCTTTACTGTCAGGTCTCTGATAAACCTTGGGTTGATTTTTGTGTTTGGTATAAGATGTGGATCCTTTTTCTGCTTTCTGGTGGAATTCCAGTCTTACCAGCACCATTTTTTGAAAAGGTTATGATTTCCCCTTTTTTCAGCTTTGATTTCCTTGTCTAATATCAGTTGACCATAGATAGCTGAATCTATTTCTGGGTTCTCAATTTTGTTCCATTGGTCTGTGAAACTGTCATTGTACCAATACCATGCTGTATTGGTTACTACTGCTGTGTAGTAGGTTTTGAGGTCAGGGAACCCTATACCTCCCATCTCTTTTTTTGTTTCTCCAATGTGTTTTGCTTTTTTAGGGTCTCATACCTCTCCAAATAAATTTGACAATTTCCCTTCCAATCTCCTTCAAAAATAAATTTTGTACCTCTATCAGGATTGTATTTAACATGTAGATTGATTTTAGTAGGATTTTCATTTTCACAATATTGAGTCTTCTTACCATGAACAGGGCACATTTTTCCATTTCTTTAGGTCTTGTTTTGCAGAAATGCTCTGTAGTTTTCTTTGAATATGTCTTTTGTATTACTAGTAGGTTCACTCCAAAGCATCTTAATTTTTGATTGTATGTGTTATTAACTTCAATAATCGTATTGATTTCTTGATTTCCTTCTCTGAGTTGTCTTTGTTGCTTTAGAGGAATCCTCCTGATTTTTGGGTATTGATCTTTTATCCTGCCACTCTACAAACTTGGCATACTAACTTTAACAATTTTTTTTGTTAAATTGTTTTGGTTTTTCTGTGTATACTATCATATAATCTACATATAGAGAGAGTTTAGCTATCTCTTTGTCCATCTGGATACATTTTATTTACTTTTCTTATTGCATTGCCCTGGCAATAAGACACATGAAGAAATGCTCAAAATCATTGGCACTTTTTAGATGCAAATCAAAACCAAAATGAGGTACCATCTCACTCCATTAACAGTGGCAAAGTTTAATAGGCCAGCAATTAATAAAAGCTGGAGAGAATGTGACAAGATAGGAACTCTTACACATTGTTGGTGAAAGCGTAGAATGGTACAACCGTTCTGGAAGGCAGTTTGGCACGTCCTCAAAAAGCTGAACATAGAAATTCCATATGATCCAACTATTCCACTACTTGGAATATACCCTGAGAAAATGAGAACTGAGGCACAAATGGAGACTTGTACACCAATGTTTATAGTAGCATTATTCACCATCGCAAGAAAATGGAAACAGCCCAAACGTCCAACCACAAATTAATGGATTGAGAAATTATGGTACCTTCACACAATGAATACTACACAGCATGCAGGAGGATGATTTTGTAAATTATTACCTACCTTGGGAGTGATTGGACAGCATTATGCTGAGTGAGTGAACTAAGTCAGTCTCACAAGGACAAATATTGAATATAAGGATTCGGGGTTAGGGTGGAGAGAAGAGAGTGGAAACAGAGGGATGAAGATGGGCAGGGGAAGGGAGGATTAGTCATGGAGTTGTACAATTTGATGAGTGTTGGGGTGAGGGAAATTGGAAGAATCTGTATGGAAAACAATATATCAGAAGTCTGTAAATAAACTAGTTTAATAACAAAAAATATAAGGTAAAAGTAGTATACTGAGTCACTGTACAGAAAAGAATTGGCTGACACAGAAGAAGTTCATGAAATAATGTATGATCAAGAGGTGATGGTGGTGAAGAAGAAAGTTCAAGCTTCTCTGGAGGAATTGGCAAAAAGACAAGGCCCCAGAAATTTATGGCATACCAATTGACATACTTCAACAAACAGATGCTTCCTTGGATGTGCTCACTTTGTTGTACCAAGAAATCTAGAGGACAATTACCAGGCCAACTGACTGTGAGAAATCCATATGTATTCTTATCCCCAAAAATGTGATCCAACAGAGTGTGGAAACTATCAAACAATATCTCTAATAACACATACAAGCAAAATCCTGCTGAAGATTATCCAAAAATAACTGGAACAGTACATTGACAGGGAAGTACGAGAAATATATGCTGGATTTGGAAGAGGCAGTGGCACTAGAGACCTTATAGCCAATGTCAAATGGATCTTGGCTGAAAGTAAAAAAGCACCTGAGAAATGTCCATTTGTGCTTTATTGACTATTCAAAGGTATTTGACTGTGCAGATCATGGAAAATTGTGTCTAACCTTGAGAAGAATGGGATCCCAGAACACTTGACTGTGCTCACGCAAAACCTATAACTGGCCACTATAGGAGGTGGTCATAAAAACAGCGCAGAAGGCAGGCCCCAGGACAGAGAAAGGAAACACTGAATGGTTCAAAATTAAAAAAGGAGTGTGTCAAGGATGCATCCAGTCTCCATATCTTTTCAATATATATGTGGAACAGGTCATTTGATAGGCTGTACTTTGTGAAGAGGAGTGTAGCATTAGGATTGGAGGAAAAGTCTTCAACAACCTATGTTATGCTGATGATACAACTTTCCTTGCCAAAACTGAGGAGGACCTGAAGCATTTGTAGCAGAAGGTCAAGGACTATTTGGATTGAAGCTCAACATCAAGAAGACAATGATTCTCGAACCAGTGGATCAATTGCAGAAATATGATAGATGGAGAAAAGATTGAAGTTGTTAACAATTTCAACTTCCTCAGCTCTACAATTAACACTCTTTGTACCAACTGTCAAGAAATCAGAAGACAAATTGCATTAGGAAAGTCCTCTGTCAAGGAACTCTCCAGAGAGCTGAGGAGCAATGATATCAGCCTGAAGACTAAGATGTGCCTGATCCAAGTCATGGTATTGATAATTACATACTATACATCAGAAAGCTGAACAATGACTAAGAATGACAGAAGAAGAATTGATGCTTTTGAGTTGTGATGCTGGAAAACAGTATTGAACATAACATGAACCACCAGGGGAAAAAATAGGTCTGTCTTGGAGGGGGTGAAACCAGGTTTCTCCTTGAAAGATCTGTCTCACATATTTTGGGTATGTAGCCAGGACGGAGCAGTCCTAGGAGAAGGATATAATGCTTGTAAGGGTGGTGGGACAGCACAAGAGAGGAAGACCTCGGATGAGAAGGATTGACAAAGTAACTGGGGCAATGAGATCAGGTGTGCCAGAGCCAGCGAGATTGCCTCAGGATAAGCAAGGGTTTAGAGCTGTTTTATAAGGGGTCACTATGTGTCACAGGTGACTCTATGGCACACAAGAACAGCAACAACAACAGCGTTCCTTTGCTATGTTCTCACAACAGGCTCCTGATGTAGGTATTCATTGTGCATGAACACATTAAGTGCTCTGGATTCCAGTTCTCAGTGTTAACTACAATTATTCTGAGTGAAATATCTCAGTCAAATTATTATTATTATATGCTATTGAGTCAAGTACAACTCATAGAAATGCTATAAACAATAGATCTGAACCCTATCCTATCCTGTTCCAACTTCACATTGTCTAATATACTTGAGCCCATTCTACAGTCATTGTGTTAATCCACTTTGTTGAAGATATTTCTCTCCTTCACCATCCTTCCATCCTTCTAAGCATGATGTCCTTCTCGAATAGCCTCTCTTAGCAACATGCTCAGAATATGTGAGTCAAAGCCTCACCATCCTTGCCTCTAAAGAACAATCTGGCTTCACTATCTCCAAGATGTATCTGTTTGTTCTCTTGGCTGTCCGTGGGATATTCAGTACTCTCCTTTAACATCACAACTCAAAGCATCAATTTTTTCTCTGTCATCCTAATTCACTCTACAGCTCTCAGAGGCATAAGAGACCACAGCCTGAGTCATACACACCCTAGTCCTCAAACTATCATCAGTAATTTGGATCCTCAATAGTTTGCAGAGGTCTCTGATTACAGACTTTCCCAGTGCAGTATATAGCCTGATATGCTGACTACTAGTGCCAAGTGTATTTATTGTGGATCCAAGTAAGATAAAGTCATTGACAGTTTCAATATTTAGCTATCATGATGTTGCCTATTGGTGCACAAATTATAAAACAACCAACATTGTGCAAGTCTTTCCCTCTTGCCCTTACATATCTCCTCCCTCATCAATATAGCAAACTGGTCGATAAATGCTATACACCTAATACCAGCCAAGGTTGGTTGAACTTACGGACTTCTGATAAGGATGTCTCAGCGTCAGCTCACACTCACTCTTTTTCTGGGAAGTGCCTGGTCTGGGTGCTGCTGCTCCTTGCTGGAGAAGCTGATGTTTTGCTCCAGGTATGTATGTCTCTGGTGAAGAAAACTGATAAAATGTCCATCTTCCAATTAATGTGATTAATTTAACTTGAAACCTTGGGACTTTTATGAGTCTGAAAAAAACTGCCCAATAGGGTTCAAAAATTGTAATCATATGGAAGCAAACTTTCTTCAGAGGAAATGCTGGGGAGTTCAAATCACTAACTTTTCAATTAGCAAGTGTTTAAGTGTTTGACTACTGTTCTAGTGGACTTTCTAAGTGTTTTAATATACATAAATTTTTACATTTGTTCACCTTCTTAATGCTACTAAAAAAGGAATATTTTTAATTTACTAAGAAAGACGAAGAAACGTAATGTCTTCTCCAGACAGATATTTTCCTTGGGATCTTAAGCAAAAGCTGATGAATGTGATTGAGCACAATTTCATTTTTAAAAATGCAAATAAAATTATACTGTTTTGGGTTTGTGAGGGGTTTTTTATCTTCACTAAACAGCGTTTATATAGAACAAGGCCTATAAAAAATAATTCATAGTGTTAGTACATTTTCCTTGAGTTTGTCATGAATTTTCTACAGACTAACTATAGAAAAACAAACATAAAAACATACAGGAAAGAAAATGAAGCAGAAAGACTCAAAAATTATTATTTTTTTTAAATAGGATCAAACTGTGTCCTACTATTAAACAAAAGAAGTATGTAAAGAGAACAAAATAATATGGAAAATACCAAGCCTGACGTCTAGTAACTCTACAAATTTTAACTGTCCCCATCGACAATATACAGTGTATAAATCCAATCCTGATGTGTTCCAACATGGTCCCTACTCTGCAGTATAAGTTGTTGTTGTTATGTGCCATCGAGTGGTTTGAAACTAGTGATCCTATGTACAAGAGCCGTAAATGCTGCTGTATCCTGTGCCGATCTCGCCATCTACGACACACTCACTCCCACCACCCCAATCACAGAATTGGTCCATCTCATCAAGGGTCTTCCTCTCCTACGCAGTCCCTCTACTCTCCCAAACGTGATGTCCCTCTCCCAAACATGATGTCCCTCTCCAAGGACCAGTCCCTCCTTGCAACATGCCCAAAGTATGTCAGACGAAGATTCAGAATAATTGACTCCAAGGAGCAGTCCAGCTTCATCTTCTCCAGGACAAACCTGTTTGTTCTCCTAGCATTTTTGAGTGCCACAGCTCAAAGGCATCAATTCTCTTTCTATCATCCCTACTCACTGTCCAACTCTCCGATGCATAGCATGTAATTGCAAAGACTATAGCCTAGATCAGGCACACCTTAGTCTCCAGCCTGATGTCGTTGTTCTTCAGTACTTATGACAGGTCCCTGGCAGCTGACTTTCCCAATGCAATTCATCTCTTGATTTCCTGTCTGCTGGTACCAAGAGTGTTGACAGTGGAGCCAAGCAAACTAAAACTATTAACTATATTAATCTCTTCACCATCCATACTGATGCTGCCAGTTGACCCAGTGGTGAGAATCTTTGTTTTCTTGATGTTGAATTTCAACCCATATTGAAGGCTGCAGTCCTTGACTTTCTGCAGCAAGCACTTCAGGTCCTCCTCAGTTTCAGCAAGCAGGGTTGTGTCATCTGCATAACGTAGGTTATTGATGAGTCTTCCAGCAATCCTGATGCCACATTCCTCCTCATACAGACCAGTGACTCAGAAGATCTGTTCTGCATACAGATTTAAAAGGTTTGGAAAAAAATACATCCCTGACGGACCCTTTCTTGATTTTTAACCATGTAGTGTCTCCTTGCTCTGTTGATTACTGCCTCTTGGCCCAAGTATAGGTTTTGCATAAGCACAATCAAATGTTCTGGGATTCCCATTCTTCTCAGAGTCAGCCAAAACTTGTTGTGATTCACATAGTCAAAAGCCTCTGCATAATCAATGAAGTACAGATAGACCTTCCTCTGGTATTCTCAGCTTTCTACCAAGATACATCTAACATAATTAATTGTGTCTGAAAATTATTGCAAATAGTCACACGGAGTACACAGAATCTCTTTCTACTTATCATTAAGTGGTTTATTAGGGAAACAGATTGGGAGTAGGGTGGGGTGGGAGATAAAGAAAATCATACAGTGTAAAATTCAGGTTAAGTAAATGGCAGGTCCAAATCATATTAACAGCAAGATAAAGTCCCTCAATTACCTCAGACAGTTTCTCAGCCAACAAACTGTATAGTCCCTCAATTAATCTATACAGTTTCTCAGTCTATAGAAAGATGCCACTGGTACAGGAACTTTTGGCATCTAAGAATGCACTACTTTCCCTATTTCCCTTTTTTGTTGTTGAAATTCCCTTCTCAAGGGTCTGGCCCTGACTCTACCTGGCTCCATCAGGATAAGCCTTGCCATAGTCTCACTACAGTCAGGTTAGCTCTCTTATGTTACTAATCTCACAATGGCCAATGATGTTGAAGACTGATCAACAGCAAGTCATATGTCTTCAGTTGAAGCAACTATAGACCATGTCTCAGAGGAACTACGGGTGGTGGGTGGAGTCTCAAAAAGTGATTTTACTTACATGATCTTACTTGGTCTGTTGTCAGGTTGAAGGCAACAATAGATAGAAAAGGCATTCTTAATAGTTCTAATACCATAAAGCAAAATGAAGTATATAATACACCTTTTTTAGCTATGGTTGAAAAAAAAATACAAAGACTAGAAGGGATAACAAGCTCAATTACTTATAACAATAGCAATGCTGTTATTGTTGCTATGTGCTATCGAGTTGGAACTGACTTACAGCTGATGATCTAGAGGGTCTTCATAGGCTGTAAATACAAATTGTGGCTAACCTAGAGGAGGAGAGAAATCTCAGAACACTTGATTGTGCTTATGCAAAACCTATACTTGGACCAGGAATCAGTCCTTAGAACAGAGCAGGGAAGCACAGCATTGTTCAAAATCAGAAAAGGAGTGCATCAGGGATGTGTCATTTTTCCATATCTTTTCAATCTGTATGCAAAATAGATCATTCGGGAGGATGGGTTTTATGAGGAGGAATGTGGCATCAGGATGGAGGAGGACTCACCATCAACCTACATTTTGCAGATGATACAACCTTGATTGATGAAACTGAGGAGGACCTGAAGCACTTGCTGCAGAAGATCAAGAACAATAGTCTTCAGTATAGACTGAATCTCAACAAAGACAAAGATTCTCACCACTGAGCCAACTGGCAACACCATGATGGATAGAGAAGAGATTGAGGTTATTAATAATTACAGCTTACTTGGCATCACAATCAACACTCTTGGCACCAGCAATAAAGAAATAAAAAGGCTAATTACATTAGGTAAATCTACTTTCAGGAAACTTTCCAGTAGTACTGAGGAGCAATGATGTCAGTCTAGAGACTAAGGTGTGCTTAATCCGGGTCATGGTCTTCATAATTCCTTGCCTTGCAACAGAGAGCTAGATAATGACAAAGGAGGATAGAAGAAGAATTACTGGTTTTGGGTTGTGGTACTGGAGAAGAATCTTGAACATACCATGGACCACCAAGAAAGCAAATAGGTCTGTCTTGGAGAGGCTGAAACCAAGTTTCTTCTTGGAGGGTAGGATTTTGAAGCTCTGTCTCATATAATTCAGGCATGCAGGGACAGCGCAGGAGAAGGAGACCCTGAATGAGATGGATTGATACAGTAACTATGGTAATGGAGGTAGCTGTACATGAGTCAGTGAGACTGGCTTAGGACAGGGTAGACTTCAGAGCTACTGTACATAGGGTCACTATGAGTTGCAGGTGAATTGATGGCACATGAGAACAACAACAAAAACAACAAATTATATGGAAGGTGATTGTCTCTCACCCATGGAGAATTTGGTGGATTTGAATGGTAGTTTCTTACATCTAAGTCACCAAAACTCCCTTACAATAGTTAATGAAAAAGTAAAATGTATATTCACTGTTTCACAGAAGACACTTCTGAACACAACACCAATGACCGATACAATGGTATAATCACAGAAACTAGAGTAAGAATACTTACATTCAAATTTTGACCTGAAGAACTATCAGCTACTTTTGTCAATTTGAGTAATTATATTTTCTATGATTCAGTAGCCCAAGAAAAGCTGAAGGAAATATTAATTCATTGTCATTATGTAGCTGGTGGTTGTCTTGTTTATGGATGTCACTGAGATGCTTTTGACTCATAGAAAGTCCATGTGACAAAGTAGAACTACATCATAGAGTTTCCTGGGTGGTAATACTTGAAGGGGAAGGTTAGCAAAGTAAAGGAAGGCCCTCACTGAGATGGACTGATACAGAATTTGAGGCAATGGATTCAAGGATAGAGCAAGATAGGAAAGAATTTAGATCTAGTGTTCATAGCATTGCTAAGTCATACTCCATTCAATGGCATTTAAAGATTGGTGTTTCAGTGTGTGTTTGAACCAACAGTATGTAAGTTAGCAATTCAACACAGATCATTGTGTCAACAGGACTCCTTAAATTTTAGCTGTTGTTGGTAAATGCTTTTGAGTTGACTATCACTCATAACTAACTTATGAACCTTGAACTATCCTACATCTTCCACACAAACTTTACCACTCTCAAGCCCACTGTTGCAGTCACTATGTCAATGTATCTTATTGAATTTCTTCCTCTTTTCACTAACCTATTTTACCCAAAAAGATCTCTATTTCCAAGGATTGGCCCCTCTGACAACTTGCCCAAATTATGTGAAAAAAGTTTCACCAATATCACAATTCAAAACCGTCTAATTCTTTGGTTTTCCTTTTACATTGTTCAACTTTTAAATGCACATGAAACAATCGAAAATACAATGACTTGAGAAAATAGGACATGGGGGGCACCGGCCAGTAAGCATCTCTCTAAAAGACCCAGAGGGAGTAAGAATAGCATAGCCCCTCACTACTCCAGAGCAGAAAGCAGATAAAGAGCCCATAACACAGCCTTATGGTGCCTTTAGAGCCATACCAATAGCAAAAGGGGGTATGTGACTAGGTATTATTATCATGACAGCAATTCAGAATGAAAGCTGCGTAGTGGAGTCGACTTGGAGGCAGGGATTATATAACAATGAAAGAATTTTTCTTTTACTTTTCAAAGAGAAAAGTGCACTGGGCTGGGGGGTGGGGGGGTGGGGGGTAGGGTGGGCAAGGAGAAAAGTGCAACAGTGAATGAATGGAAATCAAAAGTCTGTAAATTTTCATTAAAATTAATAATAATAATTAAAACACCATGTATTTGTTTTTGACTTACAGATCCACAGTTGTGGCACAGAGAATGGGGTATATTAGGAAATTAAGTTGGAGTGTAGAAGAATTTTAAAAGTATATGAATTCAAGAAACACATAGGAGATATAATCAAGAAAAATCAAGGCTAAACCTAATAAGTGAATGTTATCAATCTTCAAAAGTGGTGACATTGAAAAGAGTTGAATTTAAGAGACACAAAATACAAAAGTTTGTATTGGACTAATTAAATTGGGAGGTTCACATGACATGTGTTTCTGAGGCTGTAATTCACTACAAAAAATAGACTTTTAATTTCTTTCAAGGAGTTTCTGGTGAATTTGAATTGCTGACCTTTCAGTTAGCAGCCTGATATTATTTTTGTGAATATCGTCACTGAGATGCCTCATACGCATTGCAAAGTGCTTGCTGTCATAGTTTATAATATAGTTAAATAAAATAGATCTAATACTATCTTTTGGCACCAAATATATTCCACTGGTATTCCAAATACTTTCAGGATTATCAGAATGTACAGGTTTTAGAGAGATTTCAGATAAATATGACCAATGTAGCAGAACTAATAATCCACTTCTGAAATAATAGGCCCTAAAGATGCTATTTATAGCACTTGAACATTGCCTGATATAGTGACTAAAGATGAAACCGTCAAAATGAAGGATGGGAAGACGATCAAAATACCTTTGGGAGTGTGCTACATCCCCAAAGTATCTCTCTCATTTACATTTCCATCAAATCAGAATCAACTTATGACTGACATTCCATTGGGTTTCCAAGGCTATAAATTACAAGGAAGGAAATTACCCACATCTCTTCCTTGTAATTGCTGGTGGATTTGCACTGCTAGAGATTCGCAGGTGTTGTGTTAGTAGTGTAACTCACAAGAACTGCGCCAGAACTCCTCTTCAAGCTATGTTGGTGTTGTGTGCTATCAAGTTGGAGTTAGAGTTGCATAGCTGACACTCCAGCAGGTTTTGAAAGGTTGTAATGTGCATGGAAGGAAATAGTCCATATTTTCCCCATGCAATAGCTAGTGAATTTACACTGTCTGCCTTTGGATTGGCAGTATAATGCCTTATCACTAGGTATTTTATATAGATTAACGATTTGGATGGAGTAAAATTTCCAACCAGTGAAAACCCATCATTAGTGGATGAGGCATGACTAAAAGGGAGGAGAAAGAGTTGCAAATCTCCATTAAATATTGGAGTATGAAGCATGAATCTAGGAAATAAATTAAATATATGAAACATGAATCTAGAAAAACTGGAAATAGGCAAACCTGAAAAAGAATGCATAAAAATTGTTATCTTTACACATTAATAAGTTAAAATGAACTGGTATTGCCATTTTGAATTAGATAATAATGTCATCCAGTATGATGTAATTGACAAATTGAAGAAAAATGATGTCACATTCACAGTCAAAAAGAACATTTCAATATTTTTCTAAGTAAAATGTTGTGAAATATCATCAGATCAGCTCCAAGTCATGGTGACCTTATCTACAACAGAACAAAATACTGCCTGCTCCAATGCCATTCTCACAATCCCTGCAGTACTTAAGCTCATTGTTGTAACCACTCTGTCAGTCTAACTCATTGAAAGTTTTGGGGTTTTTCTTTTTTATTGAATCTACTGAACATTTTCTTTACTTAGGGACTGGCCACTCCTGCTCATATGTCTAAAATAAGTGGGACAAAATCTCATCCTTGTTTCTAAGGAGTATTTTGACTGTATTTCTCCTAAAATAGATTTGTTTTTTCTTTTAAAAGTTCTGGTACTTACAATATTATTAATCAACAGCACAATTCAAAGGCCTCACTTTATCTCTGATCTTTCTTTTAATTTCCAACTCTCACAAGCATGGTAAAACTTATTTATTATGACTTTGTTCAAGTATGCTTTAGTGTTCAAAGCAACATTTTCGCTCTTAAACACTTTAAAGTGTTCCTTTGCAGCAATTTTTTCTGATGCAATATATCTTTGATTTACTGATTGTCAGTTCTTTGGACACTGATTGTCAATCAAAGTAAATTGAAATCCTTGACAGTCTATATCTTTTATATATTTATTATTATACTATGTATTGGTCCATTTATTAGTATTTTGTTTCATAATGTTGTTGTTGTTGTTATGTGCCGTAGAGTCGCCTGTGATTCATAGCGACCCTGTGTACAACATCCCTAAACTCCGCTCTATCCTGTGCCAATCGCACTGTCTCTGACACTCCCATCCCAATTATCCCAGTCACTGAATCAATCCACCTCATAGAGGCCCTTCCTCTTCTGCGCTGTCCCTCCACCCTCCCAAACATGATATCCCTCTCCAAGGACCAGTCTTTCCTCACAACATGTCCAAAGTATGTTAGACGGAGCCTCAGAATCCTTGCCTCCAGGGAGCCACCCGGTTTAACCCTTTCCAGGACAAATTTGTTTGTTTTCCTAGCAGTCCATGGTATTCTCGATACTCTTCTCCAGCACCACAGCTCAAAGGCATCAATTCTCCTTCTATCCTCCTTGATCATTGTCCAACTCTCTGATGCATAACAGGTGATTGCGAAGACCATGGCCTGTATCAGACGCACCTTAGTCTCCAAAGATACACCATTGCTCTTCAGCACTTTGGAGAGGTCCCTAACAGCAGACGTTCCCATGGCAATGTGCCTTTTAATTTCCTGGCTGCTAGTGCCAAGACTGTTGACTATGGAGCCAAGCAAACTAAAGCTGTGTACAATCTCAATCTCTTCACCATCCATCCTGATGCTGCCAATTGGTCCAGTGGTGAGAATCTTTGTCTTCTTGACATTGAGCCTCAATCCATATTGTAGGCTTCAGTCCTTGACACTCTGCAGCAGGCGCTTTAGGTCCTCTTCAGTTTCAACAAGCAGGGTTGTGGGGTTGTGTCATGCACGTAACGCAGTTTGTTGATAAATCATCCACCAATCTTGACCCCACATTTCTCCTCATAGAGCCCAGCCTCCGGGATAATCTGTTCTGCATATAGGTTGTAAAGGTTCGGAGATAGGATGCAATTAATATTGAAAACTATAGTATCTGAGATGTAGTAATAAGTGTATTAATACTTTATTTTTAACAAGTAACTTTGCATTATTTGCATGTCCTGAGCTTTTAATAAGTCTCCTCTAAATCCTGAGTCTGAGTTCTTCTTAATAAAGTTCAGCTTCTCAGGTTATTTGCTCAGTGTATAGACTCCATATATATTGGGGGGAATATAACTCTGCACATACCTTTCCTGATTCTAAATTATTCGTCATTCCCTTGCTCTATTTGAAGGACTATTTTTTAGTCCACAAGTAGGTTCTACATAAACTAACATATAATAATTAAAACTTCGCAGAAGACAAAGATAAAACTCCACTTTATATGAAACCTATACTGGGACCTGAAGCCCTTGCTGCAGAAGGTCAAGGACTGCAGTATTCAATATGGATTGAACCTCAACATCAAGAAAACAAAGATTCTCACCACTGGGCAAATTGGCAGCATCGGTATGGATGGTGAAGAGATTGAGATAGTCAACAATTTTAGTTTACTTGCTTCCACAGTCAACACTCTTGGTAACAGCAGCCAGGAAATCGGGATGAATTGCATTGGGCAAGTCAGCTGTGAGGGATCTCTCAAGAGTGCTGAAGAGTAATGACATCAAGCTGGTGACTAAGGTGCGCCTGATCCAAGCTATAGTCTTTGCAATTAGGTGCTATGCATCGGACAGTTGGACAGTGAATAGGGATGACAGAAATAGAATTGATGTCTTTGAGCTGTGGTGCTGGAGAAGACTGTTGAATATACCATAGACTGATAGGAGAACAAACAAGTTTGTCCAGGAGAGGGTGAAACCAGAATCCTTGGAGTCAAGGATTCTGAAGCTTCATCTGATGTACTTTGGGCTTGTTTCAAGGAGGAACTGGCTCTTGGAGAGGGACATCATGTTCCGGAGAGTGGAGGGACGGCACAGAAGAGGAAGACCCTCGGTGAGATGGATCGATTCTGTGAGTGGAGTGGTGGGAATGAATGTGTTTGAGACAGCAAGTTTGGCACAGGATAGAACAGCATTTAGGGATCTTGTACATAGGGTCACTCTGAGTTGCAAGTGACTTGATGGCACATAACAACAACAACAATACAATTATATAGAGAAGAGTGGGGGAAAGAAAGAATGCAAGGAATCAAGCTGTCAATGCAAAGGTGGTTGCTGTTAAATGCCGTTGAGTTGCTTGTGACTCATAATGACCCTATGTACAATTATTTTATACCCTGTACCAATCTTATTGTCTCTGACACATCTACTCCCATTACCCCAATCACTGAATTAATCTGACTTATAGAGGGTGTTTCTCTCTTTTGCTGTTCCTCCATCCCCTCAAGTATGATTTACCTTTCCAAGGACTAGTGACTCCTTGCAACATGTCCAAAGTATTAAAGATGGCGCTTAAAAATTCTTGCCTACAAGAAGGAGTCTGGTTTCACTCTCTCTAGGATGAACCTGCTTGGTCTTCTAACCATTCATGGTATATTCAAGATGCTTTTCCAGTACCATAGCTCAAATGCAGTCAATTTCTGGAGCCTTGTTTCTTGCCAATTCTTTCAGAGCAGCTTAAACTTCTTCCAGGATCGATGGCATACCGATGGACATATTTCAAGAAACAGAAGCTACCCCAGATATGCTCACCAAGTTGTGCCAAGAAATCTGGAAGACAACCACCTGGCTTACTGACTGAAAGAGATCTATCTTTATTCCTATTCCAAAGAAAAGTGATCTAACAGAGTGTGGAAATTATCAAACAGTAGTAATGATGTTACATGCAAGCAAGTTTCTCCTGAAAATCATCCAAAAACGACTGGAATAGCCCATCATCAGAAAACTGCCTGAAGTGCAGGATGGATTTAGAAGAGGCCGTGGCACCAGGAATATTATAGTTAATGTTAGATGAATCTTGGCTAAAAGCAGAGAGTACAAGAGGAATGTTTATCTCTGCTTCATTGACTATGCAAAGGCATTTGACCGTGTGGATCACAGCAAACTGTGGCTGACTTTGAGAAGAATGGGAATCCCAGAACACTTGATTGTGTTTATGCAAAAATTATACTTGGACCAGGAG
>NW_006399873.1:10432899-10434267 GCF_000299155.1 Elephantulus edwardii
AGATTGTTGAGAGCTTCATTTTGCTTGGCTCTACAATCAACACTCTTGGTATTAGCAGTCTTCTTTCAAAGACCTCTATAAGGTACTGAGGAGCAATGATGTCAGTCTGGAGACTAAGGCACACCTGATACAGGCCATGGTCTTTGCCAATACTTGTTATGCATCAGAGAGCTGGACTAGGGATGATAGAAGGAAAACTGATGCCTTTGAGCTTTGGAGCTGGAGAATAATATTGAATATACCATGAATTGCTAAGAGAACAAGCACATTCTTTCTGAAGAAGGTGAAGCCAGGCTGTTCCTTGGAGACAGACATCATGCTTGGGAGGGTGGAGGGATAGCACAGGAGAGGAATACCCTTGATAAGATAGATTGATTCTGTCACTGGGATAACGTGGATAGGTGTGTAAGAGACAATAAGATTAGCAAGAGATAGAGCAGTGTTTAGGGCTGTTGTACATGGGGTCACTATGAGCCAGAAGTGACTTGACAGCACAAAACAACAACAACAGTTCTAATTTATTTACAAAGTTTGAATACATTCTTTTTCTCAAAAAATATCTTCTCATTTCCTTCACCCCACCCACCCACTGAATTATGCAACCTTATGATTAACACCCTATCCTCCTCATATCCTCCCCTATATTTTCACCCTCTCTTCTGTCTTGGATCTTCATATTTATTCTACAATAATGGTTTTTATACAGTGTTTGTCCTTGTGAGTTCTCAGCTTAACGCTCTCCAGTCTCTCTCAGGTTAGATAGTAATTTACAAAATGATTGTTCCTGTGCGCTGCATAGTATTCCATTGTATGAATGTACGACAACTTCTTAATCACTTCATTTGTGGTTGGACATTTGGGCTGTTTTCATGTTCTTGCAATGGTGAATAATGCTGCTATGAACATTGGTGTATAAGTTTTCATTTGAGCCTCGTTCTCATTTTCTTGGGGTATATTCCAAGCAATGGAATGAGTCATATCACCACAGGCTCTTGTTCGTATGTTGCTTTAGGAAATTTTTCTGTGTACACCAATTCCTTTTGATAAAATGTGTATGTAGATCTTTTTATCTTCTTTTAATGTTTTCCAGATCATTTAATATTATATCCATAGCATCCTTAAGAATTGTAGCCCTCAAGTATGGAAACATAGGAGGAAAAATATTTGTAAGCAGACAGGGATTAAAACATGGAATGTAATAACTATGAATATAGATAAATTTAATATTGTTAAAAAAGAAATGGAACATATAAATATTGACATACTAGATACTAGGTATTGGTAAAATGAAATGGATTGGCATGGGGCATTTTGAGTCAGATGATCATATGATGTTTTATGCCTGAGATGAAAAGAAGAGAAATGGAG
>NW_006399873.1:10438657-10441913 GCF_000299155.1 Elephantulus edwardii
CCAGGAGAGGAAGACCCTCAAAGAGACGGATCAATTCTGTGAGTAGAGTGGTGGGAATGAATGTGTTTGAGACAGCGAGGTTGGCATAGGATAGAACGGCATTTAGGGCTCTTGTACATAGCGTCGCTATGAATTGCAAAGAACTGGATGGCACTTAACAGCAACATATTTTTTAAAAAAAACCCATATAGCTATTCATACTGAATTATGTATATGGAAAAATTAACCAAATATGCTTCTTATATTTCTTAAAAAAGAAGTAAAATTTTAATTACATTGTTTCAAATCAAATTATGATGAAATTCCATATATTACCCTGAGATCCTATAAGTACATCACTCCAAGAACACAATTTATAACTATTAAATACCTTTTTAAAAAACAGAAATATAATTGAATATATATTTGTCAAAGACTTCTGGGAGAAATAAAGAAAAGATGAGCAATGACATTAAGAAAATATACTAAAGAAAAATTAAAGAGGACAAATAGTAAATAAGACAGAAAACAAAAACAGTGACAATCAATCTACACTTGATAAAATTCATTTCCCCAGATACTTGTGATGAGCACCTGGTTCTAATTCTTCCCCTGGACAATTAATCCTTCCATTTTAGTTTGTACAATTTTATTATATTTTAATCAGGTCCCTATAGATTTATTCCTTCTTGACTATATGGATGAAGTCAAGATTGGAGCGTTATAAACAAGAGGTATTATGCAAATGATACAACCTTGCTTGCTGAAAGCAAAGAGCATGTGAAGTATTTAATAAAGAAAATCAAAGATATACCCTTCAATATAGATTACACTCAACATAGAGAAAATAAAAATCCTCATACCTATACCTATAGGCAATATCACGATAACTGGAAAACGTATTGAAGCTGTCCATGATTTCATTTTTCTTGGTTTTCTAATTGACACCCATGGAAGCGGTAGTCAGAAAAACAAAAGATAAAAAACATAAATGATGAAAATCATTGATAATTAATGCTATGAAACAAAATGTCTATGATTGTATGAGAAAACAATATGATCTATAAATGCCAACTTTTATTAACTATAAGTAAAACATTGACAGAAAAAGAAGAAAAGAAATTCAAAGAAACATCTATTCTTCTAAGGATCTCTTTTGAAGACAAAGATGTTCCTGACCCAAGCCCATATTTTCAATTGGTATCATGGTATTTTCAATTCCTTTAGAGTCTCATGAAAGGTGGACAATGATGAAGGAATACTGGAGGACAAATTATGTCTTTGAATTGTTTTGTTGGTGAAGAGTACTAAATATTCCATGCCAAGTATATCTTGGAAAGGAGAGCAGCCAGGTTGCTCATTGAAAGCAAGGATGGTGAAATCTTGTCTCATACACTTTGGGCATATTGTGAGGAAGACCTTGTATTTGTAAAAAGACATCTTAAGTGGAAAAGTAGAGAGTCAGAAAAGGAAAGAAAGAACTTCAGTGAGATGAAGTGACTGCAATAACATGCAACTTAAGCTCAGAGGCAACTACCTATGGAGCAGGATCTGACAAAGTTTTTATAAGTTTTACATAGAATTACCTAGCAAGCACAATGAATCTAAAGAGGGAAGTATAGAAGAGAGTTCCTAAGTGACCCAAATAATTTGTATTTTGCTAACCTAAAAGCTGGGAATTCAAACCCAGCCAGCATTACCAGAAGTGGAAAGGCCTGAAGATCTGCTTCTCTTAAAATTACTGTCAAAGAAATTCTTTAGTGTCATTAGAAGTCAGAATTGTGTTAATGAGAATTGAAAACAAATAAGTGTGGGGAAAAGGATAGGGAAAAGTGCATATTCAGTAGACTTTCTATAACTTTTATTCATTTGCATTTACACTGACCCCTAACAGACAGTGACTCCATATATTATATAGTAGAATTATTCTGTAGGGTTTTCTTGCCTGCAACCTTTACAGAAACAATTCCCAAGGCTTTGTAGCTACAAGGTGGATTCGAACCATTATCTTTTGGATTAACAGTCAATTATACATGCACCACTCAGGCTCCTCTCTTTAATGTGTGGTGTGTACTATCAAGTTGGAGAGACAGTAAATCACATGGAGGAGATTGCTCATATTTCTCCCACGGAGTTTATGGATTAAAACCATGTACCTTTGGGTTAGAAGCAGCACTTCTTACTACTAAGTCACCACAGCTCTTCTCTAATATAAAAATAATAAATAGTATAAGACCTCTTAGTCCTTTAGTAAATAAACAAAGCACAGAGTTTACAGTTTGATTCTCAGTTCCACCACTTACTAGAAAGGTGGCATAAGAAAAGGATTTAAACTTCTCTGAGACTCAACAATATTACTTTGGAGTTTATCTTTAAATATGACCTCTCTAGCATTACTTGATGTTGCTATGTAGAGGGGAAAGATTACGTGACTGGGATGTGTTGGCTTATCCACAAATGGTTTGACTATTTATCATTCCACAAAAGGATTGACCAATTTCAACAATCTACAAGAGGATTAGCTAGTCTCACCTATCAATTGAACAACTGTAGCTGCAGAAATAAAATCTCCCATGAGAAGAGATGGACTTCTTTCCCTAACTGGAAAAGAGAGACCTCCTCCTACCCAGTGAAACGTAGAAGCCACACTTTAGGACTGCAGCAGCAGTGATGGCTGAACTGGAGGATTGATGTGAGCTGGAACTTTGGAAGGATGGGAGCCAAAACTGGCAAGACTGAGAATTTTGTTGATAATTTCAGGGGGGAGAGGAAGCCGATATTTCCAGGACTGAGAACTTTGTTGGGTAATTTGGTGGAGAACAAAATATTGGCAAGACTGAGACCTTTTTTGGACAATCATGAGAGGGAAGTCAGTATTGACAGAAAGGAGAACTTGAGAGCACTTAAGAGGACAATATGCTGAGTCAAGTATCTCAGTCACAAAAGGACAAATACTGCATGGTGCCACTGTTATAAAGCAGGACTGACATCGGGGTTGGGAGGAGACTGAAAGAATGGGTTCAATAATGTATACTGCATTGAAACAGATGAGGGAGAAAACTGTTTAAGAGGGAAAATTACTAGGTATTGTTGTCATGACGGGAGTCCAGAGCAAAGGCTTTATAGTGGAGTGGACCTGGGGGGAGGGATTGTAAAACAATGAAAAAATTTTTCTTTTACTTTTCCAAGATGATAGTGTACTAGGGGGGAGGGTTGAGAGGGGAGAAAAATGCAAAAATGAATGAATGGAAATCCAAAGTCTCTGTAGATTTTCATT
>NW_006399873.1:10442048-10462482 GCF_000299155.1 Elephantulus edwardii
AATATGGTTCTGTGTGGTTTGTAAGCCCTGACATAAGATTTTGGATGCAGCAAAGCAGTGAGATTGGTGTTGAGATAAGTACAAAGTAGTATGGGATTGTGGGGGATATGTATATCCTTACAGGAATTTGTTTTGTGTTACTAATGGGGATCATTCTCTCTGTGAAAGTTAATATAACTTGAGTTATGCAGATGACACAATCTTGCTTGCCCAAACTGAAGAGTCCCTAAAGTACTTTCCCTAGGTCAAAGACTATAAATTCAATGAAGGTCAACATCAAGAACACAAAGATTCTCAACACTGGTCAATTAGCAGCACCATGATAAATGGAGAAGATATTGATGTCTTTTACAATTTCAGTTTGCTCAGATCCACAATCAATATTCTTGGTGCCAACAGTCAAGAAATCAAAAGATGAATTACATTGGAAAAATCTGCTGTCATGGACCTCTCCAAAGTACAAAAGAGCAGTGATGTTAGTCTAGAGACTAAGGTGTGTCCAATCAGGCCATGTTTTTTGCAGTTACTTGATATGCATCAGAGATCTGGACAAATGACTAGGGATGACAGAATTGATGCCTTTCAGTTATGGTGCTGGAGAAAAGTGTTGAACATACATGAACCTCCAAGAGGACAAACAGGTCTGTCCTGGAGCTGGTGATACCAGTCTGTTCCTTAGAGGCAAGGATTTTGAAACTCCATTTCACATACTTTGTGTATGTGGCCAGACAGGACCAGTTCTTGGATAATATACCATGCTTGGAAGGGTAGAAGGATAGCACAGGAGAGGGAGAACCCAGGCGAGATAGATTGACACAGTAAGTGAGGTAGGTATTGGTGGTAGGTGTATCGGATTCAGTGAGGCTGGCTCACGATAGGCTAGTTTTCAGAGCAATTGTACGTAGGGATGCTGTGAGTTGTGAGTGGCTTGATGGCACATTACAACAATAGTAGTGTTATTACGGTCTGTGTTACTCATTATAATAATCCATGATATCTTACACCAGATGAATGCACTAATCCAGGGAACTTCCATTCCCCATGGGTACGATGGTAAGGGAACCTATCCAACTGCCATCGCATGGTATACTTCCTCTTTTCACCTCTATGGGCTCCTTCAGACCCTAACAGGCCAAGACAGAGATTGAGAGATTCTCCTCTACATCCAATGCAGAACGCTGTTACTAACTGCATCTGGATATCTGATTACCGTGGTGGGTTTTAGGAAAATTGTAATTAGTTATTCCACTAAATGAATAATAAAATCAATTTTAGTGATACCTACCACTGTCATGGAAGATGCTTTATAACACCAAACCACTATTACTTTCCTATCACGCAGCTTCCGGCCAGTATAGTACCTGCTCCTGTGACAGTATCAAGGGTACAGTCTGCTATCCCACATTCCCTAATGATGTTATTGAAAGATTTTCCTTTTATTCTGCTTTTTTTAAATCAAGTAGTTATTTTATTGTGGGATCTTCTACTATTTATGTATTTCGACAAAATAGAAATTGTTTTCTTAGCTTAGGTTTTTGTTGTTATTATGTGCCATT
The DNA here is from genome assembly GCF_000299155.1 of Elephantulus edwardii. Taxonomy (NCBI): domain Eukaryota; kingdom Metazoa; phylum Chordata; class Mammalia; order Macroscelidea; family Macroscelididae; genus Elephantulus; species Elephantulus edwardii. Next base: position 10,443,605 of record NW_006399873.1, read on the forward strand.
GAGTCATCTACGACTCTCAGCATCTTTACGAACAATGGATTTGAATCTTCCATCATGCATCATCCTCACTGTCTACCACATGTTTGAGCATATTGTGACAATTACTGTCAGTCTGTCTTGTTAAGGATTTTTGTCTTCTTCGCTAACTTTCGACCTATCAGTCAAGGATCTTTTCAAAGTGCTGAAGAGCAAGGATGTACTTTTAAAGATTAAGACATTTCTGGTATGAGTCATGGTCTTTTCAATTACTTGCTATGCATCTGAGAGTTGGACAGTAATTAAAGATTACAGAATAAGAATTGATGCTTTGAGTTGCAGTGCTAGAGAAGGGTACTTAATATCCCAAAAATTTTCAAGAAAACAATTATATTGTGTTATTGTTGTTAGGTGTTATTAAGTTCAGGATGATTCATAGTAACCTTATAAATAACATCTGAATCCTGTCCTCATCTGTGCTATCTTCATTATTTCAGACATATTGAAGCCCATTGCATCAGTCACTGTGTCAATCCATCTGATAAGGGTCTTGCTCCCTTTTGGTGACTCTCTCTCTCGACTTTTCCAAATGTGATGTCCTCCTCCAAGGAATAACTTCTCCTAATAAGTTGCCCAAAATATGCAATACAAAGGTTGTCATTTTTTTTGCCCCAAATGATCACTCTAGTTGTACTTTTGTCCAAGACATATCTGTTCATTATTTTGACAGTCCATGGGGGTTATTCAGTACTCTTCCCTAATACCAAACTTCAAAGGCATAGACTCTTCTTCTGTCATCCTAACTCATTGTTCAGGTCTCAAAAGCACAAAAGTTACAGAAAAGTTTTGCAGAGTAGTAAATGTCCCAAAGACTGCCAAGAAAATAAACAAATATTCCTTAAAAGAAAGGGTGATGAAACTTGTTTCCCATACTTTGGGCATGTTCTTATGAAGAGCTAGTCTTTTGAAAAGGAACTCACACTCAGTAAAGTGGAGTCAGGGAAGAAGGTGAAGATTCTCAATGAGATAAATTGACACAGTAACCTCAACAATGGGCTTAATTGTAAAGCTGGCAGAAATCATGAGGATAGCACAGGATAGTGCATGGTTCAGATAGGATTCCTGTGAGTAGTAATCCACTTGAGGGCACCTAAAAATGGCAATGTTTTCAAAGAAGGTTTGGAAGCATATGCTCTGGCTTCTATGGAAGCTATTCCTTTCTGGAGGTACAAATCCATCATTGGCTCCATAGTTTAAAGATGCACAATTTTCTCCTATGTATTATATTACTTAAGAACTTCAACAGAGTCAGCTATGAGTCAGTTCATACTTCAAGACAATAAAGTTTGAGAATTGGACCTTTCCATTAACATTTTCAGAAAATGAGTTAATTTCATCATAAAAATATTAAAAACCAAAACAAATGTCACTAGCAGTACTTTATTAAAATAATATTGTAATAGTCTTGATTTCACTTGCTAATTACTTTGTTATTTTTCATATTATATTATGAATTGAGGTAGTCATAAAGCTTTGATAGAAAAGCTGCAATTGAAGGTCAAATTACAGCTATGCAAATACCTTTAGGAATTGTTCTTAATGTGGTGAGTTGTCCTTCCATTTTATAGATACTTAAAGAGACAAGTTAAATAAATAACCATAGTTATTTAATCCCCTGAGAGCAACAGAGAGGTTTAAATTTGTTGTAAAATGTGATTGAAAATAAACTGCAAGAAATTATTTTTAACCTATAAATGCATAATTTTAATGCAACTTCCTATCTCTAAGAAAAAAAAGGATTTTTACACTGTGCACAGGGTCCCCTAAGTAATAATCTTTCAAAGAATTTTTGATATGGAAGATAAATTTCTGACCTTGATATTAAAAATATTATCAAGGCAGATAATGCTGTTCTTCTAAATTGAAGGATTATCACTATTAAATTGCAAATGTATATTTCTGTAGGAGATCTATAATCCCCAATTTTTGGAACAATGATTTTCATCTTCTTCTGTCTGTCAAACATCTATGATTTAGATTAACTTGACAGCTTTATGAGGTATGGTATTTCTGTCAAATTGAATGCAACAAGAGAAGGAATTTTCTAACAAGAAGTCATGTAACAGTATTAAAAAAATCATTGCAATATAAACTATCCCATTAATGATATTTTTTAGATAACTAAATTGAAATAGTCTTCTATCTATGAGAGGGAAAAACCCCAGTAATCTCAACAACCAAATGAATCCTGACTTTAAATAGGTCTTTTTATATTTACATTAGGCCAGGGATCTCAACTAGTATTTAGATGAATTATATTTTCAGAAGTTAAAAAGGAAAGATTATGTGGAAATATGCACAAGTATGACCTATTTGCAGTGACCTGTCGTCGACAACATCTCACTGAAGTAAAGGTAGAACTCACTCATACCTGATTACCATTCGGTTTTGAGACTTCATAAGGGAGATTTCTCTTCTTTCTCCCTAAGAGTCATTTATTGTTGTTGTTATGAGCTATTGAGTTCCCTGAGACTCATAGACCAAAAGCAACCCTATGTACAACAGCTCTGAAGCTGCCCTCTCCTAGCCAGACTAGCTAATTCCACACACATATTGCTATGAGTTGCAAGTGACTCTACAGCACATAACAACAACAACATCCCCATTGCCTCAGTTACAGTATCAATCCATCTCTTCCAGGATTTTGCTCTCTCCTGTGCTACCCCCTCCGCCCTTCTGAGCCTGATGTCGTTCTCCAAGGATCAGACCCTCCTGCCTACGTGCCCAATGTATGTGCGGCGGAGCTTCAAAATCCTAGCCTCCAAGGAGAAACTTGGCTTCACCCATTCCAAGACAGACCTATTTGTTTTCTTGGTATGTTCAAGACTCTTCTCCACACCACAACTCAAAGGCATTAATTTTTCTTCTGTTATCCTTTAGTCATTGTCCAGTTTTATGCAAAGAGTCATTGATGGATTCTGAATAGCAGAGAGGTATGACTTTTGAATTAGAAGAGAAATTTCCTACAGGATATGTCATTAGAGACAATTGAAGTAAAGTAAGACTGTATAAGTGTAAAGATTTTATTGCTTTTCTGAGATTGTGTTTATAAATATCATCAATAAAACGTTCCAGGTTCCATTCTCTATTCAAAACTTTTACTCATTTATGTTGCTAGTATATCTGTACACAAAAGGTAAAGAAGTAAAAAGAGCATAATAGGAGGAAGCAGAATTCCCTAGAGATGGTAATTTGTTAGGACCATTGCAATCGTAATATCAGGGAAGACAGAGGTTTTAGAATTCAGGTTTCTGGGGTTCTTAGATGCTATCAAGTTAGTCCTTACTCTTATTGATCCCATGTCTAACAAAATGAAACAGTATAAAGTCCTGTCTTTCTCACAATTACTGCTATTTGTGAGTCCATTGTTGCCGTGACAATATAACTAGTAGAAGATCTTTCTATTGTTGTTAAAGCTCTACCAAACATTATGCCTTTATTCAAAAGTTCACAGCATCTAATAACGTGTCTCTCAGGGAGCTCTGTATAAGAGAAAAATATATAAAACTGGCACGTACTTTTTTTAATTTCAAACTTTGTGGTGTTCCCTTGTTCTGTGCAGAAAACTGCTTCTTATATTGCTATGTATAGGCTTTACAAGAGCAGCATTAAGTGTTATACCTATTTTCAATGTAAATAAAAATTTGTTGGGATCTGCACAGTCAAATACTTTGCATAGTCAATAAAAGGCAAGCCAATCTCTTCTCATATTTTCTACAAATATCCAAGATCCATCTTGCATATACAACAATACCTCTGGTGTCATAGCCTCTTCTGTGAATCCAACTTGAATTTCTGGCAAGTTCCCTGTTGATATATTACAGTTCCAGATGTTTCTGAATAATCTTCAGCAAAATGTTACTTGCATATGATGTTGATGATACATTATTTGACTATTCCCACATTATCTTTTTGGGAATTTGAAAAAATATATATTTCTTCCAGTCATCTGACTGGGTACCTGCCTTCCAATTCTCTTTAGCACATCCAGGGCTGTATCTATTCCTTGAAACATATTGATCATCATCTCATCAATTCCATATTTATTTCTAATGTGTTTAGTGTAATTTGGTGTGTTTTTTTTCTAAACTATCAACAGTTTTTGATCATATAATGCTTCCTGAAATGGTTTGATGTCAATCAGTTCTTTTTGGTATAGTGATTCTGTGCATTCTTTTCATCTTCTTTTGGTAGTTTTTGTACTGTTCAATATTATGCCCACAGCATCCCTCAGCCTTGCAATGTAAGATCTGGATGGAGGGAGGAAGACTCAAGAGTGGAGAAAAACTAATTTCCAAACTTCATTACACTGATAACAAAGCCTTGCTTGTCAAAGTGAAGAAGATTTGAAGCACTTACCACAGAAGGGCAAAGACTAAATCTTCCAATATAGATTAAATCTCAGTTTGAAGAAAATAAAAATTCATACCACTGTACCAATAAGCAATATCTATGAAAGATGGAGTAAAGGTTCAAGTTATCAATGATTTCATTTTACTTGAAGCCAAAACCAACACCTATGTAACAGTCAAGAAGCTAAAATATGTGTTGCATTGAAAATCTGTTGTCAAGGACATCACCAAAGTGGTAAGGAGCAAGGATATCAATTTATAGATTGAGGTGCACCTGATTCAAGCTACCATATTTTCAAATGCTTCCTGTACAAGTTAAATTTGAACAATAAACAAAAAGGACAGAAGAAGAATTGATTCCTTTGTATTGTGATATTGTAAAAGAGTTCTCATGGACTGCCAAAGGAATAAGAATCTGTCTTTGGAAGAAGTGAAAATTAGGTATTTCTTAAGGGGCAAGAATGGTGGAACTCTGTCTCAAATACTTTGTATTTCCACGAGGGACAAGTCCTTGGTAAAAATGTATCATGATTGGAAATGTGAAAGGTTAGAGACAAAAAAAAAAAAGAAAGAAAACCAAAAGACAACAAACAACTCAACTAGATGCATTGACACCTGACACCATAACTGGAGCAAATGGGATTGAGTATATCAGAGATCACAGGGAACCTTGCCTACTAGGGCCAGATTTACACCTCTGAGTTGTAATTGATTTAATGGATTTCTAACGTGGAGAGGATGCAGCCAGACTGTTCTTTGGTAGCAAGAATAATGAGGCTTCTTTTGGGCATGCTGCTAGAAGGTGCTGCTATTCCTTAGAAAAGGAGGTGATGCTGGGAAGACTGTCCAGGGATATATTTTTTCACTAGGAAAGTTAAACACAACTTCATTTTGTATGTATTTATTGATCTTTTATAAACTATTTAACATGAATTTTATAAAAAAGGTGTAAAAAACATGAAATTGTTCATTATGTATTAGAAAGTATACACGGATAAGCTCTACTTCCCTTACTTATTGACAACTCTACCAGGGATATCCCCAGTCAGGGATTGCCAACTATAAAAGGGGTTTTGATTCTGCAGAAAAGTTACTGTGGAGTTGAGAGACAGGCAGATATATGCGTTACATATCGTAGAACCTTTGATGAGATGAAAAGTATTAAATTATTCACTACAGATTAGTAAATAAGCACAGGTAAACTCACACTTGCCTCGTTTAATGATTAATCCAACATGGATTGTGCCAACTCATCTCATTAAGGGACCCTCATTTTATTTGAACCTCCACTTTACCAAGCATATTTTCCTTCACAGTAATTGGTCTCTCCTGATTACATGTCCAAACTAACGAACACAATCTTCTTTCACCTTCACTTTCTTTCATTTTTATTATTAATTTAATGAAAGTTTACAGACTTTGGATTTCCATTTATTCACTGTTGCTCTTTTCTCCCTGCCTCCTTGTTTTTATCTTCTTTTTGAAAGTAAAAGAAAAATTCTTTCATTGTTATACCATCTCTCTCCCCAAGTCCACTCCACTCTTTAGCCTTCTTTCTGGACTCCTGTCATGACAATAATACCTAATCATATATCCCTTTTAAACAGTTGTCTCCCTCATCTGTTTCAACACAGTAAGGAGTATTTTTGCTGCTGTTGTTGCGTACCATTGAGTCAGAACCGACCCATACCTGACACTCTATCAGGTTTTCAGAGGCTGAAATCACACAGGAGGAGTATTTTTGCTATATGTACTTTAAAACTGATTTTCACATTCTACTGACAGTCTGTGATGCATACAGTTTTCTTGCTAACCATACAATTTCAATTTTTTAATTCTTATTTGGTTTTACTTTTTCATTATTCTGCTCTCTCTTGCATGAGACAAGTGAATATATAATAACATGAGTCAGACATTTCTTACTCATGATAATGACATCTACTAGTCAACTAGTTGTTTTTGTTAGATGCCATCAAGTCAAACATGAATCATAGTGACCCTATGAACATTAGATCTGAGCCTTATCTTGTCCTGTGCAATTCTTATTATCTCTGATATACTTGAGAATGTTGCTGCAGACACTGTGTCAACCTCACTGCTTGAAGGTTTTCATCTCGTTCACTGACTTTCTACCTTTCCAAGCATGATGTTCCTTTCTAAAGAACAGCTTCTACTAGGAACATATTCAAATTACATTCCACAAAACTTTGTCATCTTTTCCTCCAATAAGCACTCTCACTGTACCTTCTCCAAGATATCTGTTTTTTCTTTTAACATAGAATTCAGTACCCTTCTACAATACCATAACTCAAAGGCATAGGTTCTTCTGTCATCTTTTGATTGTCCTGCTCTCAAATGAATAGCAAATGATTGGAAAGAACATGGCCTGAATCACATGCACCTTTGTTTTCAAGCTTGCATCACTGCTCCTCAATAATTAGGAAAGGTCCTTGAAAATGGACTTTTCCAGGTCAATACATCTCCTAATATCCTGAGTGCTGGTACTAAGAGTGTTGACTTTGGAAGCAAGTAAGTTAAACTTGTTGACAATGAAAATATTTTCTCTATCATGATGTTGCCTCTCAGTCTAGTGGTGAAGATTTTACTTTTTTTGATGATGAGATATATTCCATATTGAAGGCTGTAGTCTTTTAGTCCTTCTCACTTTCAGCCTGTAAATTATGCCATCTGTATACCACAGGTTGTTAGTCTTCCTCTGATCCTGATATTATAGTCTTCATCATAAATTCTAGCCTCTCAAATTATTGAGTGCATATGTAAAAAGGATAAAGCCCTGACACACACCTTTCTTGATTTTAAACTTTGCAGGGTTCCATTGCTTTATTTGAACAACAGCTTCTTGGTATAGTATAGATTTTGCATGCGCGTAATAAAATGGTCTGAGATTCCCATTCTTCTCATGTTAGCCCTAATTTGTTTTGATCCACAAAATCAAATGCTTTTTCATTGTCAGTAGAACAGACATTTTTTCTGATATTCTCTGGTTTCAGCCAGCATACATCTGATATCAATGACGATATCCCTGTTGCCAAGACCTCTTCTAAATTCAGCTTGAACTTCTGGCTGTTTTCTTTCCATGTACTGTTCTAGTCATTTTTGGATAATCTTCAGTTGGTATGTGATGTTAATGATATTGTTCATTAATTTTATACATCATATTGGATCGACTTTCTTGGAAATGAGAACAAGTATAGATAACTTCAAGTCAGTTGGCCAGGCATTTGTTCTCCAAATTACCTGGCATAGACTGTGGGAGCACATTTACGGCTACATATGTCAACTGAAATATGCCAACTTGTATCCCATCAATTCCTGGGTTCTTATTTTTTGTCATTGCCTTCACTGCAGTATGAACTTCTCCCTTAAATACTAGTGGTACTTGATCATATAATACTTCCTGAAGATTTCAGTGTCAAACAATTGGTTTTGGGTACAATGATTCTGTGTATTCATTTCTTCCTTCTTTTTTTGATGCTTCTGGGATCATTCAAGATTTTGCCCATAATATCTTTCAATATTACAATTCAAGGCTTAGATTTATTTTTCAGTCTTTCAGCTTGAGAAATATTATCCCCTTTTTATTCACCAACTCCATTTATCTGCACATTCTAATACTTAGCTTTGTCTTCTCCAGCAGCCCTTTGCAATCTTCTGTTCAGTTCTTTTACTTCAACATCTATTTTTTTGTTTGTTCATTTGTTTTGGATTCTCAGCTATCTAGTACATTTTTTTAGAGTCACTTCTGACACAAATTTTATTTTGTCCTTGCTCCTTTGTCTTTATAATGAACTTTAAGTTTCTTTCTGGATTATATCATTAATGCCATCCCACAGCTCTTCTGGTCTGTTCATTGATGGTCAATCCCTAAATCTGTTCTTAGATCATTTTTAAATTCAAATGGGATAGACTCAAGACTTTATTTTGATTCTTGTGAAATTTTTGTTTTGTATTGTTTTGTTTTCCAATCTCAGTTTGAGCTTTCATAGAGTAACTGATGGTCTGTTCCACAGTCAATACCTAAACTGATCTCTATTGCTGAAAACGAGCTCCTCCAAAGATTTCTTCCATATATGTAGCCCATCTAAATCCGGTGCAGTTCATCAGGTGAGATGCAGGTGTAAAGCCACCATTTGTGGGTTTCTGGTTTTGTGTTTTATTTTAATAAAATTGCTATTCTAATTTGCTTTTCATTTTGATAGAGGATAGCTATCTATCTATCTATCTATCTATCTATCTATCTATCTATCTATCTAGCTATCTTTCATTGTTATACAATCCCCCTGCCCCTGTCAACTCCACTATGCAGCCTTCATTCTGCACTCTTGTCATGACAATAATACCTAATCACATATTCCTCCTAAACCGTTTTATTCCTTATATGTTTCATTGCAGTATATATTATTCATCCCCCCTTAGTTTTCCCCCAACCCCGATGTCAGTCGTGCTTTACAATAGTGGCATAATGCAGTATATGTCCTTTGGTGACTAAGATATTTCACTCAGCATAATGTCCTTCAGGGTCACCCATTTTATATAGTAATTCAAGAGTTCCTTGTTTCTCAATGCAGCGTAGTATTGTATTGTATGAATATTCCAAAGCTTATCTATCCATTCATTTGTTGATGGGCACTTGGGTTGTTTCCAACTCTTTGCTATTATGAACAAAGCTGCAATAAACATGGGTGTGTGTATATCTGCTTGGGTGGCAGTTCTGGTTTCTTTAGGGTAAATTCCTAGTAGATTTGCTGGGTCAAATAGTAGTTTTATTGGCAACTTTTTTGAGAAAACACAACATTGCCTCCCATAGTAGTTGCACTATTTTATGCTCCCACCAACAGTGAATAAGGTTCCAGTTCCTCCAGCTTGCCAGCATTTGTCATTTGCTGCTCTGTTTAATTTTGCTATTCTTACTGGGGTGAGATGATATCTCATAGTTGTTTTGTTTTGCATCTCTATTAAAGCTAGAGATTTGAACATTTCTTCATGAATTGGTTCACCATCTGAATGTCTTCTTTGGTGAAATGTTTGTTCATATCCTATGCCTGTTTTACAATTAGGTTGTTTACCTCTATCTTGTCATGGTGCTTGACTATTTTATAAATTCCAGATGTAAGTCCCTTATCAGACATGTCATTACCAAATAGTTTTCCCCATCTGTGGCTTCTCTTTTTATTCTATTGGAGAAGTTTTTGGATGTGCAGAGGGATTTGATTATTAGAAGGTCCCATTCATCTATTTTTGCTTCTCCTGTTTGTAGGTTTCCCAAGACTCTTTATGTTGTGGATCAGGACCAAGCTTTTCTCTAATGAAGTTTATAGTCCTTGGTTTTATTCCTAGGTCCTTGATCCACTTTGAGTTGGTTTTTCTGTATGGAGTGAGGTGTGGATCTTATTTTTCTACAGATAGTTTTACAATTTTTCCAACACCATTTGTTAAAAAAGGCTATCGTTTCCCCACTTAACTGATTTCATCACCTTGTCAAAAATCAGTTGGCCATAGACAGATGGTTTCTCATTCTCAATTCAATTGATTTATATGTATATCATTGTACCAGTACCAAGCTGTCCTGACCACCACAGCAGTGTACTAGGATTTGAAATCAGAGAGAGAGATGTCTCATACCTTGTTTCTCTTTTTAAGGAGTACTTTGCTTATTAGGTGTATCTTTCAATTCCAAATAAAGCTGGAGATTGTCTTTTCCATCTTGTTGAAGAATGGAATTGGTATTTGTATTGTAATTGCACTGAATGTGTAACTTGCCTTTGGTAGTATTGTCACTTTCACAATATTGAGTCTTCCTATACATGAGTAAGGGATATCCTTCCACTCCTCCAGGTCTCTTTTTTGGTTTTTTGTAGTAATGTTTTGTAATTTTCTTTGAATAGATTCTTTGTGCTTCTGGTTAGATTTCCTTCCAATTATTTAATCTTGTGAGAAGCTATTGTGAAGAATATAGTTTTTCTTAGCTCCAGTTACGTATTCTCTTTGTCACTGTAGGGAAATCCAATAGATTTTTGTATGCTGATCTTTTACCCACTTTGCTGAATTGCCCAACTATATCCAGTAGTTTTCTTGCTGAGTCTTTAGGGTTTTCTAAGTATGCTATCATATTATCTGCATAGAAACATAGTTTTACCTCATCTTTGCCAATTTGGACATATATTGTTTCCTTCTTTTGTCTTATTGCTCTCGCTAAGACTTCCAGTACAATATTGAATAGGAGAGGTGCAAGTGAGCATTCTTGCCTAGTTCTTGTTCTCAAAAGGAATGCCTTTAATTTCTCACCAACAATGTTGGCTCTTTGATTTGCATATATACTTTTTACTATGTTGAAGAAATTCCCTTCTAATCTTATTTTTTTTTCAGATCCTGATTTTATTAGATACAAGGGAGATGTACCAAACAGAACAAGCTTGCATTTGGTGTTTCCTCCTTGACCCTGGAAATGGGTTCCCCTCCAACAGCCCAGAGAAAAGGCAAGACACAAGAAAAGCTGCCTCTTCCCTGGCCCCGATACAGCAGTAGTTCTTGGGGCAGTCCATCTTCAGGCCTGATTCACCACACACCAGCATGAAACAAAAGCTTGGCATTTCTTTCAGCTCAGGCTAGCCCATGTAGACAGTCCCTGAACATTATCCAATCCTTTCCTCACCCCTGCCTGCAGGTCTGCTCCTTGTTCTCCCGGACCACTGCTCTATGTAGCTGCCCCAGTCTTTGGGACTGTCCTTTATGTGGGTTAAATTCTCATCATCTTTGGGAAGAGAATTTGAGACCACAGGAATATCATCTCTGGGCTCCAGAAAGGCAACAAAGAAGGTTATGGCAGTTAAAGTTGTGTTATGTTAAAGTTATGGCTTGTTACTAACAAGCCAGGCCTGAAATCTTTCATCAACCTGGGTGTTAAAGTAGCTTGGTGCAGTTGGCCTCCAAAAAAGCCATAAGCCTTCAGACATAGGCATGTGGGGGTAATGAGCCCCATATCACGCTTAATCTGAAGCAGAGATTCCCTTCTCTGCAGCACTCCACCACAAAGGTCCTACTGGTGGGCATGTACCATCAAATGTGGTCCATCCAAAGGCAGGAGATAAATGTCATTAACTCAGAATCCCAAAACTCAAGGCCAGCAGGAACCTTGGATGACCAAGTTCAACACAGTCCTTTAGAACCAGCTGCCTGAAGATGATCCACTTGTGAAGCTGGAGGCCCAAGTCCTTCCCTGGTTGTCAGCTCACTCAACTGCAAGGCTCCTTGCTGGAGACCATATGCCTCACACAACGATTCTGAGCACTTAGATACGAACTTGTGGAAGCTGACTAAAAACACAGGGCGGTTAAACAGCAACTGCCACTAAGTTTATTCCGCAAATATAGACGACAGTGCTGAGGGCTTGCCCGTACCTCATTAGGAGACAGCGGCAGCATCCAAGGAGCAGGGTTCATGCTTTAGGAGATGCCAGACCTTTGCCAGGATGTGTGTTTCTTCCAACACAGCCACCTGAGCTTCAGCATCCATTTCATGACCTGGGTCAACCAGGCAAAGCATACTCAGAAAGGAACACCTTCAGATCCCACAGAAGTTCAGGCTGGGACTTGACACAGGAGGACCAGCACTGTGATACCAAGTCTTTTGAAGTTCCAGCTCCTGCTCAAAGGAAAAGAGGTGGGCACTGTGTTGTTTGATTTCAAGGTCTGGACAAGGCAAGATACCATGTCTGAGGGGGGGCAGGCTCGAACAGAGCCCAGGACTCTCTCTTTAGCTCCCATCTGCAGAGTGCAGTGCACACCTCACTAAGAACAGCTGCTTCTTTGGTTTCAGCTCTTGGAGTCAAAAATCAGCCATGAATGATCAGAAGTGGAGGCCCTGAGATCCGATGAAAATCAGACACACAAGGTCACTGGCTTCAGCACAGCCTAGTGCAGGCAGTACAACCCATCCTAAATACACAATCCACTCCAGCTTTGGGACTCTGCAGAATTAGTCTCTGGGCTGCCTGGGCCTCAGACCCACAACCTGAAAACAAAGCCCTGTGTCTGTAAAGTGGTTCTGTGAGCAGGACCTGGCTGGGTCTACACTTTGACTAAGGCTTCTCTCTCTAGTAAAGAAGTGGAGAGACAAAAGCATCAAGGAAACCTAACACCACATGCTGTCTGCTCATGACTTTCTCCTTTAAGTTCCACACAAGCCTGGATGGGGTGGCTGATGACTGTCATGCCTGGTTCTGTCCACGCTACCTAGTGGAGAACAACCAGGAACTACCATATAGAGATTCAACCCCACTGTGGAACAAGGAGCAACATTTATCATCACCACCTAAAAACATCATCAGTGAAAATCAGACCTGACCACTGGCAATGGGCAAGAATTTCTGCAACCAAGCCTAACTTCCTTGCCTCGCCACTCCTTGGTCAGTAGCCATCCAGGCCAGGAGCACAACAAACCGTGGCCAATGAGTGGACAACTGGAGTGTTCTGATCAGATAAGGACCCCACCCAGAAACCCAGCCCAGCAGGGTGTGGCCTCTGCTCTTCCTTTGAGCTCACAAGCTACTTCCACTGTTGTGGTCTCTACAAGGTTCCCTTCAAACTGACAGCCACCCAGGCAATGGCAGAGTCAGACCTGTCCCTCTAAAGCTGGCAACTGCTGGCTGAAGAGCCCTTTAAAACTGGTCAGCAGGATGGCTTCCTACAGGGAAAGAGACTTGATGAGAGAAATCTGCTTCCACTAAACTTCCCAACTGCCCAATCTCAAGTGCAATAAGCTCCGGCCTGCAGGAAATCCTGGTCATGGTTAGCCATCCAGAGCCCCCTCCAAAGTCCCCAGCTCGCCTTCCCCTTCCTTCACAAAGCCAATTACTCTGGCTGATTTGGAAGGGGAAGTGCATCAAATTCTCTGATCCTCCCTCTCCTGCTCTTCTAGAGAAGCTGATGCCTGCTTCCAGAAGGAAACAATGGCTGTATCAATATGTGTCTGTCTGGTACTGTCCTTGGGTTCTAATTCTGAGGAATTGATCTGGATACAGCTTTTTAATAAAGACTAAAAATCCTTGTGCATTTGGATCATGAATGATATTTAAAACATCACAATTCCAATTGCATAGATCCTGCCATCCTCAACACCAAACTTGAGCTTCTCCAGGGAAGTTTTGTTCTCCATGAGATCCAGTGCACTGAACACATCAATTGTACCCTTTCATTTTGGTAAGAACAAGGGCATTGCTTCTGAGGTATAGAAGATGGGTCTGGATGAATGTTGTAGAAAGCATAAGTAACTTTTAGATTCTTGTGAGTTAGATGGTTCATGATGGTGGAGGGGAGAGTGTAAAAGCTCAGGAAGTCTATCACCTCATCATTTGCATGCTCCACCACAAAAGCGTCAATGATATTCTCCTAGAGGTAGAACCAGTATTCTACCTCTGCCCAGCTCATGACTGGTGTGAGATGGAACTGCTTCTTGTACCTGATAAGGAGCTGGTGCACTACTGGAATGTCCTTCTTCTCCATTGATCATAAGACAGAAGTCTTGGGAGTCTTTGGCATTGGCAGAGCTTCATGGTGCACTGCATTGTCATATTCGTGTTCAAATGGGATAACTTAAGTAAGATCAGTTGCTGTGGATTTAGGGACCAATGCCAGTACTTGTAGGTGCCAACAGGTTTTGGCAGCATGACCCCAGCAGTGTAAACAGATTGGAAAATCCCCTCCAGGTGAACCCTCCAAGTTATCTCTCAGATCAGGACTGGAGCTACCCTCGTGGAGTGCAGCTTCTTGCGGACACACAGGAAATTGATCTCTACCATCTTCTCTGTATCATAGATATGGATGTTTGCTGAGATGGTACTGATGAACACAACAAGTTTCAAACTTGAGACCACTTGAACCCCATAGTGCCACTGGGGAAGCCAGCCAGGTGGCTGGAGAGCCCACAAAAGAAATTATGGGGAATAATCAAATTGAAACATGTTGTCATCATCTTCCTCATAATTCTCATTCAGAAATGTGTACAGTTCTTTCAGCACCCCGTGGTTCCCAGGTCCAAGGCATGCCAGATGAAACCCTGGGGCAAGGTGTAGGGCTCCAAGTGAATGTTGTCTTTGTGTGGCTCCACAGGGCCATGGATATCACTACCTCTCCCAATTTGGGTGCAGACTGTGTGTCCCAGAACTGGTAGCTTCATCTTCTAGCCTCTTTCATGGCTTGGCAGGTTCCTGGCCCACAGAAAAACAGTTCAATGCCTTCTGTATTTTCTGGATCCTCTCTGCTGGCAAAGAGTTCATCTGCATAGGATGATCCTGGGTTGAATCAGTCTTACTGCCATTTCCTTTTTTCCCCTGCCCTTTTTTTCTTCTTTTTGGCTCCAGTGTCATTGGCAGGACTTAAACCAGTGACTGTAGGTATGCTGGCTAATTTTGCAGAAACTGGTGAGCTTTGTAGAGTATCCACTGGAGGAAGCCTTCTTAATACAAAGAGCCCTCTAATCCTATTTTATTGAGTACTTTAATCAGGAAAGGATGTTGAATTTTGTCAAAGGCCTTTTCTGCATCAATTGATAGGATCATTCTTGATCATTCTTGTGGTTCTTATTCTTGGCTTTGTTAATGTGATTAATTACACTAATTGTTTTTCATACATTGAATCATCCTGACATAACTGTTATAAATTCTACTTGGTCATGGTGATTTTTCTTAATGTATTGTTGGGTTCTAGTAACCAGGATTTTATTCAGGATTTTTTCATCTATAGTTTTCTATTTCGATTGTGTCTTTACCTGGGTTTGGTATCAAGAATATGTTTGCTTCATAGAATGAATCTGGGATAATTCCATCTTTTTCTATTTTCTGAAATAATTTATGTAGAATTGTTAAAAGTTCTTCTCTGAATGTTTGATAAATATCTATGCATCAAATAATATTGTCATTGTTGCTGTCATTATGTGCTGTCAAGTCACCTGCGACTCATAGAGACCCTTTGTACAATAGCCATGAAACTTTTTTTATGCTAGGCCAACTTTATTGTCTCTGACACATCTATCCTTATTACACCAGTCAATGAATCAATTTAGCTTATCCATGGTCTTCCTCTCCTGCATTGTCCCCAATACTTTCAAGCATGATGTCCCTCTCCAAGGACTGGCCCCTCCTTGCAACATGTCCAAAGTATGTCAGATGAAGCTTCAGAATCCTTACCTCTAAGGTGTAGTAGCCTTGATTTACCCTCTCCAGGATGAACCTGTTTGCTTTCCTGGTAGTCCATGAAATATTCAATGGTCTTCTACAGCACCAAAGCTCAAAAACATCAATTGCCTTTCCGACATCCTTAGTCACTGCACAGCTTTCTGATGCATAGCAAGCAATTGCAAAGACTTTGGCCTAGATCAGGTCCACCTTAGTCTTCAGACTGATGTCATTGCTCTTCAGTACTGTGGAAAGGTCCATGACAGCAGACTTCTAAATGCAATTTTGTCTTTTGATTTCCTAGCTGCTGGTGTTAAGAGTGTTGATTGTGGATCCAGAAAACTAAAGCTGTTAACTATCTCAACCTCCTCACCATCTATCCTGATTGGCTCAGTGGAGAGAATCTTTATTTTCTTGATATTAAACTTTAATCTATATTGAAACCTCAGTCCTTGACTTTCTGCAGCAAGTGTTTCAGGTCCTCCTGAGTTTTAGTGAACAAGGTTGTGTCATCTGCTTACCACAAGTTGTTGATGAGTCTTCCTCAAACCCTGATGCCTCAATCCTCCTCATAGAGCCCAGCCTCCAGTATGGTCTGTCCTGTATATAGACTGAAAAGTTATGGGGATAGGACACAGCCCTTGCATCCATCATTCCATATTTTGAACCATGCAGTGTTTCCTTGCTCTGTTCTGACAGCTGCCTCGGGGTCCAAGTATAAGTGTCACATAAGCAAAATCAAATGTTCTGAGATTCCCATTTTTCTCAGAGTTAGCCACAGTTTGTTGTGATTCACACAGTCAAATGCTTTTTCATAGTAAATGAAACACAGTTAAACATTCCACTGGTACTCTGCTTTCAGCCAAGATCCATTTAACATTAACTAAAGCAAACATTAACACAACTGAAAAAAGAAATGGGAAACATCACTATAGTAGTAAGAGACTTTAATACACTATTCTTAAGAAAAGATAGAACTACCAGAAAGAAACTCAACTAAGAGGCTGAAGAATTAAACCACACAATAAACAAACTTGATCTCATAGATATATGCATGCTAATGAATCCCAAGAAATTGCATTATACCTTCTTCTTCAATGTGCATGGAACTTTCACCAGAAATAGATCACATTTTAGGTTACACGACAAGCATCAATAAATTAAAAAAATATAGAAATAATGCAAAGTATCTTCTCAGACCACAGTGCTACAATATCATAAATTAATAACAAGAGGGTACAGGAGAAAAAAAATAAACATTTGGAAGCTGAACAGCACTTTGCTGGAACATTGAGTAGGAAATACAAGAAATAAAAAATTAAATGAAAACTTTCTTGAAACAAATGACAATGAAAACAAAACTTACCAAACCCTCAGGAAAATAGCCCATGCAGTAATTAAAGGTCAATTTATAGCAATAAGTAAACACATCAAAAGACAAGAAATAAGGATAATTGACTCTCTAGCCCTACGTTTCCAAATGAAAAAAGAGCAGCAGGAAGATTCAGCACCCTCGAAAAAAACTGAAATCACAAAAATTAGGGCAGAAATAAATTAAATGGAAAACAGAAAAATAACTGAAACCATGAACAAAACCAGGAGTTGGTTCTTTGAAGAGGTCAATATAATTGACAAACCACTAGCAAAGCTAACAAACATAAAGAAAGAAAAGACACAAATAATCTCAATAAGAGATGAAATAGATAATGTCACAACAGAACCAACTAAAATAAAAAGCTTAACAATGAATATTATGAAAAACTATACACAAATTAATATGGAATTCTAAAGGAAATGGACAAATACTTAGAAACCCATAACCTACTTATACTGACACAGACTGAAATTAAACACCTGAGGAGACCTATTAAAAAGGAAGAAATTTAACAGTTAATAAAACACCTTCCAACAATAACAACAACAACAACAAAAAGTCCTGGACTAAATGGTTTTATAAGTGAATTTTTTTTCAGAGAAAATCTGTCACAAATTCTATATGAAACATTTCAGAAAATAGAAAAAGATATGATTCTCCTAGACTCGTTCTATGGAGCAAGCATATCCTTGATAACAGAGACAGGTTAAAGCACTACCAAAATAGAAAATTATAGGCCAATATTTTTTATAAACAAATGCAAAAATACTAAATAGAAACCTGGAAAATAGAATCCATCAGTACATCAAAAAGATAATTAACTATTATCAAAGTGGGATTCATAACAGATATGCAAAGATAGTTCAACATATGAAAAACAAAAAGTTTAATTCATCACATTAACAAAGCAAAGAACAAGAACCACATCATCATATCAATTGATGAAGAAAAGGCCTTTGACAAAAATCAACACTCTTCCTGATTAAAACACTCAACGAAATAGGATTAGAGGGTTATTTCTTCAACATGGTAACAAAGTATATATACAAATCTAAGAGCCAACCAACATCATTCTTAATGAAGAGAGATTAAAGGCATTCCCTTTGAGAACAAGAACTAGGCAAGGATGACCACTATCATCTCTCTTATTCAATGTTGTATTGGAAGTCTTAGTGATAGCAATAAGATAAAAGAAGGAAATAAGAAGTATCCAAATCGGCAAAGAGGAAGTATAATTATTTTATATGCATGCATATGATATGATAATGTATTTAGAAAACTCTAAGGACTCAGTGAGAAAACTACTGAACATAGTCAAACAATTCAACAAAGTTGCAGGATACAAGATCAGCATAAAAAAATCAATTGGATTTCTCGACAGTGAAAAAGAGAATACAAAAATGGAGCTAAGAAAAACAATATCCATCACAATAGCTAACCAGAGGATTAAATATTGGAAGTAAATCTAAATAGAAACACAAAAAGACCTATAAGAACAAAACTCCAAAACATTACTTATAAGAAAGACAAGTGTCTCATAATGAAAATTTATAGAATACTCCTGGGCCTCTACAAGAAAAGCACTTATAACTCAATTACAAAATGGCAAAATAAATGAAAAAAATTCACAAAGGAAGATATTCGAATGGCCAACAGACACATGAAGAAATGCTCCAAATCATTGGCAATCAGAAAGGTGCAAATCAAAACCACAATGAGATACCATCTTGCTCTAGTAGCAGTAGCAAAGTTTAATAG
This sequence comes from Elephantulus edwardii, assembly GCF_000299155.1. Taxonomy (NCBI): domain Eukaryota; kingdom Metazoa; phylum Chordata; class Mammalia; order Macroscelidea; family Macroscelididae; genus Elephantulus; species Elephantulus edwardii. The sequence goes on from NW_006399873.1 coordinate 10,462,317, forward strand.
GACAGCAAGTAACACATGTTGGAGAGGTGAGGCAAGATAGAAACTCTTACGCATTGTTGGTGGAATTGTAAAATGGTACAACCACTCTGGAAGGCAGTTTGGCTCTTCCTCAAAAACCTGAACATAGACATTTCATATGACCCAGCTATTCTATTGCTTGGAAGAA
>NW_006399873.1:10462912-10486344 GCF_000299155.1 Elephantulus edwardii
TATAAATGGAAGAATATACCATGTTCTTGGAAAGGAAGACTCAACATTGTGAAAATGAAAATTTTGCCAAAGGCAATCTATAAGTTCAATGCAATCCCAATACAAATACAAATTTCATTCTTCAATGAGATGGAAAAGAGAATTTCTAATTTCATCTGGAATGGAAAGTCAAGACCCCTATAAGCAAAGCACTCCTGAAAAAGAGAAGGTAGGAGGCATTTTGATGTGGTATAATGACAAATACATAGGTCAATGGAATAGAACTGAGAACTCAGAAATCAACTGATTTTTGATGAGATGACATTAGTTAAGCAGGAAAATGAAAGCCTTTTTAACAAATAATGTTCGCAAAATTGGAAAACTATCTGCAAAACAACTAAAGTGAGACCCACACCTCATACCATACACAAAAACTAACTCACAGTAGATCAATGACCTAGGGGTAAAACTAAGGATGATAAACTTCATCAGAGGGAAGATTTGAAGAATTCTGTAAGCCCTATTCCACAACATGAAGTTTTCCAAGCATCCTGAAAAACCTACCACCAGAAGAGAATAAAATATATATGATAATTTCTAAGAATCAAATACCTATGCACTTCAAAAAACTTCTCCAACAGTGTAAAAATATGTCTTGGTAATGATATGTCTTACAAGGGACTTAAAGCTAGAATTTATAGAATACTCTATCACCTCAACAAAATAAAGATAAATAATCCAGTTGCAAAATGGGCACAGAATATGAACAGGTACTTCACCAAAGAAGACATTCAGATGGCAAACAAATACATGAAGAAATGTTCAAAGTCCCTAGTTCTAAGAGAGATGCAAATCAAAGCAACTATAAGATATCATCTCACTCCAGTAACAATAGCAAAGTTCAACAGAATGGCAAACAACAAATCCTTCTGAGGTTATGGAGAAATTAGAACCTTTATTCATTGTTGTTGTGATAGTAAAATAGTGCAATCACTATGAAAGGTAGTATGGTGCTTTCTTAAAATGTCAAAGATAGAAATACCATTTGACCCAACAATCCCACTACCTGGAACATACCCTAGTAAACCAGAGCTGCGACCCAAACAGAAAAAAATGCACACACATGTTTATTGCTCTGTTATTCACAATACCAAAGGCCTTTGTGCTTTTTGGCAATGGTATTTGCAATGAATAAGTCATTGAGCATACTAAATTCAAGCATTCGATTTTCATTCTATCACCAAAGCTATATTCCTTCTTCATGGTTTCTAACTTTTGCATTCCAGTCACAAAGTATCATTAAGATGTTTTGATTAAATATTTGGTCCATCTAGGCTGCAAAGTTTGGTAAAAATCCTCAATTTTTCTCATTTTGATGCTTAAATTTCAATAGTAATATTAATATGCATCTCCGGTGGCCTAGTGGTAAGAAGCTGTGCTACAATCCTTAAGGCTTGCTGTTCAAGGCATCCAGCTGCTACACTGGAGAAGGATAGGCACTCTTCTCCCCTGCACTTAACTGACTGTGAAAACCCACTGGATGGTCAGCAGTGAGATGGACTGAACTCTATTAAGACACAACAATAATCACATCAATAGATCTTGCTTATATGTTTATGGATAGTTTTCTTTCACTCACAATATTGTACTTCAAGATTGTTGTTGTATAACATCAAGTTGGAACCTACTCATAGTGGACGTTCCAGTGTGTTTTCAGAGGCAGTGAACTGCATAAGAAGAAACTTTTTATCCTTCTCCCACACAGCAGCTGATGAATTCAAACTGTGTTCCATTTAAAAGTGAAGCTTAGTTTCTTGCCACTACATGATAAGACCTCAAAGTAAGTTAGAATAGAATATTTTAAATTTTTTTTAAATTTCATTTCTCCCTATTGTTTATCTCAGTCTTGTTTATTTCTTTCTTTAATAAAATTTTATTTTATACTGGTTTACTTAGAAGGTTCATATACATTGTTTTCACACCAGATCTTTTTAACTCTGAATGAATACCATTCTTTCTCAATTTTTCATTCCAGGAACAATAGACCATGCAATAGTCTGAATAAATACAGCCAGTCCATCTCAGATCATGAATGCCTAGAATGCTGATGATCATGCATTCCATTTCATTATTGACAACTTCTGCATTTCCTACATTCATAGATTATACATTCCTTATTTAATTTATTCAAAGCGTTGGGTTTTTTTCTCAGCTGTTTCTCCTCATTTTGATTACTTCCAAATCTGGGATCTACCTACAATGCTATAACTACAAATATTATTTGTTAATGGAGTTTTCAAAGACTTGTTTTTTCTGAAGTGTATAGCCAATCCTGCTTCCTAGTCTGTAATTTCTGTGATTTCTGCTAAAACTTGTCCATAATGGGTAACTCTTCTAGTATTTGGCACACTGGAAGCAAAGCTCCAGCATCACATTTTACCCCAGTACAACAAACTGTTTTTAGTACAGATTAGGCAAATGTCATTGTTGTATAGTATATAATTGAATCAGAAATTACCCAGAGTTGACCCTCCAGTAGAAATTGAATATTTAATGAGCAAATACAAAATAGAAAGACAAAGTCAAGAAAAAAAGATTAAGAAAGGACAACCTGCTATATAGTTGAATATTAATAATAATGTATCTCCTCCCATGCAATTAACTGCCTCTGAAAACCTGCTGAACAATCAGCTATGGCTTAATTCTGACTCTAAGGTAAACAACAACAAAAATAAGAAGAAGATAGGGAAGTTAAATGCTGTTTAATATGTTCTTGTTAGGAATATTTGAGTGCCTTTTGTCTAACTAGGTGCCTTTTGTAAATCAGACAAGAAAAATAGAGAGACTATCTTTTGGGCTGATAATTTTATGACTCATTCTTTTTCATGGGCTGTGGGATAATTTTGACAAGTTGTGGATTTAACTTTAAATTTTTATATTATTTTCCAGTTGTAGGTATGCATTATTTTTCTCTTCTATATAAGGAAAAGGTGTTAAAGAAAGATGCTAAATATTCCATGGACTGTCAAAATAACAAACAGATATGTCTTAGAGAAAGTGTGACCAGAGTGTTCGCTGGTGGGAAATATGACAGGGATTCATCTCACATACTTTAGCACCTTTCTAGGAGGGACTATTCCTTGGAGAGGGATATCATCTTTGGAAAAGCAGAGGAGGGTCAGCGAAGGAGAAGAAGGCCCTCAGCTAGGTGGATTGTCACAGTGACTGCAGCAATGGACTAAAGTCTTTCAGAAATTACGAGAATAACACAGGATAGACAGGGTTCAAATTTATTTTTCATTGGATCACTATGAGTCATACTCAATATGATGGCACCTAGTAACAACAAGAACAATAGACACGGAAATCTATTTGTACGAGAAGTGAATCACGTTTTCCACAGAAATTGAAGAGTGGGAAAATAGATGGCAATTTCTTAAATAGGAAATTTCAAAGGTGTAAAATAGTTCATATTTTCCTCAAGGATATGTAAATGCTTTGAAAATGTCATGAAAAGATTGTTTTTGCTGGAAAGGCCACTTTCATTATTCATGAATAGTGTGATAGTATGTTATCAGGCTAGTTAGTAAGCTTTCACTACATTGTCAAAAGAGATTAGCCATCAGATTAAAGAAAACAAACCCAAAAAACTTTACGGAATCAAATTAAACTTCTAATTTTAAGATGAATAAGTAAAGGTATTTCTGTGTCAACCTCTCAGACATCATTTCTAAATTACAATAACAAAATTCAGAATAAGAAATTTTATTTTTGCTAAAACCAGGAGTCATCCATAACTTGAATGATAGTAGATGATGACTAAAATTGAAAAGAATAAAGACTAGAGAAGAAATACCACATATTAGTGTAATTGAAAGGTATCAGTGAGAAGTAAACCCATTTTCTATCTCAGCATTATAGAAAAGTTCAGAACTGAACACTTTATGGTTGTTGTTAAGTGTCATTGAGTCAAGTATGACTCATAGCCACCCTATGAATAAAAGAAAAGATCTGAATCTTATTCTATCCTGTGCCTTCCTGACACACAAGCGACCATTGCAGCAGTCACCCTGTCAACCCACCTGATCGAGGACTTTTCTCTCCTTCCTTGACTCTCCACCCTTCCTGATATCATGTCCTTCTCCAGGGAATAGCCCCTCCTAGCAACATGCTCAAAGTATGTAACATGAAGTCTCATCATTCTTGTCTCCAAAAACCACCCTGGCTACAACCTCTCCACGACATATCAGTTCATTCTCTTGGCGGTCCATGATGTTCAGTACTCTTCTCAAACATCACAGTTCAAGCACATCAATTCTTTTTCTCTCATCATTATTTATTGTCTAGCTTTCAGATAGAAATTAATAGGAAAGACCGTGGGCTGAATCAGATGTACCTTAGTCCTAATATTGACATCATTACTCCTCCATAGTTTAGTGAGATTCCCAACCGCAGATCATCCCAGGGCAATGCATCTCCTTATTTCCTGATGGTTGGAAGAGTGTTATTGTGGATCCAAGAAAGATGAAGCTATTGGCAATTTCAATATTCTCTCCATCCATCATGACACTGCCTATTAGTCCAGTGGTAAGAATCTTTGTTATCTTGATATTGAGATGCAATCCATACTGAAGGTTCCATTCTTTGACCTTCTGCAACAAGTTCTTCAAGTACTCCTCACTTTCAGCAAGCAAGGTTGTGCCATCTGCATAATGAAGGTTATTGATGAGTCTCCCTCCAATCCTGATGCCACAACTCCTCTTCACAGAGTCCAGCCTCTCAGAAAATTTGCTTAGCATACAGATTGAATAGGTATAGAAAAGTTCAGAACTGAAGGCTTAGAAAATGCCATCTAGTAGAAGAAAAAGTGGTATTCCTAAATACTGCAAGCTATTAACATGGAAAGCTGTTCTACAAATGGTTGGGGGTTTGAGTTCATCCAGAGGTAACTTGGAGGATAGATCTATGATCCATATCTAAAATATCAGCCATGAAAAAGCTCTGTGGAGAGATCTACTCTGACACAAGAGAAAACGTTAAGTTGAAGTCACCTTAGTGCTAGATTTTATTTTATAATTAATATTTTTATCACTCATATACATTGTGTTTCATGCATGTATATTGTGTTCCATACAGTCCTTGTTTTAAATTATATTTTGTTCACTTACATTGTAGAATTTTTTCCCCTCCCTTACAATCAACCATTCACAACTACATTTGTCAAAGCATGTAAGCCAGCTACTTCATGACTCATGGTCTAATAGTTCCATTGTTGATAGTTAACTACTCATTTATCCACTCCTATCAAATCAATTCCTCTACTACTGTTCATAGGGTTTTAAAGGTCTGTTATTCTCTTTGGAGGAAAAAGATGAAGCTTCACCTCACATACTTCAGGCATGTTGCTAAAAGGGGCTATTCCCTGGAAATGGACATAATACTTGGAGAGGTGAAAGGTCGGAGAAGAAGAGGATGACCTTAGACCAGGTGGATTGACATGATAACTGCCACAATGGGCTTGAATGTGTTGGAAAGTGTGAGGATGGCAGAGAATAAGACAGGGTTCAGATCTATTGTTCCTAGGGTTTCTGCTAGTCAGGCATCAATTGAAAGCCAAGGAGTCCACACTTTCTCCTGCATTCCAGACTTTTTGGTCTCCTCACTCAGCAGTAGACAGCTACATGGGTCCAAGTAGAATTAATAGGCCAGTGGCCCTTATGACTTCTTGCTCCTCAAGCTAACAAGCCTTCCCTGTTCATGCATGTTAGGTTGGTAACGCTGAAGGAACATGTCCAAGTTCAGCCTGTTTCTCCATTGTTGAATTCTTCCCACTTCCATTCCTGTGGATTCAATTGATTGATATGAATGAGCATGCTCTAATCTCCATTTGTCTGTGTTCCATTGATTGTGCAAAACCATTTGACTGTGTGGATCACAACAAATTGTGGCTAATCTTGAGGAAAATGGGAGTCCCAGAACACTTGATTGTACTTATGCAAAACCTGTTCTTTGACCAGGAAACAATTCTAAGAACAGAGCAGAGAAACACTGTATGGTTCAAAATCAGGAAAGGAGAGTGTCAGGGAAACATGCTGTCTCCATATCTTTTCAATCTCTATGCAAACAGATCATTCAGGAAGCTGGGCTTTATAAGGAGGAATGTGACATAAGGACTGGAGGAAGATTACATTGTGCTTCCTGAAAGCGAAGAAGACCTTAACCACTTGCTGCAGGAGGTCAAGGATTGTAGTCTTCAATATGGTTTGTTAGCATCAGGAATACAAAGATTCTCATGAATAGGCCAATTGGTAGCATCAAGATAGATGGAGAAGAGATTGAAGTTGTTAACAATTTCAGCTTGCTCAGCTCCACAGTCCACACTTTTGACACCAGCCATCAGGAAATCAAAAGACTAATTGCTTTGGGAAAAATTGCTGTCAGGACCTCTCCAGAGTACTGAAAAGCAACAATGTCAGTCTAGAGACTAAAGTGTGCCTAATCTAGGACATGGGCTTCACAATTACTCGTTATGCTTCAGAGTGTTTTAAAATTACTAAGGAGAAGAGTATTGAGGGTACCATGCACTGCTAGGAAAACAAACAGATTCGTCCCGGAAAGGGTTAAACCGGGCAGCTCCCTGGAGGCAAGGATTCTGAGACTCTGGCTAACATAATTTGGACATGTTGTGAGGAGAGACCGGTCCTTAGAGAGGGACATCATGCTTGGGAGGGTGGAGGGACAGCACAGCAGGGAAAGGCCCTCTATGAGGTGGATTGATTCAGTGACTGGGATCAGGATGGGTGTGTCAGAGACAGTGTGATTGGCACAGGACAGAGCAGAGTTTAGGGCTGTTGTACATAGGGTTGCTATGAATTGCAAGTGATTCGATGACAGATAACAACAATGACAACAAGGATGAGAGAGGAAGAAATGATGCCTTCAAATTGTGGTGCTGGAGAAGAGTCTTGAACATACCATAGACTGCCAAGAAAACAAATAATCTGTCTAGGAGAGAGTGAAACCAAACTTCTCCTTGGAAGCTAGGATTTTGAAGCTCCATCTCATATATTTTAGGCTTGTGACCAGGAAAAACCAGTCCTTAGAGAAGGGTATCATGCTTGAAAGGGTGGAGGGCCAGCACAGCAGGGAAAGACAACAGATGAGATGGATTGATACAGTAACTAGGGCAATGGGGTTTGGTGTATCAGAATTAGGGAGACTGCCTCAGGACAAGGCAGTGTTCAGAGCTGCTGTGCATAGGGTTGCTATGGGTTGCAGGTGACTTTTTGGAACATAACAACAACACACCAACTCTAATCTTAAGTCTTGGGAAGTTATAGCCTTTTTAAAAATTTTATTTTATTAATTTTTTATGTGTACCGTCAAATAGGATCTAACTGGTGGTACAGGAGTAGTTTGCCCCTCCTTCTCCAGAAAAGCATCCGGTGGAGTCAAACTGTGTACCTCTGGTATTACAGTGCAGCTTCTTGCCACTAGGCCACTAGAGCTCCCTAGGAAGTTACAGCCTTTTCTTAAAAGAATACTTACACTACAATTTTTTATTCTTATTTTATCTACGAGTCATAGGAGACCCGATGATATATAACAACAACACCATCTTGGCTGAAAGCAGAAAGTACCAGAGGAATGTCTATCTCTGTATGCACAAAGGCATTTGACTGTGGATCACAACAAATTGTGGCTAACCTTGAGAAGAACGGGAATTCTAGAACACTTGATTATGCTCATGTGAAACATGTAGTTGGAACAAAAAGTAGTTATCAGAAAAGATCAAGGAAACACTGCATGGCTCAAAATTAGGAAAACCATATATATGAGGGATGCATTCTGTCTCCGTACCTTTTCAATCAGTATGTGGAACAGACCATTTGAGAGGCTGAACTTTTTGAGGAGGAATTTGTCATCAGGATTGGAAAAAGACTCAGCAACAGCCTACATTATGCAGATGTCACAACCTTGTTGGTGAAGCTAAGGGGGATTTTCTGCAGAAGGTCAAGGACTGTAGACTTCAAAATGGATTGAAGCTAAACATCAAGAAGACAGAGATTCTAACCACTTGGCCATTTGGCAGCACCCAGATAGAATGAGAAAAGATTAAGGTGTTTACAATTTCAGCTTGTTCAACTTTACAATCAACATTTTTGGCACCAAAAATCAAGAAATCATAAGATGAATTGCTCTGCATAAGGCTGCTATCAGGGACCTCTCCAAAATGCTGAAGAGTAATGATGTCAGTCTGAAAACTAAGGTATACCTGATTCAGACCATGGTCTTTGCAATTACTTGCTATGTATCAGAGAACTGAACAATGACTAGGAATGATAGAAGAAGAACTGACAACTTTGATTTGTGGTGCAGGAGAACAGTATTTAGCATATCATAAACAACCACGAGAACAAACAGGTTTATCCTAAAGAGGGAAAAAAACAGGCTGCTCTTTGGAGGTAAGAATTTTGAAGCTCCATCTCACATACGTGGGCATGTTGCCAGGAGAGATCAGTACCTGGGAAAGAACATCATGCTTGGAAGGGGGGATGACAGTGTGGCAGAGAATGACCCTGTATAAATGGATTATCACAGTAACTGGAATAATGAGGGCAGGTTTGTCAGAGATAGTGAGACAGTCTCAGGATATAGTATTCATTGCTATTGAACACAGGGTTGCTATGAGTCGCAGTCAACTTGATGGCTCATTGCAAAAATAATGTCTTACACTTTAACTTGATGGCTCATAGCAACAAAAAAAACCCCAACAACTTACACTGCCAGTAAACTGTTCTGCATGCTAACTCTTAAAGAAACCAAAGATCTGTGTGTTCTGACTTTAGAAATTTTCGACTCAAAATTTAAGACAGAGGAAAGTAGGGAAGTAAAAGTCCATATTAAAAGTTGGGACATTATATTAAATTCTACATATTATCATCATCTTATTGTCATTGAGTTCAAATCAACTTATATACTTACACACACAAACAGACATATATATAGATACATACATATATGTATGTGTACACACATGTAGCACTGTTAGCTTAGTAGCAAGAAGCTGTGTTACAATAGTGAAGATATGTAGTTCTAATTCCACCAGCATCTCTGTGGGAAAAGGCTAGGCATTCTCCTTCCATGTTATTAACTGCCTCTGAAAACCCTCCCAAAGGGTCAGCTATGGGTCAAGTCTGTATGTCAACACAGTATGTTATGTATGTATATAGTAGTAAAAAGTCACTCTAAAATCTCCAAGGTATGTAATTAGAGTCTACCAGCTGCTCCATGGGAGAGAGATGAGCAGTTTCTTCCTATGTGATTAACTGCCTCTGAAAATCTGCTGGATGGTCAGCTATGGGTCAGTTCCGAATTGATGATACACAACAATAACAACACACCACACACACACACACACACACACACGAACTATAGAAAATGTAAAAATTAGCAGAGCATTCTTGGAAAATACATGATGATACTATTTTAATGTACTGAATAGAAATTTTACAAAATAATTAGACTCTCAATTCTTTGCCAAGAGAAAAAAAATAAAGAAATAGTAAATGAAATAGCAATATTGATATTGAAAATGAAAACAAATGCCTTTCTATTCATGAAAAGAGAATAGGGTTATCTTCTTACAGTTATGAAAAAAATATTGAAAGGAAAGCTTTGAGTCCGTAACAGGGTAGAACTGACTAGATGGAGAACAACCTCATTTTTGTGACAAAATATAACTGTTTGATACTGAGCAACATGAAGTGAAAATACAATCTCTGAAATTGATATCTAAGGGAAAAGTTTTGCATAAAAATACCAGGAATATTTAAGAAATTTTTTGATTGGTTGACATTTAGCTTATAGTCACAAAGTGATCATGAGACCTTTATTTTTAATGTATCTGCAGGACTTTTAACACCAGATATTTCCATTTCTAACATATTCTCCCAGATCATTTACTTCATGAGTTTCCTGGAACAGTCTATCTTCACAGTTTATTCTCAACCATCTTTTAAAATGTTTTAAAATGTTCTCTATTCCCATGGTAAAAGGACATGAAATCATAAAAACAGCAAAAGCAGAAACAAAATTGAGTCAAATTCAGACCTGTGTCAACCATTTTAGTCCTGTCAAGTGCTTCAGTTTCATATTGTTCTAATACGATTTTAAATGGCTATATGTACCAAGTAATTTCTGTTGGAGAAAAAACAGAGAACAAGTCAAATTTCTAATACTTATAGAGCTTACTGTGTGTTAAAAAGAAAACATGTTCAACTATTAACCAAAAGTTTGGTGGGCCCAATCCACATAGAGGCAGTTCTAGTGAAATATTTCATGACCTACTTCCAAAAAACAAACCACTGAAAATCCTGTGGAGCACATTTCTACTCTATCATACATGTTGTTGTTGTTATGTGCCATCGAGTCACTTGCAACTCATAACATCCCTATGTACAGCAGCCCTAAACCCTGCTCTATCCTATGCCAATCGTACTGCCTCTGACACACCCACCCCAGTCACTGAATCAATCCACCTCATAGAGGATCTTCCCCTTCTGTGCTGTCCCTCCACCCTCCCAAGCGTGATGTCCCTCTCTAAGGACCGGTTTCTCCTCACAACATGTCCAAAGTATGTCAGATGAAGCCCCAGAATCCTTACCTCCAAGGAATAGCTCAGTTTAACCCCCTCTAGTATGAATCTGTTTGTCTTCTTGTCAGTACATGGTACATTCAATACTCTTCTTAACACATGGTAAAATTTTTGTGTTTATTTTGTTCATTTTATAGTTTTTATGTTTTATAAAAAATCTTTTTTGTTATTATCTAAGTAAAAATTTTTGAGCAAGTTGGTTTGACATTCAACCACACAACATATATTTTGTTTTATGACATTGATTATACTTTCCACATTCTAACAACATTTTTCTCACTTTCTCCTAATAACTCTTACTTCCTTTCATTTTTTGTTCTCCAACCTTCTGAATGTTGAGTTCTATCCTTGGGCAGACACTTTCTTAAGTTCTATTTAATTGTTCTGTGAACTGAGTGTTATTGTTTATTTTATGGATAGGTTTATAATTTGAGTTAAAGATGAACCACAATGAAATTGTTCACTTTCCATCTCAAATGACAACCAAGAGCTAGAGTAATAGGAGTTGCACCAGTCCTTACCAGACTACAAAACTAACAGTTTTTATACTTTTATTTTGTTTTGTTCTTTTTTTAATTTCCAATCTATGCGATACTATACAATGTCATTATTTCCAAAGCAGTCATCAGTGGTAGCAAAATAACATGTCTTCCTTTTGATCTCAGTAAAAACTGAGGTTCAAGAGGTACATTAGTATTATGAGCTAATTGTTTCTAAACATCTTGATCAACCTTAGATTCCCACTTGCAAACTTTTAAGATATCAGTCACTAGTCACCAAAGTAAGATGTAGAACATTGTGTTGGAGAATTATGCTATGAAATTGACTTTTATATCTCCCAAGCTTGTAGTCCTAAAATCGTAGGAGAGTGATTTATTTCCTCAAGATTTTGGTTATGATTAATAAATTTACATATGTATGTGTCCCCATTGATTCTGTTGTATATCTATATAAATGTGTCTCCACTGGTTCTGATATAGATAGATAGATAAATAGATAGATAGATAGATAGATGATAGATAGATAGATAGATAGATAGATAGATAGATAGATAGATTCTATGTATGTTGTGTACCTGATAGTATCTAACTTTGTTGTCAGTAATGCTTGTGTGCTTCCATTATTTTTTTCTTGGTGTTGCTCTGCTGATTACATCCAGATTTTATGTTATGTATCCTTTTCCTTGGATCCATAATCAACATCCATGGCAATAGCAATCAAGAAACTCCCCCAAAAAAGTGTTGCATTTTGGAAATCTGCTTCTGGGGACCTCTCCAAGGTAATAAGGAGTGGCAATATAAGTTTGAAGACTGAGGTATTTCTGATTCAAGCTATGGAGTTTTAAGTTCCTGTGTATTAGAAAGCTGTACATTGACTAAGGATGAGCGTAGAGAATTTGAGTTATGGTGTTGGAGTAGAGTACAGAATATTCTATGGACTGTCAAAAAAAGCAAGCAAATATATATTGGATAAAGTGCAAAAAGAGTACTTCTTGGAGACAAGATTGTGAACCTTTATCTATCATACTTTGAACATGTTTCTAGGAGATGCAATTAATTGGAAAGTGATATAATACTTGAAAAGGTGGAGGGTCAATGAAAGAGAGTATGGCCCCTAATAAATAGATTGACACAGGGACTACAAAACTAGGTTCATGTGTGTCAGAGATGATGAGGATGGTACAAAATAGGGTAGTGTTTATGTCTGTTATTCATAGAGTCACTGTGAGTGGTGGTCATCTCAACAGTACCTAACAAGAGCAAATAAATATGTATCCATCATTTAATTACTGATTTCCCTCCTCTCCCATATAGTTTTAATTTTGTAGACAATGCATCCATAGCAAAAACTTTACAACAATATGATGGTGCTTATATGCAATTCTTTTTTCCTTTTACTTTTTTTCTGCTTATTAATTCCAAAGTTTCTTAGGTATCACTTTTTTAGTGATATTATTTCAAATATATTTTTAATTCAGATAGATTACTCTTTCTTGTTGCTGTCCATTCACTAGCAACGAACAGCAACACCCTGATGGGGGTAAGCACGATGGAGACACACCACTCCAGGAGCCATTCAGAAAGTCAATCCAGCTTAACTTTATTGGGAGCTGCAGCACACTTATATACAAGCAAGTAAACAGGAAGGCAGGATAGAGTGGGCTTGCAGACTTGGGACATGCAGATTGGATAGGAGAACCTCAGTCTCATACAGACTACTCCCAGCTCAACAAATGCACTAGTCATTTTCTCAGGTGACGAGTTTTCTCCAGCCAGTATGGCCAAGCACAGGAGGGCTTTCTTTATCCAGTATCAAAGGCCATTGGTAGGCTTGCACTTATCCAGAGCAAGGCAATTTGTCCTGGCCAGAGGCCCTCCTTTCCTCCCCAACTTTCCCCAACACTGTCTTGCTTTGCAATAAATTAGGAAAAGTTCTTATTTACATTTTTTAATTATATCCTTAACTTAATCCCTCGTATTGACATGATGACTGGCGCAATATGGACTCTTGTGTGTCAGGAAATGTGAGGATGGCATACGATAGGACAGGATACAGATCTTTTGTTCATAGGGTTGCTATGAGTCATACTTGATTCGATGGCACCCAACAACAACATTATTTCTAATATTGATTTGTAACATCTGTATTGGATACTGGCTAATCAACAGTAAAATATAAATTTTGTATATTTTTGCTGTTATGTGCCCTCGAGTTCACAACCACTAATAGCAACTCTATGAACTGTACTCTGCCCTATTTTTATTCAGTCTCACTGTCTCTTACACACTTGCCCCCATTGCCATAGTAATTCTATCTATCCATGTCTTCCAGGTTCTTCTTTTCCTGTGGCACACCCTCCGCCCTTAAAAGCATGGTGTCCTTCTCCAGGTAATGGTCCCTCATCACAATAAGCCCAAAGATATGAGACTGGGCTTCACAATCCTTGCTTCCATGAAGTAACCTGGTTTCACCTTCTCCAAGACAAAACTACTTTTTTCTTGGTAGTCTGTGATATATTCATTACTCTTCTACATCACTGCAACCTAAGTTATCGATTCTTCTTTTGCCATCCTTAGACTTTGTCCAGCTCTCAGATGCATACCAAGTAATGGAGAAGACTATGATTTTGATTAGATGTACCTTAATATCTAGACTGGCATTGTTGCTCCTTAGCACTCTGCAGCGGTCCCTGACAGCAGACTTTCCAAAAGCAACTCATCTTTTGATTTCCTGCCTGACTGCTGGTGTGAAGACTGTTGGTTGTGGACCTGAGCAAGATTAAATTGTTATCAACTCTCTATCTATTATGATGCTGTTAATTGGCCCAGGGGTAAGAATCTTTGTGTTCTTTATGTTGAGCTGCAATCCATTTTAAAGACTGCAGTCCTTGAATTTCTGCAGCAAACACTTCAGATCCTCCTCATTTTTGGCAAACAAGAATGTGTAATCTGCATAATGAAGGTTATTGATGAAGTTCCCTTCAATCCTAATGACACATTCTTCTTCATAGAGTACAACTTCCTTAACAATCTGTTCTGTATAGAGATTGAAAAGGTATGGAGAAAGGATTCATCTCTGAAACACTCTTTTTAATTTTAATTTTGGATTATTACTTTAATTAATTAATTATCAATTTTTTTTTATTTTTAATTTTGAACCATGCAGTGTTTCCTTGCTTTGTTCTGATGACTGCCTCTTGGAAGTATAGGTTTTGCTTGAGCACAGTAATATGTTATGGAATTCTTAATTTTTCATACTGCATCTAAATGCTAAATATATGTGTATGTCTCTTTCTCCCCATGTAAAATAATTTGGGAAATCAGGTGCAATAATTTATAGAATCTTGCTTCTAACCCAAAGGCCTCATCTATCTGGCAGTTAGAAATGACCACGGGCTGTATATAAAAAAAAAAAGTAATCTCTTTCAATGTGATTTACAGACTCTGAAGTATTCTGAAAGGTCATATATGAGTTGGTTCTGACTTCATGTAAATTGAGGTAAGGTTTGTTTGTTTTTTGGGGTTTTGTTTTGGGTTTTCTGAAGTTTATAGGTGTCATTAAGTTGGTTCCAATTAGACAAATAAAACTTTTTGTGTCTCTTTTGAGGCTGGGTTTCAGAAGTAAACGTCAAGATCTGTAACTTAAAGCTCTTTCAACTATAATACAGTGGTATTATGTTGGAGTTTCTTTGATATTGTGGTAAGATATAAGGAAATAGACAGAATTCTGTAAAGTTTCAGTGGAATTTTATATTTTTGTAACCGACCTATATTTACCAACCGTGAATTTCTCAAGGTTTTCTTTTTATGTGCCTTCATCTTTTTCTTAAATGAGAAAAACTAAAGACAACTGGACCGAAAGAAATATGTGTTCTTTAACCTCTTGGACAAATATTTGCTAATGTATTTATGCCTTTATTATAGGAGAAAGATTTCTTTCACAAGGATTACTTTTATCCTTTGTCTTTTAGAGACAAGATGGGATTAACTATTTATTATTATATATTCATGATAAGAGTTTGAATGGGTTTCTTGAGCTGTTGTACGTATGGTCACTGAGTTGCAGGCAACTCGACAGCACATAATAACAACAAAACCTTAAGATCAGCTCCAAATATTCAGGAGCCCCCTATGTTTCTGGATTCAGAAACTTCTTACTCTCCTGCTAGTATAACAATAGTTTATTAATCTTTTCATTTAAGTGTTCATATAATTTTATTCAAACTTGATTACATAAATTGTCTATTTTATACAGCAAAACTTGGTAGAAATCCTCCATTTCTTTAGCTTTAGCTTAGGTAGTTAGTGCATAAATAGACGTATCATACTATTTACAGGGTTGTTGTTTTTTTTTTTATTCATTGGAATAATAACCTATCACTTACAGCATTATATTGATAGAATTTGAAATGTCCTTTAACCATGAATGTGACACTATTCCTCTGTAATTTATCATACTTATTATAACAGTATGTAATTGTCTGATTCAAAATTACCAAATACCTTTTTGGTGTCTATACACTGCTTCATTTTGGCAATTTCCAACTTTCCTACATTCTTACTTGATAAATTCACTGTTCTAATTTATGTATAAATGTTTGCAGCCATTTCTCCTCATTTGTAAATGCCTTACGTCCTGAGTGTCTTATCTTCTGGCACTATTTCAAACAGTGTGTCTTTGTTATTTACAAGGTTTTCAAAGACCAGTTATTTCAGAGTGGATGGCTAATCTTGTCTCTTAATCTGTTTTTGTTTGGAAACTTACTGAAACCTCTCCAACAGAACCTGGGTGGCTGTGCTGGTAACTGAAAAATCAAAAGCATGGCTTCCAGCACCTAAGCAACACACAAGTCACCACAGTACAAGAAACTGGTAGACATATCCATAAGATCAAATTATCTTTACATTCCAAGTAATGTATTTATTAAAAAATCTTCATAGAAATTATTTATCTATAAATGCCTCAATAAATATAATCAAAATTGTCATTGCCTACTTATTTCATTAGATTGTCTCTGCTGATTATGCCTCTTCTTTTTTCCTACTCTCTTTTCAGAATATTTAAGAGCAAGGATATCCGTTTAAAGAGCAAGGTATTTTAATCCAAGCATAATATTTTAGTTGTTTCACATGGATCTGAAAATTGGAAGATAAATAAGGGAGATTAAAGAAAGACAAACTGATGCCATTGAATTGTAGTATGGTATGAAAGGGTATTTTGAATATACCATGGACTTCCACAAAGAACATACCAGTCTGTCTTTGAGAAAGTGCAGCAATAGTGATGCTTAGAGGAAAAATTGGTGAAACATCTTAACATGCTTTAGGCAGATTTTAGAAGGAGGAAGTCCTTGGATAAAGATCTTAATCTGGGAAAGTTAAAGGATCAGTGAAAGAGAGGAAGACCCTCAAGAAGGTGCACTGCCATCGTGAGTAGAGCAATGGTCTCAAATATGTGGCAGATCCTGAGGATAGCACAAATTATGGTCATGTTCAGATCTGTTATCCACACTATTTATATGAGTCATGGTTTACTTGACCACACCTGATACTTCATGGCTCCAAGAACACTGCAACAACTAAACGCACTATATGTTTAATTTTCTGAATTAATTTGTTTATCCATATTGCAAGATAACTTTTCTTCAAAACTTCATTTACCAGTGGGTCTTAAAGAAACTACTTATTTTTAGTTTGCCCAGCTTTTTCTTGATGTAAATATCAAGGTTATGATTCCCAGGACCTCTATACATTTATATTAAAACTACAAATCTAAACATAAAATCTTGCTGATAAATTTCACCTCAAAATATAATAAACAAATAACTGGAAATAGTTTTCAATTTTGTTATATGTGATATGTTGATTTTTCAGTAAAAATGTATTTACCTTGAAAATTGTTTACAAATCACCTCCAACTATGAGACATGTTTTCCCTCTTATTTTTATTGCAATTTTGATGAAAATTTACAGAAAGTTGGGTTTTCATTCATTCATTAATGCACATTTAGCTCCCTCTTTCTCCCTTCCCTCTCTCTCAATACCTTTTATAATGCACTTCTTATTTCAAATTATTAATTATCTCATATATAATGCTTAATCATATATTTTGTTTAGATGTCCTTTCTTTCATCTGTTCCTAGGCAGTGTTTATTACCCTTCCACTCTTTTCCTGTTCAACTCCCCACACATCATGTCAGTATTGCTTTACGACTGCAGTCTTACACAGTATTTGTCCTTTTGTGATTGAGCTCTTTAACTCAGCAGAATGTTTTCCAGACTCATTCATATTGTGTAGTAGTTACAAGTTCATTTTTTTACATTGCTGCATAATATTTCATTGTACTAATATACCAGTTTTTCTATTCATACATTTGTTGAGCTGCTTTCATGTCTTTGCTATTGTCAATAATCCTTCAGTAAACATGGGTATGCATACACCTGTCTGAGTTATAATTCTGATTTCTTTATGGTTTATTCACAGAATAAAGGTAGAATAGGATAGCTAGGTTAAATAGTACTTCTCTATCAAATTTTTTTAGAAAGCACCAGATTATCATGCACAGTGGTTGTACCATTTTAGATTGCTACCAACAGAAAGGGAGAGTTCCAATCCCTTCACAGTTTCATCAGCATTTTCTGTTTGTTGATCTGTTGAATGTTGCTATCTTTGGCTCTAGTGAGATGATATCTTATTGTTCTTTTTGTTTGCATCTCTCTGATAGACATTTTGAACATGTTTTCATGTGTTCGCATGCCATCTAAATTTCTTCTTTGTGAAGTATTTGTTCGTTTTGGATTATGTTGCTTACCTTGTTAAGGTGCTGGAGTATTCTATAAGTTTTAGATATGAGATACCATATCTAATATGATATATCAGGTATATCATTGTCAAATATTTTTCCTCATCTGTGAGTTTCTTTTACATCCAATGGGGGATTTTTTTTAATTTCCATAATTTTTTTTATTTTATCTTTTTAAAATTTATTTTAAAGAAAGTTTAAAGAGACTTTGAATTTTCATTCATTCGTAGTTGCACACTTTTCTCCCTGCCCACTCCTCCAGTTCACTTTTCTCTTCATTGTTATACAGTCCCATGCAACCCCACCCCCATCCACTCCAATATGCAGCCTTCTTTCTGGACTCTTGTCATGACAATAATGCTATGTTGTTGTTATGTGCCATTGAGTCACTTGCAACTCATAGAAACCCTATGTACAAGAGTTCTAAAAGCCATTCTATCATGTGCCAACCTAGCAATCTCAAATGCACTCATTCCCACCACTCCACTCACAGAATCGATCCATCTCTTTGAGGGCCTTCCTCTCCTTCACCGCCCCTCCACTCTTCCAAATATGATGTCCCTCTCCAAGGACCAGTCCCTCCTTGAAACATGCCCAAAGTATGTCAGATGAAGCTTCAGAATCCTTGACACCAAGGAGAATTCCAGCTTCACCTTCTTGAGGATAAAGTTGTTTGTTCTCCTAGCAGTCATGGTATATTCAGCATTCTTCTCCAACACCACAGCTCAAAGGCATCAATTCTTTTTCTCTCATCCCAATTCACTGTACAACTCTCTGATGCATAGCATGTAATTGCAAAGACTATAGCCCCGATCAGGGGCACCTTAGTCTCCATCCTGACGTCATTGCTCTTCAGTACTCTTGAGAGGTCCCTCACAGCTGACATTTCCAGTGCAATTCATCTCCTGATTTCCTGGCTGCTGTTACCAAGAGTGTTGATTGTGGAGCCAAGTAAACTAAAACTGTTAACTATCTCAACCTCTTCACCATCCATACTGATGCTGCCAATTGGCCCAGTGGTGAGAATCTTTGTTTTCTTGATGTTGAGCTTCAATCAATATAGGAGGCTACAGTCCTTGACCTTCTGCAGCAAGCGCTTCAGGTCCTCCTCAGTTTCAGCAAGCAGGGTTGTGTCATCTGCATAACGCAGGTTGTTGATGACTCTTCCACCAATCCTGATGCCACATTCCTCCTCATACAGCCCAGCGTCTCAGATGATCTGTTCTGCATACAGATTGAAAAGGCATGGAGACAGAATACATCCCTGACGGACCCCCTTCTTGATTTTGAACCATGTAGTGTCTCCTTGCTCTGTTCTGACAACTGCCTCTTGGTCCAAGTATAGGTTTCACATTAGCACAATCAAATGTTCTGGAATTTCCATTCTTCACAGAGTCAGCCACAGCTTGTTGTGAGACACATAGTCAAAAGCCTTTGCATAGTTAAGGAAGAACGAATAGATAGACATTCTTCTGGTATTCTTTGCTTTCTGCCAAGATCCATCTGACGTTCGTTATAATATCCCTAGTACCGTGACCTCTTCTAAATCCAGCCTGCACATCTGGCAGTTCTCTGTTGACATATTGTTCCAAACGTTTTTGTATAATTTTCAGCAGAATCTTGCTTGCATGTGATATCAATGATATTGTTCCATAATTTCTGCACTCTGTTGGGTCACCTTTCTTTGGAATGGGAACAAATATCGATCTCTTTCAGTAAGTTGGCCAGTTGGCTGTCCTCCAGAATTCCTGGCACAACTTAGTGAGCACATCCAGACAGTGTCTGTTTGTTGAAATATGTTAATTGGTATGCCATCAATTCCTGGAGCCTTGTTTTTTGCCAAATCCTTCAGAGCAACTTGAACGTCCTTCTTCATCACCATAGGCTCTTGCTCATATGCTATTTCATGAAATTCCTCTGTGTCAGCCAATTCCTTCTGATACAGTGACTCTGTGTACTCCTTCCATTTCTTGATACTCCCTAGGTCATTTAATATCCTTCCCAAAGTATCCTTAGTATTGCCACCCATGGCTTGAATTTGTTTTTTAGCTCCTTCAGCTTAAGAAATGCTTAGTGAGTTCAGCCCTTTTGATTTTCTGACTCCAGTTCTCTACCCATTTTATTATAGTATCTTGCTTTGTTGTCCCGAGTTGCCTTTTGAAATTTTCTGTTCAGCTCTTTGATTTCTTGGTTTCTTCCTTTAGCTTTGGCTTCTCTGCACTCTAATGCAATACTCAGAGTCTCATCCAACATCCATCTTGGTCTTTTCTTCTTCTTTAGCCTTTGTAATGATCTTTTGCATTCTTCATGGATGATTTTCTTGATATCCTCCCAGAGCTCATATTTGGTCTATGCTCATTGGTGCGCAAGGCCTCAAACCTGGTCCTGAGATGGTTTTGAAATTTGAGTGGAACAGACTTGAAGTCAAATTTTGGTCCCTGTGGACTTAATTTCATTTTTTTCAACTTCAGCTTGAACTTGCATATGAGCAGTTGGTGGTCTGTCCCACAATCAGCACCCAGCACTGGCCAGCCCATACCCCGATGCCATTGCTAGGAAAAGAGTTTTTGGGATTCGGGGAGGAGAGAGAGGTGGAGCTTTCCTGATCTGCACAGTCTACCCCAGGTAATCCCAGGGGGCACTAATTAGCCTGCACCCCTACACCATTGCCAGAAAAAGAGTTTTGGGCCCTCGGGCATCAGCATCTGGCTTCAAATCGAAGACAATGACAATAATACCTAATCATATATTCCTCCTAAACAGTTCCCTCCTTCATCTGTTTCAATGAACTATACATTATTTATCCCCTCTTAGTTTCCCCCCCAAAATCTGATTTCAGTCTCACTTTACAACAGTGGCACTATGCAGTATTTGTCCATTTGTAATTGAGATATTTCACTCAGCATAATGTCCTCCAGGGCCACCCATTTTGAATAATATCCCATGAGTTTCTTGTTTTTCCAATGCTGCATAGTATTCTATTGTGTGAATATACCACAGCTTCTCTATCCTTTCATTTGTTGATGGGCATTTAGTTTGTTCCCAAGTAGTTGCTATTGTGAATAAAGCAGCAATAAACATGGGTTTGCATATATCTGCTTGCGTGGCAGTTCTGGTTTCTTTAGGGTATATTCCCAGTAGAAGAATTGTTGGGTCAAATGGTATTTCTATTTGCAACTTTTTGAGAAAATGCCATACTGCCTTCCATAGTGGTTACATCATTTTACACTCCCACCAGCAATGAATAAGGGTTCCAGTTTCTCTGCAACCTCACCAACATTTGTTGTTTGCTGTTATATTAAATTTTTCTGGGAATATTTTTTTATGTGTTCAAATTTGATTTGATATTTAGAAGGGACCATTCATCTATTTTATCCTCTCAAGGCTGTAGTTTTTTATTATGCTTGGAAGTCTGTTCATACTGTAGATTAGGGCATCAAGAGTTACTCTCTGTTTTTTTCTGTTGAATTATAGAGTCATTTGTTTTATTCCCACTTCCTTGTTCTACCTTGAAATTGGGTATTGTGTATGATGTGATTAGTAGGTCTTGTTTCAATTTTCTACAGATGGTTTTCCAATTTTACCAACACTGTTTGTTGGTACACTTAGAAAACTCTATGGATTTAGCAAAAAAGTGTTGGATGTAATCAACTAATTCAACAAAGTACCAGGATACAAAACCACAAAAATTAGTTTAATTTTCATACAGCAATGGAGAGACCATAAAAATGGAGCTAAGAAAATCAATACCAATTATAATAACCAATAACAAGATATAGTACTTAAGAACGTACCTAATTAGAGACACAAAAGACCTATACAAAGAAAATCACAAAAAAATTACTATAAGAAACAAAAATGTACCTAGAAAAGTGAGAGAATAGACCATAAAAAATGGATGGAAAAACTCAGTATTATGAAGATGACAATTATACCAAAAGCAATGCAAGTTCAAAGTAATCCCATTGTTATGTTGTTGTTGTTATGTGCTGTTATGTGTCACCTGTGAGTACAACTGGTCCGAAGTCTTCCCTGTCCTAAGCCAGTCTCGCTGGTTCAAACACAGCTACCCCCATTCACTTAGTTATTGTAACAATCCATATCATCTGGGATCTTCCTCATTTGAGCTGTCTCTCCACCCTTCTGAGCATGATGTCCTTCACCAAGAATCAATCTCTCCTAGACACATGTCCAAAGAATGTGAGACAGAGCTTCAAAATCCTAGCCTACAAAGAGGAACTTGGTTTCACCTTCTCCAAGCAGAACTGTTTGCTTTCTTGGCAGTCCATGGTATGTTCAAGACTTCTCTCCAGTACTACAACTCAAAGACATCAATTCTTCTTCTATAATATTAGTAATTGTCCAGCTCTCTGATGTGTAGCAAGTAATTGAGAAGACCATGTCCTGGATCAGGTGCACTTAGTCTCTAGACTGACATCATTGTTATTCAGTACTCTGGAGAGGTCACTGACAGAGGATTTACCTAATGCAATTCATCTTTTGATTTCTTGACTGTTGGTGCAATCAATGAGCTTTGATTTTGTAACCGAGCAAACAGTAACTAATAACTAATAACAACCTCAACTCATCTATCAATGCTGCCAATTAGCCCAATGATGAGAATCTTTGTCTTCTTTTTCTAAAAGTATTTTTATTTAAATTGATTTTCATGAAAGTTTACAGAGATTTTGGGTTTCCATTTATTAATTTTTGCACTTTTCCCCCTGCCCACCTGGTTGAGCTTCAATCCATATTGAAAACTACAGCCCTTGACCTCCTGCAGCAAGTGTTTCAGGTCCTCCTCTTTCTGCAAGCAAGGTTGTGTCATCTGCATAAAATATGTTGTTGATGAGTATTCCTCCAATCTTGATAAAACTTCCTCCTCATGAAACCCATCTTTCTGAATGATCTGTTCTGCATATTGATTGAAAAGGTATGGCAGTAAGACACATCCCTGATATGCACGTTTCCTGATTTTGAGCCATGCAGTGTTTCCCTTTACATATATCAATTCCATTCTTATCTGAGATGAAAAAGACAATATCCATTTTTTTCTGGAATGTAAATGTACTCTGAATAGCACAGGCCTTTTGCAAAAGATAAAGAGTATAAATCATGACACTTCCTGATCTCAAATCCTACTAAACAGATATAGAAATCAAAACAACCTGATACTGGTAGAGCAACAGACCCAAAGATCAATGGTATAGAATAAAAACCCCAGAAACCAACTTACTTATTTATGGTCAATTCATCTTTGACAGATAAATCTAACTGTGTTTTCCATTCAAATGGAAGTATGTCTTGATGGATATAGTCAATTACAATATTATTTATGACAGAGACTTAGCAGATGATTTCTAAAAGTTAGAGTTTGAATTTTTTTATGGATTTTATTTTATTAATTTAGTTTGTTTATTTTTCATTTCAATGAACATCTACAGAGATTTTGGAATTCCATTCATTCATTGTTGCACCCTTCTCCCCGCACAA
>NW_006399873.1:10487752-10489108 GCF_000299155.1 Elephantulus edwardii
TGTTGTGCATAGGGTCGCTATGAGTCGGAAATGACTCGACGGCACATAACAACAACAACAACAAAGTTATAATCAACTTGACAAAAATAGCATTGTTTTCAAAGGAGCTTTGGTGACATATTCTATAGAGAGTTCCTATTAATGCCACACCTTTCTGGAGCTTCAAATCTATCAGTTGCTCCAAGGGTGAAAGATGTACAATTTTCTCCTGTGTGTTGCAGGCCATAAGAATTTCAACAGAAATGCAGCTATGAGACAGTTCATGCTTCAAAGCAATGCGATATGAGAATTGATTCTTTCCATTTATTTATTTTTTAAAAAATAATTAATTTCATCCATGAAATATAAAAAATGCAAAATAATGCGAATAACAACAGTTGTCTGTTCATCTCTTTGAATGTTAAATATAGGGACTGTTCATTTTTATCACAAATTTTAACTAAAGTTATTCAAAGTCTTCCCAAACATGTACATTTCTTACATAAACAAAAAATACATTTTATTTGAAAACTTACAAGCCTATATATCTTTGCAATATCACAAATTCTGACAACAGTAGGTCAGAATCATTTTACCATACCAGAGTGAGCAATCAATACAGTGTTAGTTATGTATGGCTTTAGTTTTTTAGAAAACTATCCTTTTGTTCTGAATATGCTCTCAATAGGGAATAATTCTGTTTCATTCTGACGCAGACAACCACCTGGAAAATGAATGCAAAATGTGGATGACTAGAATGCAAAAATTGGAAACAAGGAAGAAGGATCAGTAGTTAAAAAACATAAACATAGTGACAGAAATATGGCTGGTGATGGAATGATAAAATTTGTTCAATGATTTATTTATTGTAAATACATTTTATAAGGAACACAAAAGTTGACTTTACACAAGGACTTTACCTAGTGGTCTGCACAGGAATCACATTGACTACATCTGTGGAAAGAATTATCTGAGAAGCTCACTATGAGCTGTAAAAAATAGATCAGGTGCTGATTGTGGGACACACAATTAATTTCTCAGTTGTAAGTTCAAATTGAAGCTAAATAAAATTAATACAAATCTACAAAAACAATTTTGAGTCTGTCTCACCTGAGCTGAAAAACCATCTATGAAACGGGTTTGGGACCTTGAGCAGTAATCACTAAAGAGAGTATCAATAATATTATCCATGAAGAATACAAAAGATCATTAAAACTACAAAGAAAAGGGAAGACCAATATTAATGTCAGTTGTGACTCTAAATGTTGCACTAGAACATCGAGTAGCCAGAGTAAAGGGAAAAACAAATCAGGAAATTAATGAGCTGAACAGATTTCAAAAGGTAGCTTGTAAATACAAAGTATACAAACTTTGTAA
>NW_006399873.1:10489208-10493973 GCF_000299155.1 Elephantulus edwardii
TGCACCTCCCCAAACCCCACCCCCTACTCCCAAATATATCCACTCTGCAACCCTTATTGCATACTCCTACAATAAAAATAATGCCCTAAAATATAATACTTTTAGACTATTCTCGACTGTCTTTGTTTTTATATTATTGTTATAATATAAAATATTGTGGCAATATTGTTGTAATGTTGAGTCAACTACAACTCATAAAGACTCTATAAACAAGGGAACTGAATCTGGCCTTATCCAATGACATCCTTTCCATCTCTTAACACACTTATGCCTATTGTTACAGACACTGTATCAATCCATCTCATTCCATCTCATTGAGTGCCTTCCCCTCTTATTTGATATAGTGTTAAGGGTTTGGTGTTCAAAATGGCTTTCTTAGTTATTGATTAGTTATTGATTGACTTTGCCATATGAATAGATGAGAATTTGCAAATAGGGAATGTTAGTCAAACCACAAAAGAACTGATCAGTCCTTCCAATCCACAAGGGGATTGCTTGTCTTGCCATTAAATTGAGTGGATATAGCAATAGAATTTGAGAATCTGACAACTAGTAAAGAAGAAGCAGAAGAATGTACCATGTCCTTTGGGGTCAGAGATTCTTATACCAGTTAGATAAGGGCCCTTGGGGGCAGCAGCCATACAGCTACAGTGGAGAACCTGAGACTTGACATGAGACAGAGTGAACCTTGGAACTGCTACACCGTTGAAAAAGAGCTGAGAGCCATTTGTCCATGTTTATTGGAGAACTGAAGGAGAGAACCATAATTGGCAAGCCTAAGAGTTTTGTAACACTGACCGAAAGTTTTGAGTTTGAAAGCTGAGTTGTCTTTGAGTACATTTCAGAAGTTGTCCTGATTGAGTGATTATATAGTATCCTTTTGACTATCGGTCCTGTGGTAAGAATTTTTGTTTGATTGACATTGAGATGCAATACATACAGAGGCTGCAATCCTTGATCCTCTGAAACAAGTGTTTCAAGTACTAGTCACTTTCAGCAATCAAGGTTGTATCATCTGAATAACAAAGGTTATTGATGAGTCTCCTTCGAATCCTGATGTCACACTTCTCTTTATAGAGTCCAGCATCTTGGATAATTTTCTCAGCATAGAGATTGAAAAGATATGGAGGGAAAAATACAACCCTGACATACTCTCTTCTCAGTTTTAAACCAGGCGGTGTTCCCCTGCTGTGTTCACACAACAGCCTTTGGTCTAGTTATAGGTTCTGCATGAGCACAATTAAGTGCTCTGGGATTCCCATTCTTTATGTCACCCACAAGTTGTGATGATACACACAGTCAAATATCTTTGCATGATCAATAAAGCACAAATAGACATTCTTCTGGTGTTCCCTACTCTAAGCCAGAATCCACTTGACATCAGCAATGATATCGTGGTGCTACAGCCCCTTCTAAATGTTGCTTTAAGTTCTGACAGTTACATATCTATGGACTGTTCTAGCCATTTAAAAATTATCTTCAGCAGTGTTTTGCTTGCATGTGATATTCATGATAGTTTTCACATTTAGTTATATCACCTTTCTATGCAATGGGAACAAATGTGGTTTCATTCCAATCCATTGGACAGAAGCTATCCTCCAAATTTCCTGGCATAGACTAATGAATACATCAAAAGCTGCATCTATTAATTGAAACAAGTCCATTGGTATTGCATCAACTCCTGGGGCTTTATTCTTTGTCAATGCTTTCAGTGTAGCTTTTACTTCCTCCTTTATTACTGTTAGCTCCTGTTCATGTGGTACTTCCTGAAATTTTTCAGTGTCAAGCAATTATTTCATATACATAGACTTTGTGTATTCCCTACATCTTCTTTTGATGATTCATCGATCAGTCAATATATTGTCCATAACATCTTTGAATATTGTGACACAAAGCTTAAATTGGTATTTCAGTTCTCTCAGCTTGAGAAATGCAGAATGAGTTCTTCCTTTTATATTTTCAAAGTCCATTGCTCTGCATGTTCCATTATAATACTTTGCTTTGTCCTCCCAAGCTGCCTTTGAAATCTTCTGTTCAGCTCTTTTACTTTGACATGTTTTCCTTTTGTTTTGACTTCTCAACACTCTAGTGAAAACTTTAGAGTCTTTTGATATTCATTTTTATTTTTTTCTTTCTCTTCTGTTTTTATAATGATCTTTTACATTTTTCATGGACAATATCCTTGATATCATCCCACAATTCATCTGGTCTTTGATCATTGTTGTTCATTGCCTCAACTTGTTAAGATGATCTTTAAATTTGACTGGAATTGATTCAAGGTAGTATCTTGATTCCTGTGGACTTATTTTAACTTTCTTGGGCCTCAACTGAACTTGCATGTGAGTAATTGATGATCTGACCCAGAGTCTGCAGTTGGTCTAGTTTAGACTGCCAATATTGAGCTTTTCCAATGATATCTTCCACAAATGAAGTCCATCTGATTTTCATGCAACCTATCAGGTAAGATCAATGTGTAAAGTAGTAATTTGCTATGCATCTATGTGTCATTTGCTCTGCTTGGTATTCGCCTGAGAGCTGGACAATGAATAAGCATGACAGGAAAAGAATTGATGCCTTTGAGCTGTGGTGTTGGAGAATAGCATTAACCATCCCATGTACGGCCAAGGTATGTCTTGGAGAGGGTGCAACTTGGGTGCTCTTTGGAGGCAAGAGTTATGAGGCTTTGCCTTACATACTTTGGGCACATTGTTGGAGGTACTATTCCTTGGAGAAGGACATGATGCTGGTAATAGTGGAGGGTTGGCAAAGAAGAGGAAGACCCTCAACCAGGTAGACTGACATGGTGATGACTTCAATGGCCTTTTGTGTGTCAGGAAGTGTACTGATGGCACAGGATAGAATAAGGTTCGGATCTTGTGTTCACAGAGTATCTATGAGTCATATTCATCTTGATCTAATAACAACAACAACAACAACAACAACAATATGGTTCTCTGTGGTCTGTGAGTTATTGCATCACATTTTAAACCTAATCAAGCAATGAGATTGTTATTGGGATGAGTAGAAAGAGGTACAAGATCATGGGGGACATATCTGAACTCATGAGCATTGGTTTTGTGTTGTGTATTTTGACAGGAAGAGTATTTCTTTGTAAAGTTAGTAAAGGTTTGATATAACCATCCTCATGCAGCCCTTACTTTTATCACATGGATCCTCTACTTTTCTAAGCACAATATCTTTCTCCAAAGACTATTTCTTCCTTACAGTAAATTTAAAGTATGTGAGGCTAAGTTCCATCATCTTTACTTTCACAAAGGACCCTGTTTTCACTTTTTCCAGGAGAGACTTGTTTGGCGGTACATTAAATATTCAACATTCTTCTCCAATATGACAACTCAAACACCTCAATTATTCTTCTGACAAACTTAATCATTGTCCATCTTTCAGATGCATAAAAAATAATTGAAAACACTTTAACTTGGATCAGGCAAACCTTGTTGTTGTTGTTGTTGATTGTGATTGAGTTGAGGTTGACTCATCATGACTCTATGAACAAAAGACCTAATGCCTTTCCATAGCTATTGTTGTTTCTCCAAGTTCATAGAGTTTCCAGAGGCATGTAGTTTGGACGCGGATGCCGCTGCTGCTTCCCAACAAGTTTTACAACTTGGAGGTCCAACAAACACTGTCCACACAGTGAAACCATTATGATGATTGAGAGCCCCACAGCACAAGATTCAGCATCATAGCAAACCCAAGTTACCTCATACACCACATTGACAAAGAGTGATGAGCTAACTGGAAGAATGTTCCTCTAGATATAACAGCACTAGTCTCATTTAGCAGTGGTTAAGTGTTGTTGAGTTGAGTATGACTCAGAGTAAGCTTTGCACAGAAGATCTGAACTCTGTTCTAGAACATAATTTCTGTACATTTGTAAGAGAGTTTGTAGAGTTTCCACAGGCATCTAGTTTAAGAAGTGGATGCCACTCCTGCTTCCCAACATGAATCAATCTGGAAGCTCATCCAACCATTGTACATAATGGATAACCATTATGGTATTTGACATGACTATGGAATAGTGTTCAGCATCACAGCAACTCTAAGTTGTTTTGTACAGCAAATAGACAAATGATTGCTGTGTCTTTTAAAGAATATTCTTCTAAAAGTAATAAATTTGTCCCTCAGGCCTGTGATCTGAAGGCCCTACAAGATTTTAAAGCCTCAGACTCAAGTAGAGCTCCACCCTTAGTCTAAGGCTCAAGGGCCACCCACTTTTGAGGAGGAAAAAGAACAGTAATACACAACAAAAAGACCCAAGAAACTTCCCTTGCCTAACTGCCGTCAAGACGAAACCACCATCAAGACTCCAGCAAGCCAGCTGTGTTTAAATTAACACTGGTGTTCTTTAGTACTATGGTGAAACCCTTAACAACAGATATTCCCAATTCAGCTTGTCTTTTGATTTCGTAGCTGCTGTTTCCAAGGCTATTGTTTGTGGACCAGGTGAGATTGAGCTGTTGAAAATTTCAATCTTTTCTTTGTCTCTCATGATGCTGAGTTTTAGTCTGGTGCTTAAGATTTTTGTTTTCTTTGTGTTGAGATGCAATTCATGTAGAAGGTCATTGTCCTTTGTCACTTGCAGCAAGTGCTTCAAGTCTCCTCACTTTGAGTAAGGTTGTGTCTTCTGCATAACACAAGATCTTGATGCATCTTTCTCCAATATTGATGCTACATTCTTCATTAGAGTTGTTCTCAGATAATTTGTTCAATAAACAGATTACATATACGTAGAGGAATTTAT
>NW_006399873.1:10502943-10508240 GCF_000299155.1 Elephantulus edwardii
TGGACAGAATATAGAATGACCCAGAGAGCATTAAGTGAAGGTGGAAGGAGTACACAGAGTCACTGTACCAAAAATAATTGATTGACACAGGATCATTTTATTAAACAATATATGATCAAGATGCAATGGTGATGATGAGTAAGTTCAAGCCACTCTGAAGAAATTGGCAAAAAACAATGAACCAGGTATTGATGAAATATCAATTAATATTTTTTTTTACAAAAGAATGCTTCCCTTAATGTGCTTACTAAGTTGTGCCGAGAAATCTGGAGGACAACTATCTGGTCAACTGACTGGGAGAAATTAATATTTATTCTCATTCCACAGTAGGTGTTTCAGCAGAGTGTACAAATTATCAAACAATATCACATGCAACCAAAATCCAACTGATAATTTGCTAGAGTCAACTGGAAGAGGGCATCTTTAGAGAACTATCAGAAATACAAAATGGGTTTAGAAGAGGCTGTGGAACTAGGGACATCATAGTTAATGTCAGATGGATCTTGGTGGGAAGCAAAGAGTATCAGAGAAATGTCTATCTGTGTTTCATTGACTATGCAAAGGCATTTTATCATATGGACCACAATAAATTGTGACTAACATTGAGATGGCACATAACAACAACATTGAAAAGAATGAAAATCTTGGAACTGATTGTGCTCCAGGTATATATAACATATACCTGGAACAAGAAAGAGTAGAAAGAACAGAGCAAAGAAACATTGCATGTTTCAAAATCAAGAAAGGAGTACATCAAAGATAACATTTTTTTGGATCCGTAAAAAAAAAAAAAAAAAGATAACATTTTTTTTAAATCCATTTTCAATATTTATGCAGAACAGATAATTAAG
This sequence comes from Elephantulus edwardii, assembly GCF_000299155.1. Classification (NCBI taxonomy): domain Eukaryota; kingdom Metazoa; phylum Chordata; class Mammalia; order Macroscelidea; family Macroscelididae; genus Elephantulus; species Elephantulus edwardii. Next base: position 10,503,795 of record NW_006399873.1, read on the forward strand.
GAGGCTGGAATTTGTAAGGAGGAACGTGGCATTTAAACTGGAGAAAAACTCATCAATAATCTGTATTATGCAGATAGCACAATCTTGCTTATGGAAATTGAGGAGGACTTGAAACATTTATTACAGATTCTCACCACTGTCCCAATTGGTAGCACTATGATAGATGGAGAGGAGACTGAGATTGTTAACTATCACAGCTTGCTTTGCTCCACAATCAGTTCTCTTGGCACCAGCAGTCAGGAAATCAAAAGAAGAACTGTGCTAGGAAAATCTGCCATCAGGAACCTCTCCAGAGGGCTAAAGAGCAACGACGTCAGTATAGACACTATGGTATGCCTCATTCAAACCAAGGCCTTTGCAATCACTTGCTGCACATCAGAGAGCTGAACAATAAATAAGGATGGCAGATGAATCACTGCCTTTGAGTTTTGGTATTGGAAAAGAGTATTGAACATACCATGGACTGCAAAGAGAAAAAACAAATTTTCCGAGATAATTTAAAACCAAGTTTTTCCTTGTTGTTATTGTTGTTGTTAGGTGTCGTCAAGTCAAGCACAATGCATAGTGAGCCCATGGACAAAAGATCTGAACCCTGTTCTATCCTGCGCCATTCTCACACTTCCTGACACGCAAGATCCCATTGCAGCAGTCAGCGTGTCAATCCATCTGGTTAGGGATCTTCTTCTCCTTCACTGACCCTCCAGCCTTCCTAACATCATGTCCTTCTCCAAGGAATAGCCCCTCTTAGCAACATGTCAAAGTATGTGAGGTGATGTCATCATTCTGGCCTCCAAAGAACACTGGCTGCATCCTCTCCAAGATATATCTGTTCATTCTCTTGGCCATCTATGGGATGTTCAATGTCCTTCTCTAACACCACAGCCCAAAGATGTCAATTCTTTTTATGTCATCCTTATTCACTGTCCAACTCTCATATGCTTAACAAGTAATAGGAAAGACTATGGACTGAATCAGATGCACCTTAGTATTAATTGCAGATCCAAGCAAGATAAAGCTATTGACAGTTTAAATCTCCTCGCCATCCATCATGACACTGCCTATTGGTCTAGTGGTAAGAATCTCTGTTTTCCTCTTGTTGAGATGCAATCCATACTGAAGGCTGCATTCCTTGATCTTCAGCTTCAAGCCCTCCTTATTTTCAGCAAGCAAGGTTATGTCATCTGCATAACACATGTTTGATGAGTCTCTCCCTCCAAACCTGATGCCACACTTTTCATAGAGTCAAGCTTCTTGGATAATTTACTCAGCATACAGATTGAATATGTTTGGATAGAGAATACAACTCTAATGCACTCCCTTCTCAGTTTTAAACCATTAAGTGTTCCCCTGCTCAGTTTGTACAAAAGCCTCATAGTCCAGGTATAGACTCCACATGAGCATAATTAAGTGTTCTGGGACTCCCATTCTTCTCAGTGTCAGCCACAACTTGTTATGATCCACAGGCAAATGCCTTTGCATAATCAATAAATTTAAGTTGTTCCTTAGAGGGAAGGAATCTGAAACTCCATCTGACACATTTTGGGAATGTTGCCAGGAAGGACCAGTTCTTGGATGAAGGACATTATGCTTGAAATAATATAGGGGCAGTATAAGAGAGGAAGACCTAGTAAGAGATAGATTGACATAGTATCAAGGAAGATAGGGACAGCTGTGTTGGAAACAGTGAAACTGGCTCAAGATAGAAAAGATTCAGAAATATTGAACACAGGGTCTTTATGAGATGCAATTGACTCAATGGTACATAACAACAAACACAACAATTAATAGTGACTTATTAACTTATCAAAACTAACTTATTAACTTATCAAAATTAAATTTATATTCATAGTTTCCCCTGAGGAAAGTCTTTATATAGTAACCCCAAACTGAAAATAAGTTTTTTAATGACCATTTGGATCATGACTTCTTCATGATCATTACATATGTGTTTTCTTAAGTTATGTACCTAAAAATTCATTTTTTTTCTTTTTGAAGAATTTATTTTTATTCTAAGCTTAACTTCTTTTTATTCTCCCTGTTTGTCCTCCTATGATGTTTCAGTGACCAAAGGATCATTAAGGTGTTCTCCTGTTAACCCAAAGTCCAGGCAGCTCTGATTGTCCAGATCTGCCTGTTGTTCTGATAGAGAAATTTGAACAATCTCCTCTCACAATAAAAGTCTGCAAACACTACCAGGCAATATGTTTTTGTTCATCCTTTACCGCTACTGAAGCTCAAGGTCTCCACTTTTTTAAAAAAAGAGGTTAAATCTAGGCTTTGCCTTTTACATATTAAAACTTTGAGTAACTCAATCAACATTGTCCTGCCTCAAGGGGAAAAAGTCAAACGAATAATAAATCTGAGTCTGTTATTCAAGTTTCTGTAGGGTAACAGTTCCTATGAGTCTTGTAGGAATAGATAACTTATCAAGGTTAAAAGTGTCTGGGCAATTTGTGCAATTGAAAGAAGGAGTCGTATAAGTTACTAGTCAGTTTGAAGAACTAGAAAATCAAGGGAGCAGGTACATGTAGCTACTAGAAAATCAAGAGACAGCACTGGCCAAACAATATTCACAAAATGAGAGCTCTCTGGAGAGATCTACAAGAAGCAATGACTTCTGTGAGGCTTCTACTGCTTCCATGTGTCCACAGCAGAGCTATCAGTCTGTAAGAAAAGATAGATAAAAGAAAAACCCTGAAAATAAGCTGGTAACCAGTGGGTATTTTTATGTCCACCCCCATGACATCTGACCATAATAATCTCATGAAACTAATGGCTGCTTTTTATACATCTCCACGTCTTTAAAGTTCTAGCTTTAGTTAATTTAAACTGGAAACAATACAGGAAAGTTTTGTTGATATTGTTATGTGCCTTCAAACTGGAACTGATTTATATCTGATTCCTCAGTGGGTTTCCAGAGTCAGTGAATTGCATGGGAAGAGATGACCTATCCTTCTCCAATGGAGCAGCTGTTGGATTTGAACCATATGCTTACGGGATTACAGAGTAGCTTCTTACCCCTAAGCCACTAGAGGGTGTCTGGAATACAAATGCCAGCTTCTCCATATAACCCAGTTTCCAGTTGTCTTTTGAGAATAATTTCTATGCCACATTTGAGCAAAATCTATATATTTGTGTTTCAATGAATTATATAATATGGACCTTCCGGTCATAACCTTCCATTTTGCAACAATAAATGTAAATTCTCGGTTTTTTATCATCTTGCAGAAAGTTATTTGTTGTGCTAATGAAGTAGTAGAATATATTCTGAAAGGGTAGAATATATTCTGAAAGGGTAGAATATATTCTGAAGCCTCATTTTGCTAGAAGGTAAGACTTGTCTCCTTCTGTAGTTTGGAGTGTCATATATACTCTTGAGAGTGTATATAAAGTAGTAGTTTTGGAAGCTCTGTATTTTTAACTCAGGACACTGCATATAACCATATTAAGCTGCTACAAGAGCTCAGAAAGGCCTAGTTTTTCTTTCCTCAGTCAGAGTAACCACGTGGATTTGCCTTCAAGCCACCCTTCAAGCATGATCCATGTTTTGGGGACTTGCCAACCCCCCAACGTAAGCCATTTCCCTGATAGTTTCCATTTTATATGAGACTTCACAGCAAATTAGAGAATCTGCAGACATAGACAAGAACAAGAGTGCTGACGAAGAAGTATAATTAATATTAGAAATGACAGAGTAGTTCAGAAGTTCAGAAAAGATAGATATTTGGGATCATTTTCATTTCCACCACATGTTGCTTTTTTTAAGTGCCCATTTAATCTACTTAAATTCCTAGCAAACTTATAAACAACATATCTGAACCTAAACCTATCCTGTGCCTTCCTGATAATCTCTGGTATATTTAAGTCCTTTTTTGCTTTCACTGTGTCAATTTCCCCCCCTGTTGGTCTTTCTCTTTTTGCCAGATCTCTATTTTTCCTCAGTGTAATGCCTTTTCCCAGGGACTGGCCCACTGACAATGTGCTCAAAGTATGTGAGATGAACTTTCACCGTTACTGCCTCTAAGGAGTATTCAGTTCGCACTTCCTCCAAGACTTATTTAGTTATTACTTTGGCAGTTTATTATTTTGGAAAATAAATACAATATATTGGCTAATGCCACAGTTCAAAGTGGTCTTTAACTTTAATTCAACTTTGGTCTTTATCAATTTTCCAACCTTCACTTATATATGAAATAATTGGAAAGGCCATTGGTTGGGTCAAATATATCTTAGTCTTTAACTGATAACCACAGTATTTGGCACTTTAAAGAGGTCTTTCAAAGAAGACTTTGCCTATTCAACATGTATTTTGATTCCTTCAGTGCTGCTACTAGTGGTGAAGAATACAAATCTAAGGAAAATAAAATCAATAGAAATTTCAATCTTTTCTCCATATGTTGTTGTTGTTAAGTGCCGTCGAGTCGTTTCCGACTCATAGCGACCCTA
>NW_006399873.1:10508340-10509638 GCF_000299155.1 Elephantulus edwardii
GACTCGACGGCACATAACAACAACAACAGAGAAAAAATATAGCTCTGACATACACCTTTCCTGATTTTAAACCATAGTATGCTCCTTAGTTCTGTTTGGACTACAACTTCTTAGTCTAGCCATACAATTTTTACAATAACAATTAAGTGTCTGGGATCCCAATTCTTCTCAATGTGATTGGAGATATTGTGATTCACACCTTCAATTGTCTTTGTATATCTAACAAAGCAGAGATAAACATTTTTCTGGTATTCTTTACTTTCAGTCAAGAGATCTATCTGACATGCATAATGATATCCTTAGTATAACAGCCTCTATTAAATCAGTATCAGAAACTGTAGGACTTCTCTGTTTCTGGTAACATTTCAATAATTTTCAACACTATTTTGCTTGATATAACATCAATAATAATATTTGAGATTGAATTACCATTTTGGGGGAATAAGAACAAACATCAATGTGTCCTGGTTAGTTAGCCAGTTAGCTTTCCTCCAGATTTCTTGGTACAACAGGGTGAGCATGTTTAGGGCTATACCTAGCTGTTGGAATATCTCAGTAATTATATCATCAATTTCTGTATCCTTGTTTTGTGCCAATGTGTTCAATGCAGCTGGAACTTAGTTTTTTATTGTTATTCATTCTTGACCACATGCTATTACTTTAAATGGTTCTGTGTCAGCCAATTATGTTCGCTATAATATGTCTGTACATTCCTTTCATCTTCTTTTGATGCTTCTTGGGTCATTCAAGATTTTTCCCATGGCATCCTTCAGTTTTACAACTCAGGCTTGGATGTGTTTTTCAGTTCTCTCAGCTGGAGAAATGACAAGCAAGTTCTCCCCTTTGTATGTTTTGATTCTATATCTTTGCATATTTTGTTAAAATATTTGTCTTCTCAGGAAGCCTTTGGGATTTCTGTTCAATCTTCAACTTTCTAATTAAACTGTTTTGATTTTGTCTTCTTAAAATTCTATTGATACATTTACTCTCATACCCCAGTAATGTCAACCCATCTCATATAGTTTTTCTCTCCTGCGCTGTCCTTCAACACTTCCAAAAATGATATCTTTCTACAAGGTTTTGTGCCTTCTGGCAACATGCCCAAAGTATGTGAGAGGAAGCTATCTTTAGGGAGCACCTTGGTTTAACACTCTCATGGATAGACGTGTAGCATTAAAATATTATAGAAAAATTCCAAAATCATATAGGTATCTCTCTCAAAGCTGCTTTTATAAAAATAATAAAAATATCATGTTGTTGTGTTGTTATTATGTGCCATTGGGTCATCTGCGACTCTT
>NW_006399873.1:10513072-10515839 GCF_000299155.1 Elephantulus edwardii
ATTTTCTGACTGCTGGTATCATTGGTGTTAATTTTGGATCTAAATAAAGAAGAAGTTGTTGTCAGTTTCAATCTTTTCTCCATCTTTCATAATGGTGTCTATAGGTCCAGTGGCAAAAATTTTTGGTTTTTATGTTGAGATGGAAATCGTACTGAAGATTGCATACTTTCAAATGAGCACAAAAGAATGTTGTGAAATTCTTATTCTTCTCAATGTTATCCGTAATTCTTTATTATCCACACAGTTTTGCATAGTAAGTAAAACACAAGTAAACATTTTCTAGTATTCTTTCTCAGCCAAAATCCTGACATGAGCAGTGATATTTTCTCTTTGGTGGCTTCTCCTGAATCCCACTTTAATTTCTGGTAACTGCTCATCCATATATTATTACAGTAATTTTTTAGCATGATTTTACTTTCATTTGACATTGTTTCATAATTTCTATACTCTTTAGAGTCACCTTTTTAAAAAAAAATGGAACAAACCTGAATCTCTTCCAGATTATATTCACGTTAGCCAGGTGGCTAACTTCAAAATTTGTTGTGTAGACTGCTGAGCATATTCTTATTTTATATTCTGCCAATTTATGGAGATTTTGTCCTCTTCTTCCTTAAATGTTATTGCTTCTTAATTCTATGATACTTCTTGAAATAATTTAGAGTGGAATAGTACTTGGTGGTCCAATGATTCTGTGCATTCTTTCTGTCTTATTTGATAATTCAATAATTTTCTGCATCATTCAAAACTTTGTCCTTGGAATCTTGTTCTTTTGTTCTCTCAGTGTTAGGAATATTGAGCATATTCTTTCTTGTTTTGTTTTCTCTTGGTAAATTTTGTTACAAAACTGCTTCATCTTCTTGAGTTGACTTTTTATTAAGCTCTCTTGTTTTAACATTTCCACTTTAACTTAAACTTCTCTGCCTCATGTTATTTTTGGGTACTGTGGAGTCGGGTACAACACTGAACAACTGATCTGAACCATGTCCTATCCTGTTCTGTTCTCATCATCTCTGACATACTCAAGCCCATTAAGGTAGTCGCTGTCAGTATACGTGGTGGAGGATCTTTCTTTCTCTCCACCTTTTCAAGCATAATGTCCATCTCCAAGAAATATCCTCTCTTAGCAACATGCCCAAAGTATGTGAGATGAAGCATTACCATCTTTGCAGCCAAGCAATGTTCTGGCTCCACTTTCTTCTAAGACATATTTATTTGTTGTTTTGCTATTTCATAAGATATTCAAGACTTTTCTCCAACAACACAAACCCAAATGCATCAATTCTTCTTCTATCATCTTTATTGTTTATCTCTCAGATACATAGAAAGTAATTGGAAAGACCCCAAGGCCTTACTCATGTACACCTTAGTCCTCTAACGGATATCATTGCTCCTCAATAATTCTATTGGGTCACTACCTGCAGACTTTCTCAGTACAGTATGTTTCCTGATATCCTGACGGTGGTACCAAGGGTGTTGATGGTAAATTAAAGCAAGATGAAACTGTCGACAACTCAATCTTTTCTCCATCTATCGTGATGTTGCCTATTGGTCTCTATCTTATATGTGCCAGTTTTGTGTTAATATTTTAAGAATTTATTATTTCTGCAACTTTACATTAATCAAAATGTACGATTATTCCAAATACAAAAATTAATAGCATATGTTGATCTAATATTTAAGCAGAAAAAGTTTAAAGTACAAAAATAAACAACAAATTTGGGTAAAAATAATCTCTAACAGATATTCATTCCAATCACTAAACGTCCTTTTCTTATATTTGGTTCTCTTCTACAGAACAATCTGCATCCTGGGCTTACTCCATTTTTTAAATATATCTCAAATTCTAGCAAAATTTTTTCTTGTTAATTTAACTGTATTCAGATTTATTCCTTAAAACTATTTATTCCTCACTTATATGCCTCGAGTAACTTTATCTTTAACATTATCTGTATTATTTATATTAATTTTAACAGTAGTTTCCAGCATCTAGTAGGTGATTAATAATTGTCATTTCAATTCCATCTTTATTTTTCTTGCTCTTCTACAAGATTTTCTATTTGTAACTGAATAAAGTATTTTATACAAATTATGTCAAGAAATTCTATGTTGCAAAAAAGAAAATTAAACATTAGACCGTTAAATAACTATATCTTTCTTAACTCTATCATGATAGACTTGACTCATTGCTGACACTCAATTGGCTTTCCAAACCTCTATATCAGGAGGAGATTGTCCATTTTCCTCCTGAAGAATTGATGATTATTTTGAACCACCAACAGTGTGTCGTATTTAGATGAGCAGAAAAAACTCACTGTGGACTATGCCACCAAGCTTCATTAATAACTATAACTGCTGCTGCTGCTGTTGTATGCCATCAAGTACAAATTTACTCATGGATGACCTCCAGTGTATTTTCAGAGACTGTATAAATAACTTAGGAGGACATTTCCCAATTTCCTTGTTGTTAGGTGCCATCTAGTCAGGTACTCACAATGAAGTTATGAACAACAGATCTGAGCCCTGACCTATTCTGTGCCATCTTCACACTCTTTGACACATTTGGGCCCATTGTTATAGTCACTTGGTCAAATCTACCTCATTGATAGTCTTTCTCTATTTCACGATACTTCCACTTCTCCAAGCATAATGTTTCTCTCTAAAGATTATTCTCTCAAGCTGTGTTATATTCACTACGCTGCATTGAAAAAATAGGAACTCATGCAATATTATTCAAAAAGGGTGGTCCTGGAGTATCTCAGTCACAAAA
>NW_006399873.1:10518739-10519670 GCF_000299155.1 Elephantulus edwardii
ATGGGTGTGTCAGAGGCAATGAGATTGGCACAGGATAGAGCACGGTTTAGGGCTGTTGTACATAGGGTCGCTATGAGTCGCAAACGACTCGACGGCACAAAACAGCAACAACAAGTAACGTACCTAAACTATATCAGATGAAACATTATTTTTGCCTGCAAGAAGCACTCTGGCTACATTTTCTCTAAAATATATCTGTCTTTTGGCAGTTCCTGGGATATTTACTACATTTCTCCAACAACATATGTAAATGGCATCAATTCTTTTTCTGTAATTCTTAATCATTGTCCAGGTTTAGCAATCAATGTATCAAGGTATTTAGGAGAAACATCTTAGTCCTTAAAATGACATGATTAATCCTCACTAATTTGGAGAGACTGAAGATTTTCCCAGCACTATAATCCTTATGGTTTCCTAACTGCTGGTATCAAATATATTGAGTGATTCTCCTTTTTATTCCACAATAATATATAGTCACAAAGAAATATTAAAAAATAATAGTAGCCTTGTCAGCTATAATCCTTGTCAACTAATTTGTAAATGTATTAAAGATTATTTTTTTCTATAATGACAGCAAAGATTGCAATAGAACGTTGAGAAGACAAAACAGAAGAATGAGATGCTGCAGTAAAAGAGAGGAACAGAAGATTTCAAAGGTTAGCATGAAAAATAAACAGAAGCATTTTAGTGGAATGTGCAAAGAGCTAAAATAAAAAGGAAAGAAGTTTAAAGAAATGAAAATGAATTCAAGTATTGACTTGTAATACTGAGAGAGCTATGAGCAAAATTTTGAATAGACTAAGAAGCATCATGTCCATGGCAGCATCTGTTTACTGAAATATGTCAATTGGTATACCATCTATTCCTGGAGCCTTATTTTTTGCCATATCCTTCAAAGCAGCCTGAACTTCTTCTTTCATCACCATAGGCT
>NW_006399873.1:10520080-10527434 GCF_000299155.1 Elephantulus edwardii
AAGAAGCATCACACACCTGGGAGTAAAGCCCCAAACCATAAAGTTCACCAAACTGGGATCAAGCTTAGACAGCCTAGTCAGTGATTAAAGAGACTGCCATATACAGCCAGAAATGCAATATCTAGAGACGATAACATTGATGAATGGGACTTTCTAAAGATTAAATTCCTGTGCACATCAAAAACATTTTCCAACAGAGTTAAAAGGAAACCTGTGAACTGCGAAAAAACGTTTGGCAACCATTTCAGATAAGGATTTCACATCAAAGTTTATAGAATACTTGATGTACATCCAAAATCTTCTCTCACAGGGTGAAAAGGGAAAAATATTTGGTAATGACATGTCAGATAAGGGGCTTGTATCTAAAATTTATAAAATACTCATGCATCACAACAAGATAAAGGTAAACAACCAAATTGAAAAATGGGCACAGGATATGAACAGACACTTCACCAAAGAAGAGAGTCAGATGGTGAGCTAACTCACGAAGAAATGTTTAAAATCCCTAGCTCTAAGAGAGATGCAAATAAAACCAACTATAAGATATCATCTCACCCCAGTTAGAATAGCAGAATTTAACAGACCAGCAAACACAAATGCTGGCAAGGTTGTGGAGAAACTGGAACCCTTATTCACTGTTGGTGGGAGTAAAATGGTGCAGCCACTATGGAAGGCATTATGGCCCTTTCTCAAAAAGTTTCAAATAGAAATACCATTTGACCCAGCAATTCCACTGCTGGGAATACACCCTAAAGAAACCAGAACTGCCACCCAAGCAGATATATGCACGCCCATGTTTATCATGGCTTTGCTCACAATAGCAAAGAGTTGGAAACAATCTAAGAGCCCATCAACAAACAAATGGATAGAGAAGCTGTGGTCTAGTCACATATTAGAATATTGTGCAGCATTGGAAAAACAAGGAACTCATGAAATAATATTCAAAATGGAGGACATTATGCTGAGTGAAATATCTCAGTCACAAAAGGACAAATACTACATAGTGCCTCTGTTGTAAAACGGGACTGACATAAGGTAGAGTAAGAAAGATGCAATAAATTATGTATACTACATTAGAGCAGATGAGAGAGAGAGAGAGAGAGAGAGAGACAGAGAGAGAGAGAGAACTGTTTAAAAGGGATATATGATTAGGTATTATTGAAATCACGTGAGTCCAGAACAAAGGCTGCATAGTGGAGTTGGCTTGGGAAGAGGGATTATATAACAATGAAAGTATTTTTCTTTTACTTTTCAAAGAGAAGAACTAAATGGAGGGAAAGGGTGGGCAGGGAGAAAAATGCAACAATGAATGAATGGAAGTACAAAAATCTCTAAATTTTCATTAAAATTAATAATAATAATAAAAATTTAAAAAGTTTATAGACTACTTCAAGATCTCCACAAGGAAAAAAATCTGATAACACAATTGCAAAAGGGCAAAAGACATGGAAAGAGTTTTCACAGAGGAGGATATTCAGATGGTCAACAGACACATGAAGAAATACTCAATCCCTGGCAAAAAGAGAGAAACAAATCAAAACTGCAGTGAGATACCATCTCATCCCAAAAGCAATGGCAAAGTTTAACAGGACAGTGACTAGTAAATGTTAGAGAGGAAAAGGTGAGATAGGAACTCTTACACACTATTGGTGGGATCATGTAATAGTACAGTTACCCCAGAAGGCAGTTTAACATTTTCTCAGAAAGCTGAACATAGAAATTCCACATGACCCAGCTATTCTACTGCTTGGAATATACCTCAAGAAAATGAGAACTGAGGCACAAACAGATTTGTACACCAATGTTATTAGCAACATTATTCACCATCACATTTGGAAATGGCTCAAATGTACAATAATCAGCAGTCCAATGGATTGAGAAATTAAGGTACATCCACACAATGGAATATTACATAGCACACAGGACCAATGATCTTCAAAATCATTGCCTAACTTGTGAGGGACTGGAGATTATTATGCTAAGTGAACTAACTCAGTCCCATAAAGACAAATATTTTATAAGACCATGTATGAGGATTCAGTGGGGGGAGAGGGAGAACACAGAGGTGAAGATGGGCAAAGGATGGTGAACTAATCATAGGGTCCCACAATTTGATCGGTGGAGAGGGGGCTAGGTAAAAAAAAATAGGAAAGATCTGGTTTGAAAAAAATGTGTAAGCTTTGTAAGTAAACCAGTATAAAATAAAAATTTTATTTAAAAAAATACACACGATGATGCAACCTACAGTTATCATGCCAAAAAGTATTAATTGACACTGAAAAATTTCAGGAAGTAAGTATTATATGATCAAGAACCAATGGTAAAGAAGGAAATCATTCATGCTGCACTAAACGCATGGGGAGCAGGGACAACAAAATAACAAAGCCCCAGGGACCTGTTCAAGAACATTTGACCTATTTAAAGTAACAAAAGCAGGCCTGAATTTGCTTACCAGTCTTTATCAGGAAATTTGAAGGATGGCTAACTCCAACACCCACTGAAAGAGATCCATACTACTTCCCATTCCCAAAAAAATGATTCAATAGAGTGTGGAAATATCACATACAAGTACATTTTTATTATGCAATATGTTGATGATTACCAGGGGAAAAAAAGCTAGAACAGAAAAGTACTAGAAGTTCAAGATGAGTTTAGAAGTGGTCATGGAACCAGAGATATTCCTGATATCAGGTAGATACTACCTGAAAGTAGAGAATACGAGATAATTATCTATTTTTGTTTTATTGACTATGCAAAAGCATTTAACTCTGTGGACCATATAATATGTATGTTAAGCAAGTAATTCAAGAAGCCAATCTTTATGAAAAAGAATGTGACATCAAGGATTGAAGGAAGATTCATCAATAACCTTCATTATGTAGATGATACAACCTTGCTTGTTGAAAGTGAGGAGAACTTGAAACATTTGCTAGAAAAGGTTAAACACTGCAACTTTCCGCATGGATTGCATTTCAATGTCAAGAAAACAAAAACCCTCACCAGTATACCAATAGAGAACATCATGGTGGGTAGAGAAAAGATTGAGACCGTCAATGACTTCATCTTACTTAGATTCATAATCAGTATACATGGTACCACCAAGTCAAGAGATTAGAAATATTGCACTGGGAATGTCTGTAGTCAGGGATCTTTCCAAATCATTGAGGAGCAATGATGTCCATTTGAAGACTAAGGTGCCTGATTCAAGCTTTGATCTTTTTAATCACTTGCCATGCATCTGAGAACTGGACAATGACTAAGCATGATAAAAGAATTGATGCCTTTGAACTGTGGTGTGACAGAAGAAGGCTTAAGATCCCATGGACTGTAGAAAGAACAGACTGATAATGTCTTGAAGAAGGTGCAGCCAGAGTGTTAGTTGGAGGCAAAGTTTCATATCACATACGTTGTGCATGTTTCTAGGAAGGTTATTCCTTGTAGAGGTATTTCATGCTTCGGAAAGTAGATGGATGGTAAAAGAGAGGAAGAGCCTGACCAGGTGGGTTGACTGTAACAATGGACTTGAGTGTGACAGAGATTGTGAGGAGGGCACAGGATTGGACAGTGTTCAGATCAGTTGTTCATAAAGCTGCTATGAGTAGTAGTTGACTTGCTAGCACCTAACAACAATAACAACTCTGCTCCATCAAAACTAAGGTTGACATCGAGGAAAAATTAAAATCCCAATTATGACTTGATACTAATATGAAACCTGTACATAGAACAAGAAGCTATTGTCTGAACAGAGTAAGGGAACATTGCATGGTTTAAAGTCAGAAAAGGTGTACCTTATGATAGGATTTCATCTCTTTACCATACCTATTCAATCTGTATGTTGAACAAATCATTAGAGAAGCTGAAGTCTGTAAGGAAGAAAGTGGCATCAGGATCTGAAGACGATTCATCACCATATGAAAATGATACAACTTTGCTTGCTGAAAATGGAGGGGAATTGAGATGCTTAATGCTTACTCTGGAAGAAAAAAACCTAGTCTTCAATATAGATTACATCACAAAGCCAACAAATTAAAATTCTCATCCCTGCCTTATGAGGCAATATAGTCATAGATGGAGAAAAAAATATGGAAATTGTGAATGATTTTATTCAATGATTTAATGATTTACTCAACAATCAATGTTATTGATATCAACAGTTAGGAGAAAAATAGATGTATTGCATTGGGAAAGTCTACAGTCAAAGACCACTCCCGATTTCTAAGGAGTAACAATTTCAGTTTGAAAACTGAAGTGTGCCTGATTTAGGCTATGATTTTTTCCATCACTTTCTGTTCATCTAGATGCTAGACAATAATACGAATGACAGAAGAATTGTTATAATTTGAGCTATGATTTGGGAGAACAAACAAGAATGTGTTGGAGAAAGTACAGACAAAGTGTTCCAAGGAGACAAACATGACAAAGATTAGTTTCACATACTTGGGGCATATCACTAGGAGAAGTTATCCCTTAAAGAGAAATACTATGTGTAGAAAGACAAAGGGTCAGTAACAAAGAAGAACACCCTCAACCTGATGGATTGACACAGAAAATGCAGCAAAGGATTCAAGTGTGTCAGAGATAATGAGGACACAGGATAGGACAGGATTCTGTTCTTGTTCACAGGGACTCTATGAGTTGTGCCCAATTAAAAAGCACCTAAAAGCATCAATGACAACAATGAGATGAAGTTCACTTACTTTGGAAATATTCTCAGGAATCATCAGTCCTTGGAGAGAGACATTGTGGCTGGAAAGATGGAGGATCAGAGAAAGAGAGGAAGACCTTCAAACAGTTGCACTGACACCATGACTACTACAATGGACAGAATGACAGAATTTGTAAGGATGATGCAAGACAGGGAAATGTTCAGGACTTTTTCATAGGTTTACTGTGTCATAGTCAACTCGAGGGCAACTAACAACAACAAGGATATTGTGCTCAAGGAGCTATGGAATAGTAATAGTGCTGTCCATGCAAAGATTGTTCAATTTCTCCATCTATTCCAAGGGAGAAAAAAAATAGACAATCCCCTTCCTTGTAAATTACAGCTTCTGAGGACACTCTGAAGGTAAATTGGTTTTGACTATATAACATATAACATATAACAGCAATGACAACATAATTTAGTCCAAAAGAACAGTTTTGGAATATCTTCACATTTATCATGTATTGTAATTTAGTCGAGGGAGAAATAATATTCCTTTTTAATTGTAAATAATCGTGTGTATTTACTGGACCCAATGAGGTAAGGTTACACAAAGGCTGACTCTTTGAAGATCACACTGTAATATTTCTTCCAAAGAAGAATAAAGCTAATTCCCAGGTGAAATACTGAAACTCTTTGTTACTGAATTTTTTTAAAAAAAAATATCCTCAAAATAATCAACTATACATCAGAGTGCATCTTTTTTACAGTGTTAAAGATTAAAATATGCTTATGTATGTATAAATGTCTGAAAGCAGAGAGCACATTACAGATAAATTATGGCATGATAAACTCTGATGCCATTAGTATATAATACTGGAGAAGAGCATTTAAATTCATGTAGAAAACAGTTTAGATAGATTTCCAAATCAAAAGATAAAGTTATAAAATGATATATAATATGTTGTCATTATTTCTAAAGTACGTATTATTGTGTTGTCACTTTTGTTGTGAATCAAGTTGAATCAGATCGATAACTGATCCTCCAGCAGGTTTTCAGAGGTAGTAACTCACATGGGAATAGATTGTTTCTCCTTCTCATACAGAATCAATGGTGAGTTTGAACTACATATCTTTTCATTGGCAACACATTTCAGTAACACTAAGGCCTCAGAGATTACATACTCTTTGTAAACAGAACAACTTCCCTCTAATTCCACCGTTATATCTTGCTTTTTCACTGGTGTTTGCTACATATTGAAGAGATAGTGCAGAAAAAAAGTGAAAATATCAGTGCTCAGAGAGATGTGCACTACATTTATTGCAATCTATGGTTCATAGATTATCAGTATATGGCTTTGATAATGTTGCTTAGCCTAATTATTCCACAGGTTTTGCTTGTTTATTTCTTTATTTTTATAGTGTATTTAAATACGGAATATTAGCAGCTTATACTTTGGTGGCATAGGTTGGTCCATAGTGTTGCTAGCAAATGGATTTCACATCTCTGCTCTTTTAAATCCATCAATGGCTCCAAAAGAGAAAAATGAACAATCCCCTACCTTCAAAGAGAGCTCCAGTGGCTGAATGGTAAGAAGTTGTACTGCAATACTAAAGGCACACATTTAATTGGCTAATTAATCAAAACCATCTAACTAGATTGTTGTTGTTATGTGCTGTCGAATGGCCTCTGTCCCATAGCTATTAGGTAAGCAATATTATAAAGCAACATGGATAACTTAACATAGTGAAGAGTATGTATGCAAAACCAAAAGATGGTATCATTCTCAATAAAGATTAAAAATATTTTCCATGCAAAAAGGGACCAGACAAGGATATCCATTGTCACCACTTCTATTCAAAATTGTACTGGAAGTACTTGCTGGGGAAATATGACAAAAGAAGGAGTTAAAAAGCATCCACATTGACAAACAGTAAAGCAGGGACTATATGGAAATAATGTGATAGAGTAAACAGAAAACCCCAAGGACTCAACAAAAAAATCTGTTAGAGATAATAGACCAATTTAGTAGAGTGGTAGGATTAAAGATCAATATACAAGAGACTTTGAGATTTTTCTACAGTAACAAAGAGAACTCAGGGAAGGAAACCAAGAAAGTAATAACATCTACAATAGACAACTACAAATTGAGATGCTGTTGTTGTTGTTGTTAGGTGCCGTCGAGTCAAGTATGACTCTAAAGATCTGAACCTAGTCCTGCCCCGCACCATCCTCACACTTCCTCACACACAAGAGCCTACCTGGATGAGGGTCCTTCACTCCTTCGCTAACCCACCCCCCTTTGCAATATCAAATCCCTCTCCAAGGAATAGAACCTCCTAGTAATATCCAAAGTATGTTAGGCAAAGCCTCATCATTGTTGCCTCCAAAGGGCACTCCAGCTACACCCTCTCCAAGTCTATTCATTTTCTTGGCTGTCCATGGGATGTTCAGTGCTCTTCTCCAACACCATAGCTCAAAGGTGACAATTGTTTTTCTGTCATCCTTGTTCATTGTTCAATACTCAGATGATCAGCAGGTAATTAGAAAGACTAAGGTGCGCCTGATCCGGGATATAGTCTTTGCAATTACGTGCTATGTATCAGGGAGTTGAACAGTGAATAGGGATGATAGAAAGAGAATTGATGCCTTTGAGCTGTGGTGCTGGAGAAGAGTGTTGAATATACCATGGAATGCTAGGAGAACAA
>NW_006399873.1:10527744-10529108 GCF_000299155.1 Elephantulus edwardii
GTTGCTATGAGTTGCAAGCAACTCGATAGCACATAACAGCAACAACAACATGGTCTGAATCAGACACACCTTAATTCCCAAATTGACATTACTACTCCTCAATAATTTGGAAAGGTCCCTAACTGCAGATTTCCCCAGTGCAATGCACCTCCTTATTTCCTGACTACTCATACCAAGGGTGTTAATTGTGGCTCCAAGCAAGATGAAGCTGTTGATAGCTTCAATTGAGATGCACTTAGGAAAAACCTAACTAGAGACAAAGGAGACCTTTAAAAATAAAACTAAAAACACTTCTGTGAGACACAATAAAAGAACTAAAGAATTGGAAAAATGTTCCCTGTTCATGGATAAGAAAGAAGACTCATTATAGTAAAAATGACAATCTTACCAAAAGCAATCTACGTGTTTAATTCAGTCCCAATACAAATACTAAATTCATTTTTTCAAAGAGATAGAAAAGGCAATTAGCAAGTTTATCTGGAGAGAAAAGAGATCTTGAATAAACAAAACCCTGTAGAAAAACAAGAATGAGTGTGAGGCATACATCACGCTACTCCCTAATCTCAAAACCTACTACACAGCTGTAATAACCAAAATGACATGGTGTTGGTACAATGACAAGCACATAGACCAATAAAATAGAATTGAGAACCCAGAAATTAATCCATCTATCTACGTGAACTGATGTTCAAAAAGGAATAAAAATCTATAAATGGGAAAATGACAACCTTTTCAACAAAAGGTGCTAGCAAAACTGGATTAGGACCTACAAAAAGTTGAAGCAGGACACTTACCTCTTACCATACACAAAAATCAACTCAGGGTAGATCAGAGAACTAGGGATAATGTACAAACCATAAAGATCATAAAAGATAAAGTAGGACAAAGTTTACAAGACCTAGTTTCATGGTATAAAAAGGCTGACAATTACATTCAGAACTACACCACCAGGAGAGGATGAAATTGGTGAATGGGACCTTCTAAATATTAAATCCCTGCACACATAAAAAAGTTTTCTAACAGAGTGAAAAGAAAACTATTGACTAGTAAAAAAATTTGGCAATACCATTATCAGATAAAGGTCTCATATCAAAAGTTTACAGAATCGTACAGAGCCTCCACAAGAAATGGACTGAAAAAAAAAGGAAAAGAAAGGGACTGATAACACAATTATACAATGAGAAAAAGACATGAAAAGAATTTTCACCAAGAAAGAATAAACTCAAGAATAATTGTTCAAAATCAGTGGCAATAAGAGACAGATGCAAATCAAAACCACAATGAGATATCATCTCTCTTCAGTAACAGTGGTAAGTTTAAAAAGACAGCAAGTAATAAATATTGCAAAGGATGTGGAGAGATTG
>NW_006399873.1:10529798-10535734 GCF_000299155.1 Elephantulus edwardii
TGGAGCCGAGCAAACTGAAGCTGTGAACAATCTCAATCTCTTCACCATTCATCCTGATGCTACCAATTGGTCCAGTGGTGAGAAGTTTTGTCTTCTTGACATTGAGCCTCAGTCCATATACAAAAGGAGATATGTACCTTCATGATCATAGTGGCCTTATTCATCATAGCAAGAATATGGAAACAGCCCAAATGTCCAACCACAATTGAATGAATTGAGAAATTGTGGTACATCCACAAGATGGAATACTATGCAACATGCAAGAGCAATGATTTTGAAAATAACTACTTTATTTGGGAGGGACTAGAGATAATGCTGCTAAGTAAGCTAACTCAGTTCCATAAAGACAAATACTGTATAAGACCATTTTCATAAAAAATGGAAAGATGACTAGGAAAATGTGTATGAGGACCTAAGAATGGGGAGGGTAGGAGAAGAAAGAGGTGAAGTTAGCAGAGAGGTAATCATAGGGTCACACAATTTGATGGGTAGAGGAAGAGGTGGGTGAAGGAAATGGGAAAAATGCAGTGTGAATAACAATGTATATGAACTTTCTAAGCAAGCCGGTATAAAAGAAGAATTTTATTTGAAAAAAAATATCTGATAGAAAATATGACAATTTTCTCAATAACAGTTTATAAATGCATATAAATTAAAAGAATTGAACTCATTATTAATATTATGAAGTTATTTTTCAATGCAAAATTGAGCAAAATTTAAATAAGTACCTAGTTGTTCTTATATACAATTGAGATGACTCCAGCTCATAGAGATCCTACAAACAATAGCTCTAAACTCTACCCTATCTTGAACCTATCTCATTGTCTTTTGATACACTTGGTCTAATTGCTACAGTCACTGTGTCAGTGCATTTCACCTTCCTCTCCTTTGCTCCTTTCCTCTCCACCCTTCTAAGCAGAATAGCCTATTCCAAGAACTAGTCCCTCCTGACTTCTTACTTGAAATATGTGAGACAGAGCTTCACAATCTTTGTCTCCAAAGAGTAACCTGGTTTCAACCTCTCCAAGACATATCTATTTGTTCTTTTGGCAGTCCATGGTATGTTCAACAGTCTTCTCCAGCATCACAAATCACTTTTCATTCAGTCATCCTTAGTCACTGTCCAGCTCTGTGATGCATAACAAATAATTATAAAGACTATGGTTTGGATCACATACACCTTAATATCTAAACTGACATCTTTGCTCCTTAACACTCTGGCGTGATCCATGACAGCAGACTTTCAGAAAGCAACTCATCTTTTAGTTTCCTGACTGCTGGTGCCAATAGTGTTGATTTTGGACAATTTGTTAACAACTTCAACCTCTTCTCCAACTATCAATTGACCCAGTGGCAAGAATATTTGTCTTCTTAATGTTACTCTTCAATCCGTATTGAAGACTACAGTCCTTGACCTTCTGCAGCAAATCAAGTCCTCCTCAGTTTCTATGAGCAGGTTGTATCATTTGCATAACACAAGTTGTTGATGAGTCTTCCTCTAATCCCGATGCCACATTCATCTCTATATAGCTCAGCTTCCTGAATGATCTCTTCAACAAACAGATTGAAAGGGCATGGAGAAAAGACATAGCCTTGATGTACTCCTTACCTGATTTTGAACCATGTAGTGCTTGCTTGCTCTATTCTGATGTCTGCTTTATGGTCAAAGTACAGGTTTTGCATGAGAACAATCAAGTTTTCTGGAATTCTCATTCTTCTCAATGTTAACCACAATATGTTGTGTTCCACACATACAAATGCTTTTACATAGTTGATAAACACAAATACACATCCTTCTGGTACTCTCTGCTTTCAGCCAAGATTTGTTTGATATTAGCAATGATATCCCTAGTACTTTGGGCTATATAGAAAACAATGAATAAAGTGACATAACACACGTGTATTTGGATTCTAAACAGAGGAACAGGGAAAAGATTATATATATATATTTTTTTTAAGGCATCAGTTTCTATCATTGTGAAATCTCACAATAGATTAGAAGACAGGCTGAAAACTCTTGTACTCTTCTGTATAAATAAAATAAGCTTGAAAAGGACAACAAATCCAATAATACTATTCCAACAGAATCCTTCTCCTTCAGCAAACCTCACATTTTTGTTTTTAAGACTTTAAGCCCACAGGATAATCCAATTTATCTCCTCCTGTGACACTCTGTCTCCTCCTATATGACATACAGCCTCTGAAAACCAAATGAAGGGTCAGCTAAGAGTTGGTCCTGATTTGACAGCAATGAGTTAGAAATATTTAAAAGATAGTCAAAGTAAATATTTTCTTATCAATATCTAGATAACTATTGAACCAAACAACTGGACATCATAGCCTTTCAAAGTTGAAATACTATATTAAACATCACCATATAGAATACCAGAAATTTGATGAGGGCAATGATTAATATTGGCAGGAAATAATGAACATAAAATAAAATTTTTGATGTCTAAAAATTTCCCCTAAATTTAGTTGTTGTTGTCATTGTTGTTATGTGTCATCACGTTGCTTGTGGCTTGTGGCAACCCTATGCACAATAGCTATGAATTCTATTCCATCCTGGGCCAGTCTCACTGTCTCTGACACACTTAACCCCCTTATCCCAGTTGCTGTGTCAATCTTTTTTATCCAAGACCTTCCTCTCTTGTGCTGTCCTCCTATCCTTCCAACCATGATGTCCTTTTCCAAAAACTGGTACCTCCTGGCAACAGATCCAAAGTATATAAGATGGAGCTTCAAAATTCTTGTCTATAAGCAGGATCTTGGTTTCACACTCTCCAGGAAAAATATGTTTGTTCTCTTGGCAGTCCATGGAATGTTCAACACTTTTCCCCAGTACTACAAGTCAAATGTCTTGATCTTTCTTCTGTTATCTCTAGTCTTTGACAGGCTTTCTGATACATAGCAAGTAATTGCAAAGACCAATGGTCTGGGTGAGGTGCTTCTTAGTCTCCAGAAAGACATCATCACTCGTTAGCACTCTGAAGAGGTCCTTGAGAGTAGATATTTCCAGTGAAATTAATTTTTTTTCTTTCTTAAGTGCTGGTGCAAAGACTACTGATTGTGAAACAAAACAAGCTGAAATTGTTAACAATATTGATTAAAAAATAGTATTTATAATAAAATATTATTTACAAAATGTAAATCTATGGCCAT
The DNA here is from genome assembly GCF_000299155.1 of Elephantulus edwardii. Taxonomy (NCBI): domain Eukaryota; kingdom Metazoa; phylum Chordata; class Mammalia; order Macroscelidea; family Macroscelididae; genus Elephantulus; species Elephantulus edwardii. The sequence goes on from NW_006399873.1 coordinate 10,532,961, forward strand.
CACCAAGAAATAGGAACTTAGAAACAATGTTTGCCAAAAAAAGTGAAGGCACTAGAGACATATTTTTCTCAAAGAAAGAAAAAACATATTTGAATAAAAGTTCAATGTTTGGTTTGTTACACATATGAAGGAAAATTTAAAAATTAAAGACCATAATGAATATAAATGTTGTGATCTAAAATTTTCTCTTTTATATCATAGAGACAAATGAGAAGAATGAAATAAAACATAGACCCATAGAAGCCAGTTGATCTAGTCATCCAACAGTTTTCTACCTAGGAACCAAAGCTGCCTTTGTGACAGATGATACATAGGTGTAATAACAAACTGATATTTATCCATGATCTGTAGCATTATAGAAATAAAAGAAAAATCTACTGGTATATTGACCTAAAATACTTTAGGGCAATTTCTTCAATCTGGTGAAAAGTATATTTGCAAAACCAAGAGTCAATTTTATTCTCAATGGAGAAAGACTAAAAGCATTCTCTTAGCAGAGACCTGACAAAAATGCCCACTGTTGCAATTCCTATTCAACATTGTATTGGAAGTACTTGCTATAGAAATTCAACAAGAGAAGGAATTAAAAGGCATCCAAATTGGCAAAGAGATGGTGAAACTGTAGCTGTATGCAGATGATATACAGTGTACAGAGAAAACCCCAAGGACTCAACACAAAAACCTGCTGGAGCTAGCAGACCAACTTAGTAGAATGGCAGAATACAATATCAGTATACAAAAGTCAGTAGGATTATTCTACAGTAACAAAGAAAACACAGAGAAGGAAACTAAGATAGCAATACCATTTGCAATAGCCAGCTACAAAATGAGATGCTTAGGAATAAACCTAACTAGAGATACAAAAGACCTTTACAAAGAAAACTACACTTCTGCAAGATACAATGAAAGAGAATAAATGAGAAAATTTTCCTTGTCTATGGATAGGAATAGTCAATATGGTGGATATAACAATCCTACTAAAAGCAATCTACATATTTGATTCAATCTCAATACAAATACCAAATCTAGTTTTCAAAGAGATGGAAAAGGCAATTGGTAAAGATATTTGAAAAGGAAAGAGACCTTTAATAAGCAAAACACATCTGAAAAACAACAATGAAGTAGGAGAGATAAGCACTCTGATTTCATACTTACTATATAGCTATATTCAATACTCTCCTCGAGCACCACAGCTCAAAAGCATCAATTATCTTTCTATCCCAGTCATTGTTCAGCTTTCTGATGCATAAAAAGTAATTGCCAAAACTATGGCTCGGATAAGGCTCATCTTTTTCTCCAAAATGAAATTGTTGCTCTACAGTACTCTGGAGAAGTCCCTGACAGCAGACTTTCCCAATTAAATTCATCTGTTGATTTCCTGGCTACTGATACTAAGAGTGTTGACTATGGAGCCAAGCAAACTAAAGCTTTCAACAATGTCAATCTCTTCACCGTTTTTCATAATGCTGCCAATTGACCCAGAGGTGAGAATCGTTGTTTTCTTGAAGTTGATTTTAAACCCATATCGAAGGCTGTAGTCCTTGACTTTAGGCAGCAAGTGCTTCAGGTCCTCCTCAGTTTGAGCAAGCAGGGTTGTGTTATTTGTATGATGTAGATTATTGATGAGTCTTTCTCCAATCATGATATCACACTCCTCCTCATAGAGCCAAGCCTTCAAGATGATCTGTTCTGCATACAGACTAAAAAGATATGGAGATAGGACACATCTGTGGTGTACACCCTTCCCAATTTTGAACCTTATTGTTTTTCTTGCTCTGTTCTGATTACTGACTCCTGGTCCAGGTATGAGTTTTGCATAAGAAAAATAGGTAGATTTGTCCTGGAAATGGTGAAATCAAGCTGCTCCTTGAAGCAAGGATCCTGAGACCTCATTTGACATACATTGGGAATGTTGCAAGGAGGGACCTGTCCTTGGAAAGGGACATCATACCTGGAAGGGTGGAGAGACAGCACAAGAGAGGGAGACCCTCGATGAGCTGGATTGATTGACTTGGGTAATGAGGGTAGGTGTGTCAGAGACAATAAGATTGGCACAGGATAGAGCAGGGTTCAGGGTGGTTGTACAAGAAACTCGACGTCACATAACAACAACAAAAACAACAACAACATCATATGGCTATAATAACCTAAACAGAATAGTATTGATATAATGACAGGCACATAAACCAATGAAATAGAATCAAGAATGGACATATTAGCTCATCTATTTATGGTCAACTGATATTTGACAAGGAAATAAAAATCTCTCAAATGTGGAAATAACAACCTCTTAAAAATTAGTGCTGGCAAAACTGGACTTCCTCCTATAGAAAGCTGAAATAGGATCCACACCTCTCACCATAAACAAACATCAACTCAAGGAGTATCAGAGACCTGGGATAAAGTCCCAAAGCATAAAGATCATAAGAGATAAAGTGGGAATAGCTGAGTCATATGGAATTTATATGTTCAAATTTTTGAGGAAATGTCAAACTGCCTTCCAGAGTGGTTGTACCATTGTACAATCCCACCAGCAATGTAAAAGAGTTCCTATCTCACCACATCGTCTCCATCATTTATTACTTGCTGTCCTGTTAAACTTTGCCACTGTTACTGTATATATCCCAAGAAAATGAGAACTGAGACTCAAACAATAACTTGTACACTGATGTTCATAGCAGCATTATTCACCATTGCAAAAACATTGAAATAGCCCAGATGCCCAATCATAAAAAAAGGATTAAAAAATTGTAGTACATTTATACAATGTAATA
>NW_006399873.1:10536429-10537968 GCF_000299155.1 Elephantulus edwardii
GAAGACCATGGCCTGGATTAGGTGCACCTTTGTATCTAGACTGACATTGTTGCTCTTCAGAAGTCTGGAGAGGTCCATAACAGTAGATTTTCCCAATGCAATTAGTGTTTTGATTTCCTAACTTCTGGTGTTAAGAGTGTTGTTTTGGGGTCTGAGCAAGCTGTAATTACTTAACAACCTCAATCTCCTCTCCATCTAATATGGTACTGCTAATTGGCCCAGTGTTGACAGTCTTTGTCTTCTTGATGTTGAGCTTAAATCCATATCTTTTGCAACAACTGCTTCAGGTCATCTTAAATGAGTGGGTGGGGTGAAGGAAATGGGAAGGATCTTTTGTGAAAAACAATGCATTCAAACTTTGTAAATAATTCAGAATACAATTCAAAGAAACAAACAAAAAATAGAGATAAAGTGGGACCAAGAAGATCTAGTCTATGGTATAAAGAGGCTGAAAAACAAGCCAGAAACATACAACCAGGAGAGGACAAAAATTGGTGAATGATACCTTCTACAAATTAAATCCCTGTGAGCATTAAAAACTGTTTTTCAATAGGATGAAAAAGAAAACCTAGTGACTGGGGGGATAAATTAACAATAACATCTCAGACAAGGGTCTCATAGCAAAAGCTTACAGAATCCTAAAGGACCTCCATAAGAAAAAGACTGATAAGCCAGTTACAAAATGAATAAAAGACAGAGAAAGGCATTCAATGGTCAAAAGACACTTTAAGAAAGGCTCCAACTCATTGGCAATAAGATGCAAATGAAAACCACAATGAAGTACCACTTTATCCCAGTAGTGGTAAAGTTTAACAAGTTACCATGCAATAAATGTTGAACAGGATGTCAGAGATAAGAACTCTAATACACTATTGGTGGGATTGTAAAATGGTATAACTATTCTGGAAGGAAGTTTGACATTTCCTCAAGAAACTGAGCACAGAAATTCCATATGATCCAGCTATTACACGGTTAGGGGTATAACTCAAGAAAATTAGAACTGTGAAACAAATGAAGATTTGTACACCAACGTTCATAGTGGTGTTGTTCACCATTACAAAAACATGGAAACAGCCCAAGTGTCCAACCACAATTGAATGGATTGAGAAATTGTGGTACACTCACAGGATAGAATACTATGCAGCATTCAGAAGCAATAATGTAGAAAATTACTACATAACTTGGGAGAGACTAAAGATCATTAAACTGAGTGAATTAACTTATTCTCATAAGGACAAATATTGCATACGTTCATTATTGTAGAAATAGATAACTAGCAATACATGTATGAGGATCCAAGCAGGGGATGGTGAGAGCAGAGGGGTGAAGATAGGCAGGGGGAAGTCTTAGGGTTGCACAATTTGATTGACGGAAGGCTGGAAGTAAAGGAAATGGGAAAGATCTGGAAAGCAGGCGTCACAGTTTAGGGATGATTAGTTTTATAATGTTGTTGTTGTTGTTATGTGCCATCGAGTCGTTTGCGACTCATAGCGACCCTATGCACAACAGCCCTAAACCCTGCTCTATCCTGCGCCAACC
>NW_006399873.1:10539673-10545080 GCF_000299155.1 Elephantulus edwardii
GGAGGGGGGCGGGGAGAGGGGTGCAACAATGAATGAATGGAATTCCAAAATCTCTGTAGATGTTCATTGAAATGAAAAATAAAGAAATGAAAAAAAATTAAAGAAAAACAAACACCTTAATATCAAAGAAAAAAAAAACCACAACACAGAGTATGTTTAGTTCTATCTTAATTCTTCCTTGGCACACTTTATGTACATTTTACCATAGTCTTGAAGTGGATTGAGAGTGGGTTTTGGCCTATAGCAACTCACCTTTAGGTTTCCAGGCTGTAAATCCCTGTAGGGGTGAAAGTTCATATTTCTTCTGTAGAGCTGCTTGTGGATTCAAAACACTGGAGCAAAACTCATTCTAAAGTACACTACCAAAGCTCTCATTATTAAAGTGAAGGATAGATGAGTAAAAAAAAGGGGGAAGGAGGAGTAACATACTCAGAAGGAAGAGAGCCCATGAGGACACATCTAAAAGTGACAAGAGACTTCTCAAGAATTTCAAACTGCACTAGAAAGAACGAGAATAGTGAAACTCTCATATGAATTTAGGTAGACAAAATATGCTACAAAATTTCTTTCCTAAACATAAATTCTAGATGTTTAGTGGCCTAGTGGGTGGAGATTTAATCTACTAACATAAGGCTAGTGGTTCAAATCCACAGTTGGTCTGTGAGAGAAAGATAGACAAAGTCCTCCTGTGAGATTTACCACCTCTGAAAAACCTCTGGAGGAACAGTTCTGACTTAATGGCATTGCATTTTCCCCTTTAAAGATATATATTTAAAACACAGACACAAAAATAGTAAAGTTTGTGAAATTCACCAACTGCTACTTCCTCTGATTAGCTTCAATATGAAGTTTTCTGAATATTTTAAATTATAGTTCTATTTGAAATATTTTTATCATTTTATACACATGTCAATTATTGAGTATACCGCATGGTTGTAAGAATCTCGTAAAATTTTACCCTCCTCCAACATACTAATTCAGGAGTTCCTGAAACAAAATCGTTCTTTTTTTATTCATGCGGAGTCAGCACCTAGCAAATAATATATAACATATAGTCAAGTGCATGAGTGCACAATAAATGAATGAGTTAATTATTTAGCCAAGCCTAATAGAATACATCAATATTTCTCTCATTTCCATCACTTATTTTTGCCCCAGAAAATAACAATGAAAGATTTCAGTGGAATCTTTTCTGTTTTCATTCTCCTATATTTTAAGTGTGTGTGTGTGTAAAATTTTCTTTAGGTCTCAATTAAGATGGCAATAGACAAATATCACTGAGGATTCTTCAGCTTCAAATACCCCTGTATTTGAAGAAACCAGATAGAATGTATAAAACCCAGTATACTTTTCATATATTGTGCTAACAAAGGTATCACTCTTCACATTTTTTTGAATAATGATAAAACACTCCCAGGCAAACTATGCTACACCTTTCAAAACATTTCCCTGACCTTCATGCACTCTTTAGTTTCTTAGTAAACAAATTTGAACTCAGGGAGAGTCATATAATAGTCATAAAAGATAGATACACAGAAATATAAAATATGAAATAACTTAAAAATTCATGAAAATTCAGTAAAAATAATCTTCACTATTTGTAATATTCTTTATACTTCATGAGGCACTTTCTGATCTATTTTGTTCTTCATAGAGATTTTGTGCATTGTTTCTGTCTTACTAATGTATAAACTGTGTTTTTAAATCTTAATGATTCCAGAGTCATGCAAATAATAGATGATGAAACTAGAGCTTAGGAATCTTGATATATAGCTCACTTTTTAGTATACTTGTATTACATATCATTTGGTAAATGTGTATATTCTGAAATCTACATATATGACATTATAAATGATATTTATTGGTAACATTTTCTGTGCACAAATACTATAATGCAAAAATGTTAAAACCTTTAAGTGTAAACCAATATAAGAGGAAAGCATTATTATTAAAACTCACACTAATATGGCATTTAAAAATTGATTTGTCCCAATGGATGGAGAATCCAATTTAGGTTAAATAACTATGTTTATGAAATTACTTTAGAATTTATTGGCTATAGAATGATAACTCATTCAACTACAGTTGAGCTTGCAGGAATTTAAGCAGAAAAGTTAATTAACAATAATTTTAAAACTGCCAAAAGCTACTTCAAGGTCACCGTACACTCTGCATACATAGCAACATGTCCTGGGCTTCAAAATGCAAGTCATTTCCTAAAACTGTTTACTTTTATGTCATTGAACTCATTATTAAAAATAAGTGAGCAGTATTGATTTTGATGGCTTAATAATTCAAAAATAGTTAAAGGCAATAACAGCACTTTAACAGATGAATATTTCCTTTTATTGTTTATTACCAAGTTTAACTATAATGACTCAGTTAATGCAGGCATGATTTCCCAAAGTGAATTGAAACTCAATTATCAAGACCAATAAGACGCGAGAGTCTGTAACTTAAACCTCGGGCTGAAGGTTTTACAAAATGATATGATACATTTTGCATTCAAGGTGGTATAGTGTGTTGTTAATTTGCCACGGAAAATGTGGAAATCTCATTACCTTTTAAAAATGAAAATAAAATGCCTCAGAATCTATTGCTTTTGATATTGATTTCACTTTGAGTAACTATTTAGTAGCATACATATAACATAAAAATGCTACATTTATGTTTTAAATGAAGATCAACACATGATAGGTAAGATACATTATTGGTAACAAATGTCAGTAAAGATATATATTGTCTTGTGATCACAGATAACACTACTCCTTTATTAAAGAAATATCTATTCAAAGTGATTTTTCTTTAAATTTAGTTATAGTCCTTACATTTATTCTCTAATAAAATTTTCTTAAAGCAAAAGAAGTGCTTGATTCTAAAATAAAATATTACTCCCATGGCTGTCTATTAGAGCTCTTTTTAAATTGAAAAGAAATTAAAAAAAAAAAAAACAAACCAAAAGCATATTTACATACCTGTGTGGTAAAGAAAATCAAGCAGTCTTCTTGGCAATTGTTTCAATTATTTACCCTGGACTTTGCCTAACATTTTCCATGAACCTTACAAGTCTCCTATTCAGAATTACTGGTGTTTAAAAGAAATGAAATGTATAAATCTATATATCTAAATCAAATAAGTATTTATGATCAGGAACTACCTTGAACCTAAGAAAAAGTTATTATAGGCTGGAGGTACACTAAACATTTCTTTTTCTTCTCCAATATGAAAGCACTCATATCCAACCACAGAATAAGAATAACCACTAATTGGTTTTCGGCTCAAAGAGATTTATCCTTGGGTGGCAACTAAGGTTGCAAGAATAGTATTTTCTCCCACACAGTTTTAAAAATGAAAAGAAAATCTGATGTAATGAATATAGATAAGAAAATCTATAGATTTAATAAACCAGCTAAAAATACAATTTTGTTTTAAATTCTGATTATATGATGGTTACTATTGTCTTCAAAGAAATATAATAAACAGCAAAGGAAAATCAATGCTAAAACTTAGTATCCTTTTCATCTTAAAAAGTAATTTAAATGATTATATTTATAAAACATGTAGTGATAAAGAGATTATGAATGTATAATTAGTATTCCCCCTCATGCAATTAGTATTCTTAATTTCAACCTCCTGAAGTGACTGCCAGTAAGATTTTGTACAATTCCTTTATCTCTTATCAAAAAATAGTAAGTGTCATAGAACATAGGGAGCTATACTGCTAGCCCAAAGCTGAGTCTTTCCCTGGGTTCTAAGCCCCCAGTAATTCTGAGGGAGAAAGATAAATAAATAGCTCCTTTTTGATTTATAGCCTCATGGAAATCAAACCCTGGAGGGTCAGCTATGATTCAGTTCCTACTCAAAAGTAATGAGATATGCACATTAGTTAGTGTAGGGCTGCATCATCCAGAGTCTCCTTAAGGATGAAAAATTTTCCTCCCCGATTGTTCGAAGTGCAGCTGGAAAATTAATTGTCTGCTATTGGTCGCTATGAGTCAGAAACGACTCGATAGCACATAACAACAACAACAACATTCGTACTCTTTGTGGATTGTGTGAGCTAAAGGAGTTTCTTTTAAGACAACCTCAAGCTTAGATGGCTTAGTCTATGGTATAAAGAGACTGACAAATACAGCCAGAAATGCATAATCTGGAGAGGATATTAATTGATGAATGGGACATTCATTAAAACTTTTTACAAAAGAGTGAAAAGTAAAACATACTAACTGGGGAAAATTATTTGGCAATACCTTTTCAGATAAAGGTTTCATATCAAAAGTTTATAGAATCCTAGATGGTGCCTTCACAAGAAAAAGACTCATAACACAATTACAAAGAAGACATGAAAAGAATTTTCACATAGGAAGCTATTTGGAAGACAGGTGAAGTGCTCAAAAATCATTAGCAGTCTGAGAGATATAAATAAAAACCACAATGAGATATCATCTCACTCCAATAGCAGTGGCAAAGTTTAATAGGACAGCAAGTAATAAATGTTAGAGAGGACGTGAAGAGATCAGAACTCTTATACATTGTTGGTGGGAATGTAAAATGTTACAAATCAGTCTGGAAGACAGTTTGTCACTTCAAAAAGCTTAATGAAGATATTCCCTGTTGTTGTTGTTGTATACCATCGAGTTGGAACTAACCCATACCTGATCCTCCCATGGGTTTTCAGTGGCAATTAATTGTCCCTGCTTGGAATATACCGAAACAGTGAGAACTGAGGCACAAACGGAGACTTGTACATCAATGTTAACAGCAGCAGTACTCATCTTCGCAAGAATATGGAAACAGCCCGAATGTCTAAGCACAATCGAATGGATTGAGGAATTAGGGTACATTCACATGATGGAGTAGAAGGGAGCACGCAGGAGCAGTTATTTTGTAAATCACTACCTAACTTGGGAGGAACTGAAGAGTATTATGCTGAGTGAACTAATTGAGTCTCATAAGGACAAATATAGTATAAGACCATCATTGTAGAAATGGATAACTAGTAAAATGGATAAGGATCTAAGAGGATCTAATGGGTGAGCAAAGATGTAGGGATGGGGGTTAAACATGAGGTCACAAAGTTTGATGAGTAGGGGGCAGTTGGGAGTTGGGGGTATCCAGTGTGACAGGCAGTGTATATGAACTTTGTAGGAAAATCAGCGTAAATTAAAAAAAAAAAAGAAATTGTAAGAAATTAAAAAAAAAGGAAAAACCAAAAAACAAAACAAACCACAAACAACAAACACCACCCCTCATCCCCTAAAAAAAGCATTTGTCCCAGGGGTGTAATTGTATTCAAATATCATATTGTTGTTGTTATGTACCATCGAGTCGCCTGCAACTCATAGCGACCCTATGTACAACAGCCCTAAACTCCGCTCTGTCCTGTGCCAATCGCACTGTCTCTGAC
>NW_006399873.1:10549222-10557487 GCF_000299155.1 Elephantulus edwardii
TTTTTTTTTCTACCAGTTTGTTTACAAAATTTGAATACATTGTTTTCAAGAACAAATTCTAAAAATATTTTCCTTACAAACAGGGACCAGATAATGATGCCCACTGTTAGCACTTCTTTTCATTATTGTATTGGAAGTGCTTGCTAGGGCCATACGACAAAAGAAAGAAATAAAAGGCATCTAGATTGTCTAAATTATGGTTAATCTTTTGCTATATGCAGATGATATGAGAGTGTACATAGAAAACCCCAAAGACTCAACAACAAAACAAAAATTTGTTAGAGTTAATAGGTCAATTTAGTAGAGTGGCAAGATATAAGATCAATATCCAAAAATCAATAGGATTTCTGTATAGTAACGAAGAGAACTCAGAGAAGGAAATCAAGAAAGCAATTCCATTTATAATAGCTAACAACACATTGAGATACTTGGGAGTGAGCCTAACTAGAGATACAAAAGACCTATACAAAGAAAATTACAGAACATTTCTGCAAGACACAATAAAAGACCTAAAGAAATGGGAAAATGTGCCCTTGTTCATTTAGACTCAATATTGTGAAAATGACAATCCTACCAAAATAAATCTATATGTTTAATGCAATTCCCAAGCCACATACCAAATTCTTTTTAGAAGGAGATTTAAAAGAAAATTATCAAATTTATTTGGAGAGGCAAGAGGCTCCCCCGAATAAACAAAACACTTGCTGAGAAACAAAAATTAGATTGGAGGCATAGCATTCCGTGACCTCAAAACCTACTACACAGCAACAGTAACAAAAACAGCATGGTACTGGTACAGTGATAGGCACACAGACCAGTGGAACAGAACTGAGAACCCAGAAACAGACCCAGCCATCTATGGTCAACGGATATCCGACAAGGAACGCAAAGCTATCAAATGGGAAAATAACAACCTCTTTAACAAATGGTCCTGGCAAAACTGGACTTCCACTTGCAGAAAGCTGAAACAGGATCCACATCTCACACCATACACAAAAATCAACTCAAGGTGGATCAGAGGTCTAGAGAGATTTTTGTAATAACATTTCTTATGGTAAGCCAGAGAATTCTTGTAATGAGCTTTTTCAGTTATACTCTTAAGACAATCTAAATTTTTCCCCTAATTTTGAAATATAATCTTTGCAGATATGCATTTTGTTTCAGGATGTTGCATATGATTTAAAACTAAAGGTTATGAAGAGAAAAATTGAAGGTGCACTGAAGGCAATAGAAAAATAAGGGGCCTCAAAGAACTTTGTGAACGTCAGATGTAAAACAGTATAAATTTTTTTTTAAAGACTAAAAACGAATTTATAGAATATCAATTAACATGTTTCAACAAACAGATTCAGTCCTGGATGGGATAACTAGCCTAGACCAAGAAATTTAGAAGACAAGGACTTGGCTAACTGGCTTGAAGATACCCTATTTACATCATGTATAAAATCCAAAAGGGGAAAGAGAGAAGAGCAAGGAAACAGTGTGGGAAGGGGGAAAATCACTAGAAAAGCAGAGTTTGGTGTCCAGAGAGAAATAGTGAAAAGACAAGATAATAGCAGGCATAGATCAATGGTGATTATTGTTTTAAATGGTGATTAATTTTATAAAACACAATGTATATGAGTGATTGTATGAAACACAATGTGAATTTAGGAATGTGTGTGATACATAATGTGTGTGAATAAAACACAATGTATACAAATTTTGTATGCAAACCAATATGAAATTTAAAAAAATATTATTATGGCATATAAAGTCTAAACTAAACATTGTTTAAAAAAAACAAAAAACAGAACAGTACTTCAAAACAGAAACTACTAGAAATTCAAGTTGAGTTCAGAAGAGGCTATGTTTCGAAGATGTCATTGCTATCATAAGATGGATTTTGAGTAAAGTGGAGAAAACCAGAAAGAGGTTTACATGTGTTCTATTTATTATTCAAGAAATTTATTGGCTTCGCGGATTATAGCAAATTATTATTAATATGGGGAGAAATGAAGATCCTACAACACTTAACTGTGTTCAGGTTTGGTTACATATAGAATATATATAGTTATATATAGATTAACTATTTATAGATGGAGCAGTTTTCTGAACAGAGCAAGGAAACATTGCAGGTTTAAAATCAGGAAATGTTTGTGTCAGAGTTGTATTATCTGTATTTTTCTTTTTTCAATTTGCTTGCTGAACAAATATTAGAGAAGCTAGAATATATAAAGAAGAATGTGGCATCAGAATTGAAGAGTGTCAACAATCTGTATTGCTTTGATTGAAAAATTTACTTGTGAAATTTACTTGCACAGACTTACTTGTGAAAACCAGATCTGAACCTCGCCCTATCCTGCCCCTCCTCATAATCTATGATACGCTCAAACCCCTTGTTACAATCACTATGCGTGATGTTAGACTAAAAATTGGCCTTTAAAAAAAAAATCTGTTAGCCCCTCTACTTTCCAGCTGCCTTAACTGCAGACACATGATCTGCAAATCAGCATGGCCTTGCCAAACATCAGTAGCTGAAGTAGCAATAAAAGGAGTACTTCTCACACTGGGCTACAAGACTTGAGGTGAGAAAGACTTGAAGCAAGCAAGGCGTGTGATGGCCAGACCCTGGTGAAAGTGAGACCCTGGTGGTGGAGGCCAGACCCTGGTGAAAGGGAGACCCTGGTGGTGGAGGCCTTACTGTTGACAAAGGATAGCACAGTGTGACCTGAGGCTTCTGGCATTTGTGCCGGCCACTGTTAAATGATGTTACTGTTTTTGCTTTTGCTTTTTGATCTTTGGTTTGCCTTTCTTTCTCTGATTCTTCACTTTTCCTCTCATTATGTCTTTTTCCAACAATGGTCTTTCTTCTCCAACAACATGCCTGAGATATGTTAGATGAACTTGAACTATCCTTGATTCAGTGGAGCTCCCTGGTTGAACTTCCTCCCAGATGTACATGTTTGTTCTTTTCGCTCTTCATGGGTTATTCAGTATGCTTTTTCAACATTACAGTTCAAAGGCAGTGATACTTCTGTCATCCTTACTCATTGTCCAAATTCTGGAAATATAAAAAGCAATTGAAAATACCATAGGTTATATCATATGCACATTAGCCTTCAAACTAATGCCCTTATTCTTTAGCATTTTTTCCCATTGCAACACATCTTTCTAAATTTTGATTGTTGCTACAATGGGTGTTGATTGTAGATGCAAATTAAATGAAATAGTTGACAGTTTCAGTTTTCTTTATTTATCACAGTGCTGCCTATTGATCCAGTGATGAGGATTTTTTTCTTAATGTTGAGGTGTAATTCACATGAAATATTGCAGTCTTTGATGTTCTACAGCAAGTATATCAATTCATCTTCCATTTCTTTAAGACAAGAGCATCATCTGATTAACTCATATTGTTGAGAAGTTTCCCTCCAATTATATGTTCAGCATAAAGTTTAACTATACATGGACAAGGATACAACTTTGAAATACATTTTTTTCTGGTTGTTTAACCATGTAGTGTTCCATCTGAACAACATTTTCTTATCCTATGTCTGTGTTTTGCATATATACAATAACAACTAATTCTGGTATTCCCATTATTCTCAATGATATTGATATTCTGTTATGATTCACAGAGTAAACCTATGGTAATAATAAATAAGAAATCAAAAGACATTTTCCATTGGGAATATCTGCCATTAAAGACCTTTCCAAAGTGGTAAAGTACAAAAATACCAGTTGAAATGCTGTGTATGATTTAAATCACAGTAATATTGTTTGTAACTTACTTTTTTATTTTAATTTTTGTTTTATAGTGTTACTGATATATATTGTGTTTCACACTTTCTTTCATTCACATTGTCTTTTACAAAATCATTCCCATATATTGTACTTTATAAACTTAATACTCTTTGAATTATGCCCACCGTTACCCTATATTTTCAGGTCCTTGCTACATCTTTCCCATTTTCTTTATTTCACCTTTCTGAACTCACCAAATCATGCATCTCTTATGATTTCCCCTGCCCATCCTCACCTTTCTGCTCCCACTTCTACCCTCCTTACGTCCTCTTACATGTTTTACTAGTTATTCTTCCATTTTTACAATAAAGGTCTTATGCATTCTTTTTCCCCAGTGAGACTGAATTCTCTCAGTATAATGATCTCTAATCTTTCCCAAGTTATGTAGTAATTTTTTAAATTGTTGTTTTTGAGTTCTATGTAGTATTCCACTATGGTAATGTACCACAATTTCTCAATCTATTCTATTATGGTTGGGCATTTGGACTGTTTGCATGGGTTGTTTTATTTGAGTTGTTTTTTGTTTGTTTGTTTGTTTGTTTGCAATTGTGAATAATGCTACTATGAACACTGGTGTACAAATCTCCATTTCTGCTTCAGTTCTAATTTCACTGGGGTATATTCTTAGCAGTGGAATAACTAGGTCCTGCGGAATTTCTACGTTCAGCTTGTTGAGGAAATGCCAGATTGCCTTTCAGGGTGGTTGTACTATTTTACAATCTCACCAACAATGTATGAGAGATCTTATATCTCCACATTTATTACTCACTGTCTTGTTAAACTTTGCCATTGATGATACCTCATTGTAGTTTTGATTCACACCTCTCTTATTGCAAGTAATTGTGAGCACTTTTTCATCTACCCGTTGGCTATTCAAATGTCTTCTGTGAAAAGTCTTTTGAAAGCCATCATATTTTTAATTTCATCTTGTGATTTTAGAAGTTGGACAACGAATAAGGATGATAGAAGAAGAGTTGATGCCTTTTAATTGCAATGTTAGTGAAGAATGCAAAATAGCCATAGAATGCCAAAAATACAAATAATTAATATTGGAAGAAAGAAGAGCAACCAAGGTGTTCATTTGAGGCAATATTGGCAAGATTTTAGGTATGTTTTAGATATGTCAGGAGAGTCTAGTCCTTGAAAAACAACATCATACTCAGAATAATCTAGGGTCAGAGAAAGAGAAGATGACCCTTCACATGATGATTGACATGGCGACTGCAACGATGGACTCAAGGGTGCCAGAATCACTGAGGATTAGGCAAGATAGGGCAAAGTTCAGATCCATTGTTCATAGGGTCACAATAAATCAGAACTGATTGTATGGTACGTAACAACAACCAATTCTTGATGGGAAGCTGTTCCCTTACGTTGAACGGTGTCTGCCCAAAATAATCTCTGATTCAGTGAATGTCTATGAAGGTTGTGACCCTGTTTGGAAGGAAGTTTTTCTTTGATTTATTTACTTGTTTTATTTTTCTTCTGTTCTTATTTTGTTTTGTTTCTAGTATAAGGTCATGCTGCCGTAGAAAAGGTCCTAAATCTAGTTGATTGTGAGAAGTATATCATAAAGTGGTAAGCAGATTTGGTGTGATACAATGACAGGCTAATAGATGACATAAGGATCTGACTACAAGCAAAAAAAAAATGCCAAGAAATGCTTGGAACTTGCAGAAGCATTGGAACACTCTGTTCTGTCAGACCATTATTATGGGGTCTGATGAACATTTTAAACATTTTAGTTAGATGCAGTTCACCTTGTACATCAAGTACTTAGAAGAAATGGTCATAACTTCTGTCATTAAAGTATTGTATATGAGTACTTAGAAGATTATGGAATTTCTTTTCCTGTGCTTCAGTGAAGAACAGCCACTATGGTCAATATTGTCTCTGTTTTCTCACTTGCCTGCCTGCTTATTCTATTCCTAGAGAAGTATATCTTTCTGAATTTGAGTCTTTAATACCCGCTTTCTTATCCCTGAGCCGTCTGAGAGAAATAGCCTTGCATTTTGGAATATCTTGAGTGTCTTAAAGAGAATTCCCTCAGCTACTCTCCCCTCATCCTGTAGTTAGCAACTGAGTGGGCAGTGTCTCTGGGGATTTCTCTAAGTCCTCCTGTCTATCTTTTCTTTCATTTTCGATGGTAACTACCTTGTGCCTACTGAGTTCTCCTGTTCTCTTCCTGCTTTTGCTTTCAGGAAAGATCTGTTGGAAAGAGTTGTCAAAAGGTGGCTGTATGTGATGAGCCTTGAATGTCTCATCTGTCACACAAGACCACATGTGGTCATTAAATGTAGCTGGCTGCTACTTCCTTTTTCTATGGTATATTTCCCTTATCTGGACAGTTACGACAATGATAAGACTAGATATGATTTTCTTTTCTCCTACGAACACCCTACAAAAGATATTTCCAACATCCTAGACTTCAGTTCATTTGGATTACTTTGTCTTATGGTAATTAAAGTTTGTTATATAATATATATTATTTTTATCTGTTAAACTACAATTCAATGCCTTTTTAAAATACAGATACAGATATATTTCATAAGAATGTTAAGTCTTCAGCCACATTTGAATGTGTTTTAAAGTTATTAGAATCACTATGTAACATGTGTACTTTAAAAATAGTAAAATTTAACTTTTTGAGTTATCACTTTGAAGACTACAGTGTGCCTGATTAAGACCATATTCTCTTCAGTCACTTGCTATGGGTCTGACATCTAGACAGTGACTCAGGATGACAGAAGAAGAATTGATGCTTTTGAGTTGTGATTTTAGATAAGAGTACTGACTATCCCAAATTAATTTATCTTAGAGAAAGAGCACTCACAGTGCTCCTTTGAGACAATGATGACAAAGTTTCAGCTCATACACTTTGGGCATGTTGCTATTGCTTTTGTTGTTGTGTGTTGTCAAGTCAAAACCAACTCATAGCTTACTCCCCGGTGGGTTTTCAGAGGTAGTAAGTCCCGCAAAAGGAGATTACCCATCCTTCTCTCATAGAGCAACTGGTGGATTTGGACCACGTGCCTTTGAGATTGCAGCACAGCTTGTTACCACTAGGCCATTTAGGAGAGGCTATTCCTTGTAAAGGGACATTATACTTGAAAAGGCAGAGGAGCAGTAGAAAAATGGAAGTTACCATAGTGACTGTAGCAGTGGGCACAAATGTGTCAGAAATTATGAGGATGGTACAATACAGAGTTCAGCTCTTGTTCACAGAGCTGCTATGAGTCATACTGGACTAGAGGGCATCAAACAACAATAACAAATATATAGGTACAAGGATGAATACTACTTTGGAATGAGTTCTTTCACCACTCAGAGAAGCATTGCATACAATAAAAAACGCTACCAACAAATCAGGCTTGGTTTGGCCTAGTTATCTTTTCTACTAACTAGTAACCATAGTACCCCTTCCTTTTATAATCCTTATTCCCTCTAGGTTTGAGTGGGAGGAAGTAACTATTGCAAGATTCAGATATTTCTTACAGTCCTCTTGGAGATCAAGAGAACTTTTAATTTTAAGGTGTGGCACAAGCTCAGGAATAGCTAGAGCTCAGATTCACAGCCATCTGTAATGGGAACTCACAGGTTTACTTGTACAACCTCTGATGTGCATTATGGATACTGCTGGCAGGAACTTCAAATGTCCTATTAATTTTCTCTCAATTTAAAACTAGCGTTTAATGTTTCCCTAAATTGAGTGGGTTCAGAAATTGTTAATGAAATTATTTTTCTTTTAAAATTAAACTTTTCAAGTTATATTTTCACATTTTAAAACTAAGACGTGTGTTTTTTGGTGCATTTTTGAAATGTCTATATGCAGAGTGATAGATCTTAGCTGAAAGCAGGGAATATCAGAAGAATGCCTATCTATGTTTCAAAGGCATTTGACTGTGTGGATCATAACAAACTGTGGCTGACTCTGAGAAGAATGGGAATCCCAGAACATTTAATCATGCTAAGGCAAAACCTATACTTGGACCAGGAGGCAGTCGTCAGAACAGAGCATGGTAACACTGCATTGCTCAAAATTGGGAAGGGTGTATGCCAGGGATGTGTCCTGTCTCCATACCTTTTCAACATGTATGCAGAGCAGATTATCCTGGAGACTGGGCCCTATGAGGAAAATTGTGGCATCAGGATTGGTTGAAGGTCAATTAACAATCTGCGTTATGCAGATGACACAACCCTTCTTGCTGAAACCGAGGAGGACCTCATGTACTTGCTGCAGAGGGTCAACGACTGGAGCCTTCAGTATGGACTGAGGCTCAATGTCAAGAAGACAAAGATTCTCACCACTGGACCAATTGGTAGCATCAGGATGGATGGCAAAAAGAATGAGATTGTTCAGTTTGCTAGGCTCCACAGTCAACACTCTTGGCACCAGAAGTCAGGAAATCAAAAAACGTATTGCAATGGGAAAGTCTGCTGTTAGGGACCTCTCTAAAGTACTCAAGAGCAACGGTGTCTCTC
>NW_006399873.1:10557587-10558535 GCF_000299155.1 Elephantulus edwardii
AATAGAACGATCAAGTGTTCTGGGATTCCCATTCTTCTCAGAGTCAGCCACAGTTTGTTATGATCTACACAGTCAAATGCCTTTGCATAGTCAATGAAATACAGATAGATATAACTCTTTGTATTGTCAATTTTAAGAAGAAAAACTATTTGTACAGACATAGCTCTGAGGCACAGGCACATCTCAGAGATAAATTGAGTTTTGTTCTAGAATACTGTGTGGTTGTGTTTTTGTTAAGTGCCATGGAGTCACAGATGACTCTTAGCGACCCTATGAAGGAAAATCCTCAACACCTGTGAGTCATTCATCCTCTCTCCAGGTTCATAGGGTTTCCCAAAGCAAGCTATTATGGAAGTGGATGCCACTCCTGTTTCCAAGCTTATTTTAATCGGGGAGCTCCACCCAACAATGTTCGCCATGAGTAACCATTAGGACATTTGACACATCAGTGTCACAGTGTTCAGCTAACAGCAACCACAAGTTACCGCTGTACAGCAAGTGAACACACCAGGGCTATACGACCTAGAGGAATGTTTGAACAAAAACAATGAAAGACAGAACCAAGGGCCCTGCATTAAAAGTTACCCACCTTTGGCTTGGTCACATCGTTTTTCATCCACTGGGCCAACTGATCACTCTCTATGTTGATGTTATAGTTGTTAAGTGCCTTCGAATTGCAGGCTACTCATAGCAACTTGGTAGAACACTGTAATAAAACAAATGTCTTAATAAAATCGGCCACATGATTCTCTTGCTCCTTTTTTAAAAGGAACAGTTTTCTTTCTTTTTTTTTTTTTCTTCCCATCAGACAGGCAATATGTCATCATTGTAATATGGTTTAAAGGAGGCATGTTATTGTTGTATTGTTGTTATGTGCCATCGAGTCACTTGCGACTCATAGTGACCCTATGCACAACAGCCTTAAATCATGTTCTATCTTGTGCCAAT
>NW_006399873.1:10565847-10566800 GCF_000299155.1 Elephantulus edwardii
TGTTCAGTTATATTGTTATGTCCCCAATACATCATAAGAATTCACTTAATTATGCGTGCAGGTGTGTTTTTTTTTAAGCAAAAATATAACAACAACATGTCACTTTATTTACACTCTTTTTTAATGTAAAAATTAACCTGTTGTGATCATGTGAAATATTTTATCTATTTGTTATTTTAGCTTTTATAGTGACTATAATTATTTTGCACTATAGTAATATAATTACTATAACTTTTTTGTGTTTTATTGCCTGGATACATTTTTAATAGAATCATAAGAAGAAACAGTTAAACCTCTGAGGTTATCAGTCTCCAAAAGCATCATACGACCTAATAAACTACAGATGATTGTAGAAGCACATTGCTTTTTGAACCAGTAAGTTATTTTTTCTTTTTAAAATATTATTAATTTTAATAATTTCTTGTTGTAGAAATGAATCAGTTAATGAATGATACGTTGTTTTATTTTTTGACACTTATATCTTAATATTATGTTCATTTTTCGATAACTTAATGCAAAAAATATATATCATCAACCATAAGAAATTATTATAAGACTCTCAAGTTATTAGGACATGTCAATATCCAGGTGATGATTGTGGAACAGACCACCAACTACTCTTATGTAAGTTCAAGCTGAAACTAAGGAAAATCAAATCAAATCCATGGGAACCAACATATGACCTAGAGTCTATCCCACCAGAATTTCAGAACCACATCAAGAACAGGTTTGAGGCCTTGAACACCAATTAGCAAAGACCAGATGAGTTGTGGGCAGGTCTCAAGAGTATCATCCAGAAAGAGTACAAAAGGTCCTTACAAAGACAGAGGAGGAAGAAAAGAACAAAATGGATGTCAGGAGAGAATCTTAATATTGCACTAGAGCACTGAGAAGCAAAAACACAGGGAAGAATTCACAATATTAAAGAGCTGAATAGAAGGTGTCAAAAGGAA
>NW_006399873.1:10568490-10569876 GCF_000299155.1 Elephantulus edwardii
ATGGCACATAACAACAAACAACATATCATATTTAGGAACATTAGTGAGTAGAGAGTTACACTTGCAAACCGAAAGCTCAAATTTGCCAACTGTCCTGTGAGAAAGACATAAAATCATCTCCTTCCATGGTAGTTATATCCTCTTAAGACCCTTCTGGAAGGCCAGCTATGAGTCCATTCCAACTCGATAACAGTGAGTGAGCACAAGTGATTATTTATTAACACACAAAAATGTGTTTACCAATGTTTGACTCATATAATATTGTGTTAACCATTGAGAATCTTGAAATGAATACATGAGATGATTCCAGACTTCGTAGATTCTCCAGTAGAAGTCATCACACAGAAAATTTTCCCTTTAAAGGTACTTGGTAGTGCCTGACAAGTTCATATGGTTCAAATGAATACTATTATCACCATTTATCTGTCCATTTGTCTTTTAATGGGTACTTCCATACTCTTGATATTATGAATAAAATTCGTTTGTGTCTTGGCTCTGATTTCTCTAGGGTATATTCCCCAATAGAGGGATAAATAACTGAGTCAAATGATATTTCTATTTGTAACTTTTTGAGGAAGAACTACACTGCCTTCTGTAAGAGTTGGACCATTTCACATTCCCACCATAAGTATAACAGTGTTCCAATCTCTATTCATTTTCACCTGTTTTTGTTGTTTGCTGTCCTACTGAACTTTGCTGTTGTTACTAGAGTGAGGTTAGATCTTATTGTTGTTTTGATTTGCATCTCTCAATGGACATATTTCAGCAAACAGATGCATCCTTGGATGTGTTCATCAGGTTGTGCCAAGAAATCTGGAAAACAATTACCTGACTGACTGAGTGGAAGTGATCCATATTTATTCCCATTCAAAAAAAGAAATAAAATGGGATCCTACACAGTTTGAAAATTATTGAACAATATTGCTAGCATTAAATGCAAGATCCTGCTGAAGATTATCTAAAATGACTGGAACAATATATCAATAGAGAATTATCAGAAATACAAAGTGGGTTTAGAAGAGGGTGTGACACTAGGGACATCATTGCAAATGTCAAATGAATCTTGGCTGCAAACTAGAGTACCAGAGGAATATCTGTGTTTTCTTGACTATGCAAAACATGTGACTGTGTTGATCACCACAAATTCTGGCTAGCATTGAGAAGAATGGGAATCTCATTTTTGTGCTCATGTGAAACCTTTACCTGCACCAGGAAGCAATTGTCAGAACAGAGCAAGGAAACACTGCATGGTTCAAAAAAAGAAAGAAGTGGTTCAGGCATGTGCCCTGCCTCCATACCATTTAAATCTATGTGGGAAACACATCATTGAGAAATCTGTACTTTATGAGAAGAATTGTAGTTTCAGAATTGAAAGAAGACTCATGA
>NW_006399873.1:10574061-10583472 GCF_000299155.1 Elephantulus edwardii
GGGGGAGGGAGGGAAGAAGAATGAACTGGGGAGGAGGGTAGAGAAAACAGTGCAACAACGGAGGAATGAAAACCAAAATATCTGTAAATGTTCATTAAAACTAATAAAATTTAATAATAATAAAAACCCAAATGTTTAAAGAAACATCACACAAACCACAAATACATGTAAGCATATAAAAACATGTTCAAAGTACTCATTATTAGGAAATATAAATTTAGAGAACAAAAAAGTAATATTACACACCAATACATATCAATTGTTGTTGTTGTTGTGAGCACTCAGGAGAGCAGCCTTCTACTAAGGCTAACTTAGGACGCAGCTGAAGGAAACAACAGCCAATTTTGTACCATTGTCAATATCAGTTGCAGATCAAACACTTGTGGTCCATAGAATTATCATTGTTTACATTTCAAGAGTGCACAGCTGTGCTCTTCTTCCTTGTTTGTCTTTATTTTTTCTTCTTTTTTTCTTGTGATTTTAATGAAAATTTACAGAAAATTTGGATTTTCTCTTATTCATTGTCGCACATTTTCCTCTCTCCCTCTCTCCCTGTGAAGGTGGTTCAGAAATAATAATTCTCTCCTTCCATTAGGAGACACTCGGTCTGGAGCCTTACATATTACTATGATATGAACAAGCTTTAACAAAACTTCCAGACTAAGACAAACTAGGTTTGGGAGAGGAGGGAGCGAGGAAATTGTAGAACAATGAATGTATGTGTGTATATATATATACACACTCCTGAACCACCTTCACCTTCACACATCTAAGACACTTAGTTATCTCTTTCAGAATAAGCATCAGTACCATCTTCATTAATGTTAACACAAAATAAAAATGACCTATCTCATATTTTTTATATCTTCAATCTCTATTTCCCAGTGTCAATGTCTGCTTGATAAAAGAAGGCAATATTATCAGAATTCCAATGAGAAAGGTAATCTCAAGGATGCTATCTTCTGAAAAAGAAAATAAGAGTTGTCAATTTCTGTCTTTAAGCACTTAGGTTTGGATATTATTTTTAAAGAGAAAATTCATGTTTGTTTACTGATTTTTTATCATTTTATTAAAACTATTTGTATAAAATTACATAACAGAAAATCACTATTATTAAATATGATGATGTTTTTTAGTACCACTGAGTTGACACTAACTCATAGCTGACATTCCAGAGGGTTTACAGAGGCCATAAATCTCACAAGAGGAGCTTGCCCATCTTTCTCTTGGAAAACAGCTCGTGGATTCAAACCACAAATAATTTCAGTTGACAGTACAATTTCTTATCACTAAGCCACCAAAGGCCCCTATTATTAAATATAAGAATAACTTGCCCCTTCACTAGAACGCTTAAATGCCATATCTGTTATTTACATAAAATAGGCTATAACTCTTCTTCTGGCATTCTTAGTCATTTTCAACATTCAGATGCATAGCAAGTAACTGAAAAGACTGTAGATGGGAACAGGTGCACCTTAGTCTTTCAACTGACATCATTACCCATCAAAACTTTGGAGATGTACTTGTCATCAGCTTACCACATTAGAACACATCTTGTGATTTCTTGACAATTGGTCCCAAGAAAATTGATTGTGGATCCAAGTAAGATGAAATTGCTGACAATTTTAATTTTTCTCCATCTATCATGATGTTGCCTAAGATCCCAGGGGTGAAGATTTCATTCTTTTGTTGTTGATACCTTTGATCTTTTGCAGTAATTTTTGTGGTGTTAGAGAATTGTACTGAATATAACATGGGCTGTCAAAGAACAAATATCTTTTGGAGAATGCACAACCAGGGTGCTTCTTTAGGTAAGAATAGTGAAATTTCATCTCATATACTTTGGGCATGTTGTTAGAAGTGGCCATCTGAAAAGGATATCACATTTGGAAAGATGGAGTCATGTAAAAGAGTAATATCCTTAACAAAATTATTTACACATTGACTTTTACAATGGGATCAAATGTGTGTGTTGGTGTTGGTGTTGTTGTTGTTGGCTGCCATCGAGTTGAGCATGACTCATAGCAATCCTATTAACAAAAGGCCTGAAGCCTTTATTTAACTATCATCACAGGCTAGGTAGACCTCATAGGACTGTTACATATCATACATGACTCAATGATACCAAACAACAACATAATGTTCCTCAATTCAAGAAAGCCTTATGACTCAAATTTAGAAATTATTCAACCCTGTTGAAATTATTTTGCTATTTATTTTGGTGTCATTTGAGTGCTTTCTATGAAAGGCTAAATATTTAGGTACATTCTTCCTTTTGGAAGAATTAATAGTAATTTTAAATAAAGAAAAAGCCACATTGATTTCAATGGTCTTCTAAAAGAGAATATGTTCTGTCTGATCAGGCTATTGTAAATGAGTGTTTGGCCATTATGTTAAATTAGAAGATATACAACTGTCAAATTATGACATACTGTTTCTTTGTAAACTTTCACTAAAATCACAATATAAAAAAGAATCAAAAGTGACGTAAGAATGTTAAAGAATGTTCAAATGCATTGTTTTACATATTCCCTTTCCCCTTTCCTTTACCTTGCATTAAAATTGTTGTACAAGGTCATTCAGTCTAAGTAACATAACTATTTACTAGTCAAATTCCAAACGTATTAAAAAAGCTAATTTTCAACTTGAAAAGTCATGTTGTTAAAGGTGTGGCTATATGAATGGCTTATCATAGAGCCAAAATTTAACAATATTTATATAACAAGAATGCTAAAGAATAAAACATTGTAGAACAAGTAAATACAGTGACAATTTCAACAGTGCTTCCTACCCTGTGTCATAGCACACTTGTGTATCATAAATAATTTGTAACTGACAATACTAATCATCTCATCACTGGACCAATAAGCAACATCATGAAAGATGGAGAAAAGAATGAAACTGTCAACAACTTCATCCTACTTGTATCCACAAACAACATCTTTGCTACCAACATACAGAAAATCAAGAGACATATTTAACTGGGAAAATTTATAGTCAGGGACTTCTTCAAATTGCTGGGGAGCAATGAGCTCATTTTGAGGATTAATATGCATCTGATTCAGACCAGGGTCTTTCTGATCACCTGCTATGCATTTGAGAGATGAACATTACAGAAGAAAAAGTTGACGCCTTTGAGCTGTGAGGTTAGTGATGAGTACTGAACATCCCATGTACTGTCAAAAGAAGGAACAACAATGTCTTGAAGAAAGTGCAGCCAGAGTGCACCTTGGAAGCAAAGATGACAAAGTTCTGTTTCACATATTCCAAGAATATTGCTAGGAGAAGCTATTCTTTGAAGATTAATGATGTCATGCCTGGAAAGGCAAAGGGTCAGCCAAAGAGAGGAAGATTCTCAACCACCTGAATTGACACAATGGCTGCTGCAATGGGTTCTAGTGTGCCAAGATATGTGAGGATGGCATAAGACAGGACAGAGTGCAGATCTATTTTTTATTGCGTCGATATGAGTAGTACTTGACTTGACAGCACCTAACGGGAACAACAATACTAAAATGCTAGACGTGTACGATATTGTAGTGAAAAATATTATTTTAGTATGATTCACTGTTTTGTGCATCATTCTTCTCTTGGTTGTGATGCAATGTCTTTATTTATAAATGGGGCAAAGAAACAAGTCCTGCCCTACAGAATTGTACTCCAGTATAGTGTGCAATTTTATCAGAGTCAGACATACTTGGTGCCATTGTGAGAAGCAAGAAAAACTTCGACTATAGAATGTTACATAGACTCCCAAGCTTTGATGCTTTAATTGACACAATAGAAATAAATAGTATCTTGAAGAATTTCAGTTATATGTGTTCCTCTACATCTCTTATTTTATATCTCATAAATAAAAACACAATATTACAGAACTATTATAGACATATTTTACCTATGACAGCAATAAAGTGAGTAAAAGAAGGAAACATCCCAGGTATGATTCACCTATGGCATTTAAGAAATTATTCCAATTCAAAATTCAAAATAGATGCTGGTGGATAATCAGATATGAATTACACAGAGTAATATGATAATTTGGATATATTTAATGACTATTTTTTTCTTTTTTAAAATCAATTATTAGGTGATTACAACTCATAACAACCTTGTAAATGGCAAATCTTAAACTTGCTCTGTTGTGTTCCATCCTCATGATCTCATTGTGGAAGTCACCGTAAATTCATCTTGTGGAGGGGCTTCTCGTTTACTGAACGTTTCCCAATATGATGTCTCTCTGCAAACACTAGTTTCTTCTGGAAATGTTTCCAAAGTAAATAAGAAGATAATTTGCCCTCCTAGCCACTAAAAAGCACTCTGGTTGCACTTCCTTCAGGATAAATGTGTTTATTCTTTTGGCAGTCTAAGGGGTAATCAATACTGTTCATCAACACCACAAGTTAAAGGCATTAATTCTTCTTTCATCTTTATTCACTGTCCAACTTTCATAAACAATATTTTATAGTAAGAAATTGAAACATCATGACTTAGACTACACTATGTGTGGTTAATGTAATTATTCGCAGTATTTAGCTTACATTTAAGGGGAAAGAGCATCATGATATTTCAGAGTAACCATAACAGCACATTAGAAGAAAATATCTGATATCATTAACAATTTGCATTTCCAATTTACCAAATATTTAAATACAGAGTGTATGCAATAATTAGGTACTCTAATGGAATGTGTTCTTTATTTTGCTAACTTTGATTTTCATTTAAAAAAAATAGGTGTTAGACATTTTCTAAGAACATTGAGGTATTTGGCAAACTGAATAGCCAGAATGAGTGTTCATTTCTACCACTACCCATAAGTAAAATATCTTTACAATTAAATTTAAAAAGCTCTTTGCTTAAATTCCTCATACAATGATACTTAATGTAGAGGATGAATATGAGCTTATTTCCAAATTGAACACTTGGCATTTGTTGTTATACACTCTCAATTTGGGACGGACGTATAACTGACCTTCCTTTGAGTTTTCAAAATAAGTAAGATAGGAGATGGCCAATCTTTCAGAGAAGCTGATGGATTAGAACCTCATTCATTTGAGATGGCAGGGAGGCTCCATGCAATTAGGTTACCAGAGCTTCCTTGTCAATTGAATAAACATCAATTCACACAATGTTATGTTCTCTGTTTTCAGTGGAGGAGCATCTTTAAAACACAAAGAAGTGTAAAATTATATAATTAATTATTTTAATCAATATTGTGTAAGTGTTTAAATATCAAATGTTATTACTAGTGAAGTACTTTTAAGTGAAATTTTAAATGTGTCATCTAAATAATCCTATCTTTAATTGTGTTAAGATTCCCATTCTATACTAGCTCCTCTCTTCAAAAGCTTTCGAAGCATCCTGGCTTGATTTAAATATCCTTTTATTATTCCATGCTGCTACTCATGTCTCTGGCCAGCGTTGCACAAAATATAAATCACCACTTCAAATGTTCCCAGCTGCTCTTTTATATTTTGATAGGGCCAATCATTCTCAACAGGAATACTTGATAGTTTTGAAAATTTAAGTAATGCAGTGCCATATTTATGGCTTTATATTATTATTTTTATTTTTCATATTAATTAAGTTTCATTTTAATTTATTAAATCAAATAATAACATTTTTAATCTTTTTTCTGTTTAAGGTTAATTCTCCATTTCTTTTCAAAGTATATACTCTAATATAGGATGTATGAGATTATACTTAGATGTGTGTTTAACATTACCTATAGCTATTAGCTAAAAGAGGAGATGAGTATCAAGAAAGTTATAGAATTGCAGGTTGAAAAGTGAACTGACATCAAGATCAAATACACAAGTATAAGCATTATAATTTACAAAAAATCTTTTTTTATTATATTGAAAAAGATATTTTCTTATACATAAAAATAATCACTTGTTGAGAAACATACTGAATTTAAAAAAAAAAAACACTAAACTTCAGTATGACCTAGGAATTACCCCATTCTGAAAAATTATGATTCATAATTGACTCTACTGGGCTGAACTTTTCCATAGAATATCCAAGGTTGTAATCTTTACAGAAGAAGATTGCTACCTGCATCTTTTTCACAAAGAGTAACAGATAAGTTTGAAGCACCAACCATTTTGGTTACCAGTCAAATGTTTTAACCATAGCAACACCAGTACTCTTATTATCCAAGAGAAAAATAAAACACATGTTCATAAAAAATTTGTTCATTAGGGAGAGAATGGAGGAAGAGTGGATAGATAACGAACATTACATTAGAATAGATGAGAGTTTAGAATAGTTTAAAAGGAATATATGGTTATGCATTATATGTATGAGAACAATCTAGAAAAACATATGAGAACAATCTGTAACAAGTGGTAGTGCATTGTGGTGTGGGGTGGGGGAGGAGGAGCAAAGTAGGGGAAGAAAATGTTCAACAATGAATAAAAACTAAAAGGAAAAAAAAACCACTTATAAAGCCAATTAAAATTGTGCTCTGACTTAAATGAGCTCCAAGATTTTAGATTCTTCAATGTAGTTATAATATATTGGAACCAAAATATCAAGCTAATTATTGTTATCATTTTTTGTTTTACATTTAGGTGTGACTTTTTTTCTTCTATTTTCTTATTGGTTGTTTTGAGTTTTAGTTGTTGTTGTTCTTTGGGGTTTTGGAGTATTTTAAAGTTGTCGTTAGATGCCCTTGAGTAGAAAATCAATGAAGAATAGAATTTAACCCTTTTCTATCCCATACAATCCTCACAACCTCTGACACACTCAAAGCAATTGCTGCCGTCACTGTGTCAACCAACATGGTTAAGGGTCTTCCTCTCTTTCACCATTCTTCCAATTTTCCAAACCTGATGTTCTTTTCCAAAGAAGAGCTTCTCCTAATAACAAACCCACAGAGTATGTAAGATGAAGCTTTATTATTTTTGCTTCCAAGGACTACTCTAGCTTCATCTTCTCTATTATATATCTTTTTTTTCTTTCAGCAGTCCATAGGCATCAATTCAAAGCATTAATTCTTTTTCTGTCATCCTTATTCATTGTGCAGCTCTCAAATGCATAACAAATGGCTGGAAAGATCATGGCCTGAATCAAATAGACCTTAGTCCTCATACTCACATCATTCTTCTCAATAATTTGAAAAGATCCCTGACTATAGACCTTCCCAGTTCAATAAGTTCTTCTTATCTCTTGACTGCCAATATCAAGTGTATTGATTGTGGATCAAAATAAGATGAAGTCATTGATAATATATGTTTTCTCTATCAGTTCAGTGTCAAAGATTTTTGCTTTCTTAATGTTGAGATGCAATTCATATTGAGGTTAACCTGTGCATAATCCAGATGCTGAATTTTTTTTTTTAGTTACCTATTTTAGGTGTCACACTAAGTGACCTTAAGCTGCATTATTTTATCTTGGCATATTTTTCAGCCAACAATACAAATGTCGGCTAACTTAGAGGCGTGTGATGAAGTCAAGAAATTTACATCAGTAAAACAAAAGAATAGTTATAGCTTATGTGTAAATGTAGGCTACTTCAAACCACATTCTAAGTATATAAGATATTTTAACCTTAGAAATAATAATTGTTGTTGTTAGGTGCCATCGAGTCAAGTATGATTCATAGGAATCCTATGAACAAAAGCTCTGAACATTGTTCTATCCTGCACCATCCTCACACTTTCTGACACACAAGAACCCATTGCAACAGTCACCATATCAATCCAGCTGGTTGAGGGTCTTAGTGTCCTTTGCCGACCACCCCCCCCCAACATCATGTCCTTCTCCAAGGAATTGCACCTCCTAGCAACAATATGAGGTGAAGCCTCATCATTCTTGCCTCCAAAGGACACTTAAGCTGCACCCTTTCTAAGACATACCTATTCGTTCTCTTGGCTGTCCATGAGATGTTCAGTGTTCTTCTCCAACACCGCAGCTCAAAGGCATCAATTCTTTTTCTATCACCCTTATTTATTGTCCAGGTCTTGGATGCATAGCTAGTAATTGGAAAGTCTATGGCCTGAATCAGATACACCTTAGTCCTCAAAATGGCATCACTACTCATCAATAACTTAGAAATGTCCCTAACTGCAGAATTTCCCAGTACAATGTGTCTCCTTATTTCCTGACTGCTTGAACAAAGGGTGTTAAGTATGTATCCAAACAAGATAAAGCTGTTGACAATTTCAATTTCCTTCTCATCCATCATGACACTGCCTATTGGTCCAGTGGTAAGAGTCTATGTTTTCTTGATATTGAGACAATATCCATACTGAAGGCTGTTTTCCTTGATCTTCTACAACAAGTGCTTCAAGTCCTCCTCACTTTCAGCAATTAAGGTTGTGTCATTTGCATAACACAAGCAGTTGATGAGTCTCCTTTCAATCCTGATGCCCCATTCCTCTTCAATCAGTACAGCTTCTCAGATAATTTGCTCAGCATATAGATTGAATAGGTATGGAGAGAGAATACAACCCTGGCACCCTCACTTCTCAATTCCAAACCATGCATTGCTTCCCTGCTCCGTTCACACAACTTCCTGGTTGAAGTATAGGTTCTGCATGAGCCCTATCAAGCACTATGGAATTCCCATTCTTCTCAATGTCAGCCACAATTTTTCATGATCCACACAATCGAAAACCTTTCATGTTTAATAAAGCACAAATAGACATTCTTCTGGTATTCTTTGCTTTCAGCCAGATATCATCTGACATCAGCAATGATATACCTGGTGCCATGACTTCTTCTAAATTTTGCTTGAATTTCTGGCAGTTCCTGATCTATATACTATTCCAGCCATTTTTGAATGATCTTAAGCAGTATTTTACATGCATGTGATATCAATAATATTGTTTGATAATTTCCACATTCAGTTGGATCACGCTTCTTAGGAATGGGAACAAATATGGACCTTTTCCAACCTGTTGGCCAGACAGCCATCCTCCAAATTTCCTAGCACAGATGGGTGAATGCATCCAAGGCTGTTAATTGAAACAAGCTAATTGGTTTGGCATTGATTTCAACAATTAAAGTTGTGCCATTTGCATAACACAAGTAGTTAATGAGTCTCCTTTTTTTGGTGCCAATGCCTTCAATGAAGATTCCATTTCCTCTTTAACTACTGTTCTTATGGTGGTGGTGGTGGTGTTGATTGCCACTGAGTTGAGCGTGACTCATAGGGACTTTATGAACAAAAAACCTAATGCCTTTCTATAACTATTGTCATTTCACCAAGTTCATAGAGTTCCAGAAGCTTGTGGTTTAGGAAGTAGATGTCACTCCTGCTTCCCAATATAACTAGATCTGGAAGATCATCCAAACACTACATAATGGGTAACCATTATGGTATTTGACAAGACTATGAAACAGTGTGAAGCATCACAGCAACTCCAAGTTGTTCAGTTCAGCAAATAGACAAAAGATTGTTATGAC